>NW_004955520.1:1429362-1444076 GCF_000276665.1 Chinchilla lanigera
GTGGGTGCCGAGGCCCACTCACTGCGGGGCTCAGGCTGCAGGGCGCGCGCGGGAGGGGACGCGGGCGGGCCCCGGGGTCGCAGCCCGGCATCCTCTTGGGCGCTGGCGTCTGTGGGGTCCCGGCAGGCAAGGTCGCCACCAGGCCCGTCCAGCCCCTGTGACGCTGGGGCCACTTCACAATGCGCTAGGGGCAGGGAGGAGAGGCCTTCAGGAACCAGCGGGTACAGGAGTCTGAACCTAAGTCCAGCTGCCCTGAGCGCTGGGGAAGTAGCAGTTAGGACTTCCTGTCACCTTCCCCTCTGCGGTGAGACACCTCTTCTCCTCTTAAACCGCTGTCCTTTGTACTTTTGAACTTGAGAACAGCAGAAGTAAGAGTCCATTCTTCCTTAATATTCCTTTTTTGTCAGGCCAACAATGTTGCGCGCAGCTTTCTGAAATAGCATCAGTGAGCACCACCCAGAAATCACATTTATTGTTTTTGCCCTTGTTGCCCAGGGTGGTGAGACTCCGTCCATAATGAGGCCCCCCGGGTTTAACCTGAAAGCTTCGGAGGGAGGTCAGGGAGCTGGAGTCCCTGTGACCTTGGCAGGCTCTTCACTGTCCCTGACCTCGGTCTGGACGGGGTGCAGGGCTATTGTGTGGGAGGCTTGGCTCCCTATGTGCAGTCAGGAGTATTTTCCCATCCTGCTGGGCTCTGCTTACAAGTTTTAAGACTTAATAATAGGCTTGCAAAAATTTCTGCAGATTCCTTTAGGAAAAGATTAATGGACCTAAAACTGTTTAGGTAAAAGGCTGCTGGGAAGGCGTGGCCTCAGGGTCTGCTGCATCTACATGGGCCCTGGAGATGTGGGGAGAGGGAGACTGATGGGTGGGATGGGGGCCCCACGCTGCAGGACTCCTGGCCCCCACGTGTGAGAACTGCCCCATGGCCCCAAGAGACGCAGACCCAGGCTGCACAGGGCAGCTTATGGGCACTTGGTGACCTGTATTCCTGGGTGTGGCAAGACCAGGGCTTCCCGTGATGTGGGTCAGAAGCAGGGATTCACAAGGTGGCGGGCACCAAAGGGACACCAGCCTCATACAAACGTCCCTGGCTTATCTGAAGCTAACATGAAGGACCTCAAGTGCCTTCTGGCATCCAGGCTGCAGGCCCCAACTATAGAGCTGCACACACCCCACGAATGTCTTCAATACTCTGGGAAGCTCAGGGGAAACCAGGGACAGGTGCAGCGGCCGTGACTCCAGGTGACTGTGGCCAGGTTGAGCAGAGTCCATACAGCCCTCTGTTAGGGTCACAGAGCTCCTCATCCTGCTAATAAGATCACGGTCGGGGCAAATCAGAGGGTCCTGGACACCGTGACCTTAGGGCCATGTGGCAGCAGCCTGAACCACAGTGACAGAGCCGCTCTGCCCGGACATGTCTGCCCAGTACTCATCAGCACGTCTCAGCGGAGGACAAGAAGCTGTGAGCACCCCAAGTTCCTCTCCACCTTAATTGATGTGATTATAATCCTGACTGGGAGGTAGCACTGATTAAAACACTGAACCAAATCTGAAATGGACGTGCTTTGTGAGGTCAGAAACATTCGGGTTTAGTGTCGTATCTCCATGAAGCTTTGTAGACCACTGCCCGGACGAGCACTGCCCAGACAAGCACTTCCTGTCACAGAGGAGCACTGTCCCATGGGTGAAAGCTCAGTGCCCTAGAGCCTGGAGACCTCACCAGCAGCCCTGCCCCACCAAGCGCCCCAGGAGTCCCGTCTGGCCCCTCAGGGTGCAGGAGGCAACCTGGGCAAGGGCACTTCGGCCAAGGGACTTGGAGAGCGCTCCTCCTAATGAGCGCTTCTGCTGTCATCCTGTAGCCCAGTCATCCACGGCAGAGCCTGAGCAGCTGCATCCCACAAACTCGCCCCTGGTGGCATCGTGCTGTGTGCCCAGAGCACTGGGGCGATGGCCGAGGAGGCTGGATCTGAAGTCTTAGCTGGGTCAGAGCCAGAGTAGAATCCAAGGGCTCCAGTTTCCAGTTCAGGGCTCACCAGCCTCTTGGAACTTGTCACAGATCCAAGTGAGGCTCTCGCCTCTGCTGGTGATGGAATAGACACAGTCCCACCTTTATAACTGGGCCCTGGGCTGGGCTGGAGGTGATGGTGCCAGGAGAGGCAGGCACAGGTGACGCTCGGGACGGTGAGGTGGGGGCTGCTGGCTCTCTCTGGGCAGCTCACAGGGCAGGGAAGGCCTTCTACATGCAGGGTGACACTGGCGCTGAACCTGGGTGACAACCAAGAGCAGCAATCAGGGTGGTGTGAGCAGGAAGACACACCTGGCCCAGAGCACGGCCCAGGAGGATCCTGAATGCCTGGCCCATGTCTCCAGGGTGTGCGGAGTATCGGTGGAGGGGCCGGGCCAGCCTCTGCTGGGCCTCGAACGGCAACCCGAGGGTGCAGAGCCCCAGGTGTGTGCAAGAGCTACTGGGCTCTTGGGCTGCTTGGGCCTGGTGGGGGCAGACCTGGGGGACTTGGGGGCAGATCCTGAGGCCTCTGCCCCTGCGTTACCCAGAGCTGCTCCAGATTTTATCTAAGTCCTGGGCTCCCTGGAGCACCTGGACTGAATGACCCAGGGTTCTCCTGCCGATAAGAAGGGTTGGACTCCACTGTGTAGACAGCAGAGGGAGGCAGTGAGAGCCTTGGATCTAGAACAGAGCTGTGGGATCAGAGGGATCAGGACTGCTGTGTTGGGAAGCCGGCCTGGGATGGTGTGGGGATCCTGGAGAGGCCAGGGTGGTGACCCACAGAACTACAGGGAGGGGCAACCAGGACAACAGCAGGGACTGGGATGTGCAGCCTGTGGGCCGGGGAGAGGTCGAGGGGCAGGGACTCCGTCCACAGGAAGGGCTTCTAGCCAGGTGTGCAGTCACAGCTTTCCAGAAGGTGTGCAGTCACGGCAGCCTCGGGGACAGTGGTCTTGGAAATCAGGAAGAAGCTGTGATGACAAGCAGTCCCCCTGGAAGAGCAAACAGAGGCCAGTGCAAAGCCGCTTGCTGGCCATGCTTGAAAGAGACTTCTCCAAGGAGGCCCAGCGCACAGAGCAGGATGATCTCTCCCACAGCTGACCGAGGCCTTCGGGGTCCCCAGCCTGGAAGCCATGGCCCTGTCCCAGCGGATGAAGGGGGCTGGAAGGGAAGCTGTGGGTCGTCTGGGGTCCTGAGCACAGCCAGCAGCTTGCATGGGCCCCAGAGCCCTCCGCTGTGCGCCTGGTGCCTGAGAATGTGGCCGCTGCCCCACAGGGACACAGGCAGCTGGACACAGGTGAGGTGCGCCCGGACCCCTCAACACGAGGCGGCACGGCACGGAGCTTGCACTGTGCCTTCCCCAGCTGATTCTTCTTCCAGCTGATCCTCAGGTGGGGCAAAGCGGAGAGACCAGCAAGGACCCTGCACAAGCGTGAGCACCAGGACGTGAGCTCACATGGATGTGTCCATAAGTCAAAGCACACGCTGGGTTCCAGAGATATAGTGTGAAAAAAGTGCCAACTCTCCCAGAGCTTGTAAGTATTAGCCACACGCTAAGATAGGGTATTCCCAACCATCACACTAAAAGCAAAGTATTATCAAAATTACTTTCACTACACTTATTTTAATGTGGCTGCCAGGAATAAAAATTATGTATAAGTAGCTATAGCATACATCATAGTATATTGCTTTCCTTTGGTGGGAGATGTTTGCTTTTTTATATTTTTTATATTTACTGTTTCACTGATACATAAAAACATAAAAATTACATATCACGGGGTGCTGTGGAAAGGTTTGATGTATGTATATGTTGTGTGGTGATTAAATCAGAGTGAACACATCTATCTCCTCACACATTTACGGTTTCTTTATGGAGAACGTGCTCAGAGTCCTCCCCAGCTCTGGACGTGTGTGGTGCTCACTGCCGCCCGGAGCCACCCCGCTGCACCTCTGCACCCCATGGTGTCCTGCTGCACGCGTCTCTGTGCCTTCCCCACCAGGGGTCCCCAGCATGGTGCCTTTCTATAGGCCAGACCCAGGCCCCACCACACATCTGGGTGAGTTTTATATTATATAAATTCATTGCTTTGAAATCACGTTTTTTAAGAAGCTAATATTTAGGTCAGACTTTTTAAAACTGCTGTCTGGATGACAGGATAAATTCTTAACTTTCAAAATTCTGCTTTACGGTACAACTTCACAGGATTGCAGCTCTTTTCTGGCCCACTTGCACATTTTCCTCACTGCCCAGGACAACAGATGCCCCCAGGTAACCAAATCTGCACAGAGCCGCTTGCCACGTGGCCTGTGAGGACACCAGGATTTATCTAACACATCAGGGCCACAAAACCATAAACACAAAGGACAGGAACCAGACAGACGTGCAAACACCAGGGTGATAAATAAAGAACTTTATGCAAATGTAATGCTAAGAATGAAAATTGTAGCCTGTAAACTTCTTTCTTTTTTAAAAAGAAAATAGTGGGTTAAATATGTGGAAATCGGGAAGTTCAGTTACCATGGAAACAATCACCCACACTGCAAATATTCCGTGTGTCTGAGAGGTCGTCTGAGTGACAGTGGTGGCTGACTCTCAGGGGGGTGTGCGGGCTGTGCTGAGTGTGCGCTATGCAGACCCCACCCCACCCCTGCAGCTCGCAGCCCGGCCTGAGTTGCAGCCTCAGGGAGCAAGGAGGGGGTGCTGCCCTCGTGCCCAGCCTCCACCCGGTGAGCTTTCTGCCTGTGGCCTCCCTGCCAGTGCCGGGGGCTATGGCCAGACAGAAATGTGCGCGGACCAGGGCAGGCGAGGACTTTGATGTTTCTGGTTTTGCCACATCTTAGGATTTTCATGTTTTTCACATTTGTAACCTGAACACAATTACAAGTGGGAGCTGGTAACTGGTCAAGGAGGAAGGCAGGAACCCACAGTAAGCAGGTCGGGGCCGAAGAGGGTCCAGATCCGCAGGGAGACAGCTGGGCCAGAGACACAGTCGCTCGGAGGGGTTACCTATTTGTGCCCACAGTGGCACATAGTTTATATAAATGCAGGGAAGGTTACTTAGTGAAGCTTGGAGAGAAGTTGCTATTAGTAGCTTGTCCACTGTGGAATAACTTCTTTACCTTCAACAGACCACCAGTGTTAAATTGAATATTTTTAAAGAATGTGCTCTGTTGAAACTTGTGAAAAATGCATGGGTCTTTCAAAGTTCTTATTGGTGTTTTCTGTTTTGCTCAGCCTGAGCTTGGAGTCTAAAGACAAAGAGTGTTCGCTTTTCAGGAAGGCGCGGTGAGCGGGGACGGCGCAGCAGCAGCAGCAGCAGCGAGGAGCTGGGAAGTGCGGCGCAGCCAAGAGTACCCTCGCCGTGACCGCGGGCACCGGGCCCTCTGCTGATGTCACCCACTGTGATCCCAGCCCCCGCCGCCACGCAGGCTTACACACCGTGGGGGATTGCCTGCAGGCAGCTTGCCACCCTTCTCTCCCTCGAAGCACCAGGCCCAGCGCCGGGTCGACCTCAGCCATCTCTCTGCCAGCCTGGACCTCCGCAAGGCCACACGGGTGAGCAACGTCACCAAGGGTCCTGTCTTCAGCACGGAGCCCTTGGGGTCTTGGGCTCGGAGCCTCCCCACCTCCCTGAGCACGTGGGTCCCCTCTGTGGCCTCTCACAGCTGCTGTAGAGACCCAGCCCCTCTCCTTGTGGTGTGTTCAGGGCAGGCCTGCACGTGGGGCTCTGGCCTCCGGGAGATCTGTGGACCACTCCGCACCTCCTGTTGTGGCCACTCCTGATGTCTCCCAGGGCCCAGCGTTGTAGGAAATACGTGTTGAATGAAGGGAATAAATGATCGACTTGCTGAAAATTCACAGTGTGTAACGATAGCTGAGCTCTCCCTCCCCCTTTCCCTTCCTTCCTTCCTTTCTTATGGTATTGGGGATTGGACCCAGGGCCTTTGTACTCAGCTATACCTCTGGCCCGTTTTTAATTTTGATACAGGATCTTGCTAAGTTTCTAAGTTACCCCCACTAGGCCTGCACTTGTGATCTTCCTGCCTCAGCCTCCCAGAGGGCTGGGATTACAGGTATGTGCCACCACACTTGGCTGGGACACCTCTTTACCTGGTGGGCAGCCTGATGCCTAATGTCCACACTGCCACTGGCAGCACCCCTGTGGCTCTCGTCTGACCATGTCTGGTCCATGCTGCTTGGCCACTGCTCTGGGGCAAAGAGGCCCCTTGTGCTCTCTCTGGAGTCCGGGGAAATCCCCGCCAGGGCAGCCCCTGCATGTGCAGAGGGATGCAAAACAGTCCCTGCCACCACGGAAACAGGCCAGCGTTTCCCGAGGCTCCTGTGCAAGGACACCAAGGGCCAGAGGCGGCCTCTGCCCCCGGGGGCACCCCAGGCAAGGCTGAGGAGTCAGAATCAAGCAGTTGTCAGCAGGCGGGGGGGGCAGAGGAGGAGAGAGGCCACCAGCAGAGAGTTTATGGAATAGGATGGGAGGCTATGGGCCAGGGCCTGTGCCTGAACTCTGTTTAAAGCTGCAGGAAAGCACGTGGGAGGAGCCCAAGACGCCCGCTCTTGTCTCTGGCTGCTCGCTTGGCTGTGTAGGCATGGTGTAGACCTGGAAACCATCAGGGAGACTGAGCCCTGCTTCTGGTGTGATGCACGAACTTGTATTCAAGCAGATGCCCGGGCAGCATTGCACTCAGTGACAGCATTCCTGCCCTGCCCTGGGCTTACTGGATGTGGTTCACCAGGCGGGGCCAAGGAATCTGCATCGTGTCTGGGGGATTCCTTGACCAGCCACCACCCGGGGACCACTGCTCTGTCTTATGAATGACTGCCCCTGCCTCCCTTGTCCCCCCACTAGCTCCTGAATGGTGGCCCAGGACCCCTGTCTTCTTCCAGGGCAGCTGTCCTGTTATGGCGTGGAAGTAGATGTCCCATATGCTCATACGTGGGGCTTTTGTGAGGTGGCTGGATCAGGGAGTGTGATGACCAAATTGGTTTAGCACAGTTCTGAGTGTGAATAATGGAAGACTCACCCAGCCTGTGAGTGTCACCAACCAATAGGCCTGTAGCCTGGACAGATATAAAGAGACAGAAAGAAGGTAGGCTGCTGCTGCTGCTGCTGCTTCTTACCACTTCGCTGGTTTCTGCCTGCCCTGCCATGGACTGTTTCCCCCCTGAGATGCCCCTCTGCCATCCCACCCTGCCATGGAGCCAGCTGACTATGGTCTGACATCTCTACAAACTGTGAGATGAAATAAACTTTTCCTCTAATTTTGAGTGTCCAGTATTTTGTCTCAGCAACGGTTTAGAGAACCCAGACTGCTTCCCTTGCTCTGAGGCTGCGACACAGGGCTGGGTGCCTCTGGACTTCTCCGTGCGGCTTCTCCTCTGCAGACTCAGCTCAGCACGTCCTGCTCTGAATTCATAGCAGTTGCCACAAAGCCCCACTGTCCTGCCCCTCGTTCCTCCTCACCACCCTTCCATCCCCTCCACTCTGCTACAAGCAGTTGCTAAGTGTCCTCACTCACAACCCTTCCCTGGCTCCCACTGTCCTTTGAATAAAGTCCAGACTCCTGGAGCCCCAATGGGAATTCCACCTATGTGTCCAACAGTGGCCCAGGACACATACACTCTCTAAGCACAAGGGCCTTCCCACAAGTCCCCAGGAGTGTCTTCAGGTGTTCTGTATCTTTCTCATGCTGCTATGACCCCTACAGAATTCAACTCGCTTGAGGATGAAAAATCACATCAAACCCATTGCAAAACTGTGGTGTGATCTATGATGACCGCTATAATTCGCTGATGCCTCCCATCCCAGCCCCGTCACCAGGGCCGGTGAAGGCAGGGTGGGCTGTGGGCTTCCGATGGTGGACGATGGGAAGAAGACACTTGTGGCTTCCTGTGGGCCTTGCTGTGGTTGTTGTGCTTCTGTGAAGAGACGCACGTTCCCATGCACGAGTCCTCGCAAGTCCTGGGCACAGTGATGAGCGCAGAGATTGAGGCACAGTCCCTGCTCTTCTCGGACAGGCCTGGGAGACACCACGGATTGTCACAAAAGCCCAGGCTGTCAGGGAACCTCACCAGAAACACCAGTGGTCACTTCTGGGCTGGAGGAGGGTGAGCGGGGGACGTCATTACCCCTCCCTGCAAGTGAGCACAAACTCTGGGAGGACAGCTCTTTGGTTCTGTCCAGCTCTGTGTCTCAGAACCCAGTGTGGTGTCCGGCACACGGCAGGACTTCCTGCACGTTGGTGAGCAAAGGGGCGTGAGTCACAAACACTGCACGGAAGGAAGTGCGGGCCTGGCGTTCTCACGTGGGCTTCCCGAGGCAGGGCTGGTGTGTGCGCTGACGTTTGTGGGCTGGCCTTGCCTTTGTGTCTCTTGGGCACTCGACAGCTACGGGATGGTGTTGTGTTAGAGGTCTCCTGGCCGGCTGGCCTCTTCTCGCCTGCCCCGTGGGTCATTATTAGCAGCCTCCCTCAAGAAAACGTTCACGCCAAGCTGACAGTGGTTTTAAAGGAAAGAATCTGTAAGCAACTCAGAAAGAAAGGCAAAGGGTGGAAAAGAAGACAAAAGAAAAAGGCCGGGAGATAACGTTTCAGCCTCATTAACTGGGGACTGTGTCTGAGAACACTGGTTATCTTTGCCAGTTTTTGACTGAAATGGCAAATAACCACGATAGTAAGACAGGTTATTAACAACCCTTGCTGGGCTGCATCCAAAACCCAAATATTGCTACATACAGGACAAAGTTCAGAGTTATTAAAAATATTTCTCCAACTCAAACTGAAATGAAAAAGCCGCAGGCCCGGAGAATGTGTGCTGCTCCCCTCTGCCGGTGACCTCAACTTCACCACGGAGTCACTGTTCCCCGCATCAGCAGCAACGCCAGGCTCGGAAGTGGCGCTCTCTGCGTGTTGCAGTCTCCTGTGGCCTGGCTTTCGGAACAGCTCACCTGTTAAACACCCGGACCCACCTCCTGGAATGGAATCACAAGCAAGAGGCCACTGCCCTTGCCCTGCCCAGCTTCCCAGGCAAGCGGGTGCCCCGGGCAGGAAGTGAGCGGGAAAAGGCAGAAGTGCACCCGCAGGGGCGTGTCCGGCTCTCGGCGGGGTGCAGTCTGCTCTTGTCACCTGGGACGGGAACATCCCTTCCACACTCGAGCATTTCTGGAGCTGCATTTCCCAGCACCCTTTGCAGCTGCTGAGGCCATGGGACTAATCAGTCGCCATGCACCTTCATCCTGCCCAACAGCTGTGGGCAGGACAGATGCAGGCCACTGTCAGGCCTGGTCACACACACCTGGTTCTCCTTACCCATTGGTGAATGTCAAAAAACCTGTGCTGTCTCGATGCAGGCCGAGCTCCTTTAGGGCTGTCACAGAGGGTGACGTAGACCAGGACCAGGGGCTGGGCACCAGGGGCCACTCTGCCCCAAGCCCTCCACCTCATTCCATTCCTCATTCCCTTATTGCAGAGGGAGCCGTGGGGCCCAGCTGGCCCTGCTTGCT
Source organism: Chinchilla lanigera (assembly GCF_000276665.1). NCBI lineage: Eukaryota > Metazoa > Chordata > Mammalia > Rodentia > Chinchillidae > Chinchilla > Chinchilla lanigera. Next base: position 1,438,885 of record NW_004955520.1, read on the forward strand.
GCCCCCCAGGTCCCCACTGTCGCCCTGTCCCCAGGTACAGCCCCGTGTGGCCTGACGGCCCCTCCTCACTGTATGGGAGAAGACTGCCGTTCCTTTACCCAAGTGTCACTTAGTAAGTCCCACTTTCTATCTGATTAAATTGCTGCCCTGGCAGAGGCCAGAGGCTCTCAGGAACCACCCGCTGCCTTCTGCCTGGTCCTGAGTGACTGCTGTGCCCAACTCCACTCGTCCCTGTGCAGTAGTCCTCGCCCTCCACCGTCCCATGAGGGTCAGGGTGAGCAGAAATAGCCAGCTACTGCCACACATGACACCCCAAGGGGGCCGCTGGATCATTATTTGCACTGGGGTTCCGTGCTCTACTTTCAGATGCACCTGTGGTGGGTGTCTTGGACTGCCTTCCCAGGCACTGACCAGGGACCCTTCCGGTGACTTCTGGACCCAACCCCTGTGCTGCCTTTGCGTCAAGCACCGGTGTGCCAGGGCAGCAGGCTGGGTTCACCCTCCTTCGCATCGGGAGCATGTTGCATGGCCTCCTGGGCCTGCCGGTCCTGATGCGGTGAGACACAGTCAGAAGTGAGCCCATGCCGAAGAACTCCGTGCTTGTGACCCCCAGACCAGGGAGCAGCGCATGGGCAGGCCTGCCAGGCGGGGTGCCAGAGGTGGGCAAAGCGGGGACGTGGTGAGGGCTGTGCTGCTCCCAGCTCTGGCACAGGCCATCTCTCAGCTTTCATACCAGGTCCTGGGCAGTGGTGGCCCCGAGTGTGGTGCTCCTGGGGGGCGGGTGGCTGTGGTTCTGGATGCCACACTAGAAAGTGGCTCACCCGGGGAGGGCTTCCCAGGGTGGTGAGGCCCAGGGGTGAGAGCACCAGGATGTGCAAGGGAAGCAAGGAAGAACCAGGCCAGGCAGTGTGCAGGGCTGCGTGGGGAGCGGCTCTCCTTGGTCCTCTCTCCAGCACCTCTGTCCTCTGGCTTCTGTGTCTGCAGGCTGAGCCGCATGGCTCTGGGAAGCCCTAGTCAGCAGCTTTGCACATCTCAGAAGCTGCACCCATGGGGTGCTGCTGTGCTCTGAATGTCCTGGGCCTCCACAAGGTGGTTTACTGCCTCCTCGCCCTTCTGCACCCTCACACACTCACACCCTTGCCCCTGAGACAACGGAGGTCACCGGGCCCCTCCCCAGGTCCCTCCTGTGTTGCCAGGCTTGCTTTTGCCTGTGCCGAAGGTTAATGTTACAGCTCTCTGAGTAGACAATAAAGTCGCTGGAGACAGACTGGGCTCTGAGCCTGCACGGTGACAGACAGGCCAGGCAGTCACAGAGACCACACGGCAGGGATGCAGGGGTGGCCAGGCAGCTGAAGGAGCTCATCATCACAGTCCACACTCCTCCCTCAAAGCATGTCTCCACGCCAAGCGTGCTGTCCCTGGAGGGAGGTGGCGCTGCACTCAATCACGTCCTCACGCCCTGGGGCTCAGAGAACAGTCTGTGGTCAGCTGCACGTTCTCCTGGAAGCCCAGAGACAGGGGAACCACCCTGCTTGGTCTCGGGTTCTCAGCGTCAGGAGTGATTCATCTTGGCCCCAAGGCCACACTAGCAGGGCCAGGCCAGGCACAGGTGCTGTGGGCCAGAGGCTCCATGCTCACCAAGGGGCTATTCGGGCTGGGCTACAGCCCCTCCTGCCTGCTCGGTCACTCTTACACTGGCTCCCTCTCCACGTCCCTCTCAGTGGCCCCACTCTCCAGTCGAGTGTGCGCCACTGTCCCACACCTGGGCCCCTCTGCCTCGCTGTGATGCCGCAGGACCCTGGCCAGAAGTGACCCTTTGGCCCGGACTCCTGGCTGCCAGGTCTGCATGCCAAGAAAGCTGCACTGTGTGGCACTTGTCCGTCCATAGCCATCTCACACAGCAGGGGTGGAAGGCCAGAGCAGAGTGAGCGGAAGGGAGGGTCTCAGGCCTGGAGGTGAGGTGGCATGGACACAGGGTGCTAGTCCTCGATCCTGGCACCCCCTTCCCTGTGCACTTGGCATTAGTAATCACGCCCCTGGCTGCATGGCTCCTTTCTGCCTCTCAGGCTTTTATTCACGCCAGCTTCTCACCAAGGGCTTCTTGTCCACTGTACTGAAAAATCACAGCCTCCTTCCTTCTGCAGAAGACGCCTCAGTTGGCTCGTTTCTCCTGGTCCCTGGCTGCCAAGAAGACCACCTTCTTCAGTCCACACAGCCAGGGGTGGCCATGCACAGGTCCTCCCGAGCTGACTGCTGAGAGTGCTTTGCTGACTCCCAGCCCAACCTGCCCGACAATAAGCTGTCTGCTTTTTAAAGACTACTTTCCAGAGAGCTGAGGCCCTGGCTTCTACTGCCCAGAAGCAGGCAGCTTCTTAGGGGAGGCAGGGAAAGAGCCAGAGGATGGGATGCAGGGACCCTGGGTGGCTGGGGCGGGGGGGCAGAGATGTCCCCTCACTCCATGGCTTGTGCAGGAGCAGGAGTCAACTTCTGCTCCAGGGTCTGTGTGTTTGGGACACTTCGAGGACAGCTTAGTGGACTGTGGGTTCCCTCCATGATCCCCGGTCCTGTCCTGTCCGGCCGTGAATCCCATCTAGGGGAAGTGTGGTTCTTCTCTTATTTGCCATCTGCTTTCCTAATCAGAGTGTAAGCTCGGGGGCGGGGCACAGAGTTTTGGGTTTGCTGGCTGTTGGGTTCCCAGCACCCAGAACATGGCTGGTTCTCGGCAGGTGTTCACCCAGTGGACATGGAATAAAGCACCCCTGGCCACCCACAGCAAGTCCTCATCTGTGCCATAAGGAGGGGGCTGGTAAGCTTTGCAGGAGTCCAGTGCGAGGGGCGGCAGGAGGCGCAGAGACCTGAGTGGAGGGGTGGGCCCTACGGTCCTGGTTTGGACGAGGATTCCGGACTTCTGTGCCTCTCCCCGCTGCCGTGGGCTCTGCAGTCGACTCCTCTCCTGTATGGAAGGGAAACACAGCCGCAGCACCTGCACAGGAGGGAGCCTCGAGCTTTCCTGCTTCTGTCTGCTCCCAGCTCTTCCTCTTCCTCCTGTGTCCAGGCTTCGGTCTGCACATTCCGAGGCCCAGGGCAGTTGCAGGAACTCTGGATGGAGGTGGAGAGGCCACCAGGACAGAGCTGGTGTCTGGGCCGGCCCTGAGGGTGTCCCCTCTGGGGTCTGAAGAGATGACCCACCTACTTCCCTGGTCCGTACCGTCCTCACCCGAAGATGAGCATAAACCATCTCTGCTTCTGCTGGGAGGTGCCACGGACTGGTCTCCTCTCCTCCCAAATCCAAAAATTGAAGCCTCCACCCAGTACCTCTGAATGTAGCTATACTTGGAGATGGGGCCTTTAAAAAAGGCAATTACAATAGAGTCCTTTGAGTAGTTGTGGATGCACCTCAGTGGTGTCTTTATAACTAGGTAGGACACAGATCCCACAGGTGAACAGCCATAAACTCATAGGGAGAAGATGGTACCAAAGTCAACAAGAGGCCTCAAGAGGAAACAAACACCCAGCCCGGACTTTGGGCTTCTGGTCTCCGGAATAGTAAGAAACTGAATCCAGTTTAAAGCACCCAGGCTGCAGTGTTTTGTTCTGGCAGCTCTAGAAAAATAATCTACGAGATAAGGCAGAAAACAAATGCAGGGTGTGGGGTAGCTGCCCCCAAACACCGTCTTTTCCAGCTCATTAATAGAAGGAAGCTACCTGAGACACAGGGCATGCGGACTGGCCCCCACTGGCCAGGCCCACAGAGCGAAACAGCTGCTTTCTGAATCAGCCTTCCACTGTGGGTCATCGGAAGACCAGCTCCATTCAGCAAAAGGCCAGAGGGCTGGGGGAAGTCCAGGGCTGTCACTGAAGGGAGCAGCTGTGCAGGACGCAGAGAAGAGAAGGTTCTAGGGGATACCAAGCCGTCTCCAAACAGAGCCATGGACTTCTTGTTTGGGAGGTCCAGGACGTGTGTGCAGCCAGAGCAGAGTTCAGGGTGGTAGATGTGGGTCAGCACAAAGAAGGCGTTTCTAAGAGCATACTGGCAGATATGAGGGGCTTTTTCAGGATGCAGCAGATGAGGCTGGGAGACCACTTTTCAGAAATGTCAGAAAGGGGCCTCAGGCGCAGAGCCCTTGTCGGTGCAGGGGTGCCCTTTCCGTCCTGTGTTCTTGGCATAAATGGGCTGTACTTCAGCAGAAGATGGGTTCCAGTGACGCTGAAGATATGTACTGCTTTCGGTTGTAAAAGCGCATGCACGGTCAACAAATATTTTTGAGCTTTGTGAATCTGATGAGTAAGGAGGGTAGAAAATATACTGAGAAAAATGGAATAAATATTTAATCTGTAGAGGACAATCATAAGACCTTGGGGAACAGAAAAAATGCCACAGTTCTCTGGAGCTTTAAAGTACAGGCTTTAGCAGATACGCACTTGCGTGAGCCACAATCCTAAATTCGCTCTGTGCAAAGCTGCCATCTCCATTTTACAAATTGGGAAAAAAATACTGAGCTTGATTTATGTACTAACCGCTAATCTATCCTGCAAGGGTTTGTTAAAATTACTCTCAGTAAGAGTCGACGCGGTAAAAGCTGTAATTTCCCGACTACTATCATACCTGAGATTTGGAGAGAGTCGATAGAAGCGCGGGACGATTTGGTGGCTGTATCAGAAAGACGATTTTCATAGCCACAAATTGCTAGGGAATAACAGAGGGCCGCTGGTTCTAAGTGCTGCCTGCGGTACCACCTCATTAGGGCGCGCCCCGTCATCACCGCGGGGGGTCACCAGCAGGGGCGGCCTGGGGGGGACCCAGAGAGCGCAGACGCAGGCGGCCCCGGGGGCACCCTGAGGGCTCCAGCGCTGGGAACTGCGCGGAGACCCAGCACCCCGGACCTCCGCACCGTGGGCCTGGGGCGCAGACACTCCGACCCTCTGGGGCCCGATCTCGAGGCCTCCCCTCCCCCACGGGGCGCCCAACCCAGCCAAGGCCCGCGGAATACAAGCCGGGCAAGGCCTGAGCCCGGGAGGTCACCCTCTGGCCTCGGCTTGGGGTTCCCGGCTGTCGTCTAGGGGCGCGCGCCCTACTCCGCGAGTACCGTGGGCCGAGGATTCCGGGGCGGGCCGGCCGACGACCGAGACCTCGCAGAGAGCCCTGGCGCGGCGGAGGCGAGCGCCCCCGCGGGGCCGCCGGGACACGACCC
>NW_004955520.1:1444617-1487034 GCF_000276665.1 Chinchilla lanigera
AGGCGCTGGCGGACTGCCCGCCCGCCCGCCGCGCGGGTGAAAGATGCATCATGGAGCGCGCCCGCGCCGTGGACGCCGTGGAGACCGTGGAGACCGTGGGGACCGTGGACGCGCGTTCCCGGGGCCGCCGCCGGCCCCCCGGAGACCCCCGGCTGCAACCCTGTGGCTGCAGCTGGCGCTGTGCCTGGGCCCCGCGCAGCTCACAGTCGGTGAGTGACCCCCACCCCGCGCGCGACTGCGGGTGCCCAGCCAACCCCTTCTTCCTCCAGGACCTTGGGCGCCCAGAGCACTGACCAGGTCCAGCGCCACATTCTCCCTGCGTCCCAGCTTGGCCCCACTGTAGCTTCAACCCACCCCATTCGGGCCAAGTGAGGAGAGCAGTGGGTTCATGATGCTTGGACCCTTGCCCTGCCCAGGGTATGGAGACCAGGTTGCAGCCTCTGGATTAGCAGGAGCTGCAGGGGGCTCCCGCCCCAAGGAGCACGGGCAGATGGAAAGTGAACTTCTGTCTTTGGGAGGCGGCCGTGTCTGTGCCCCTCAGGTGGGCAGGTGCGTTCCTGGAGGGTGGCTCAGCTGGGCCAGGTCGGCTCAGGAGCCCTCAGGGCTGCTCTGTGAACCGGAAGTAGCTGGAATGGCATGGGTGCCTCCTGTCTCTGAAGGGGCCTTATCTGTCTACCCTGGCTCCTAGGGAGGGAGGGGGCTGCCTGTGGCCTGGCTGGACCGCAGGGCTTAGGGGCTCCCCCTCCCTGCTCCCTGTGGGTCATCGTCCCTGCCCAGTCCAGACCAGCAGTGTGGCCATGTTCAAAGGACAGAGTTGTGTTTCCAGAGCTGAGATACTGTTCATATGTAAATAAGTGAGTGTTAGTTGGAAAACAAGTATTGCTTGGTATAAATAAACCATCTTCGTGTTTGAAAATATTGCTGTTTCAGAGACTCTGAAAGTGAAGATGAAAAAAAATAAGTGAAAATTAGCAAAAGTGGGGGAGGTGAAAACCAAGTTGAGCCTTAACACACTGTAATCAATAACACCGCCGTTCCACTTGGACATGGGAAAGATCCAGAGTGTAAGAGCCTTTGTCATGCCAGTGTCCTGCGGGGAGAAAACGCTTCCTTGGGTGGGGACCCCCCCTTTTTTTTGTGCAAGGATTAGCCTTTTTGGTCTTTGTATTTTTTATAGAAATGTTTGTGAGGAGGCATCATGTTCATAGAGGGTAAGGCCGAAAGAGAGGCCAAATGCGTCTGTGTGGCCTGCCAGGTCTCTGGTCAGAGCCTTTGGCCTTCGCTGGACACCAGCGGTGCTTTGCAGGCCTGGGTCCCTGCCGGCCTGCTTCCCTGGCTTTTCTGTTCCCGCCTCCATTCTCTCTAAGCAGGTCCTTATGGTCTTCTGGCTTCCTGGTCTGTGTCCCCAGGTGGATGACAGATAACTAGGCTCATCTACCTGTGGCTGGAGCATATTGCTGGAGGTGTGGAGACTGAGGCCTTGAAGGCAGTTTGCCCACCCAGTCATCCTGTCTTCTTCCTCCCCTGCCTGAGAGGCCGCGAGCTGGGCAGAGAGATCCTGAGCCTTGGAAACCCTGGAGGGTGGGATAGGTCTGTGTGTGGGCTCCAGGCCCGGATCCCTTTCCTGGTGGGCTCCTCATGCTGCACAAAGGTCAGCACCAGCCGTGCCTTGCTGGGGGCTCCTTGGTGAGTGTGTGCCAGGGTACCCCCATTTCAGGGTGTTTAGGGAGCTCACGAAGCAGAGATTTCCTGTCTTAGGACAGAAACCTACGTGGAGGGTCTGGGATGGCAATACGAGAAAACTCTCTTTCCTCTGGCTGTGCTCCTAAAACACTAACGTGAGTCCGAATCACCCACAGTCCAGTTAGGAGGCAGATCCTGACTCTGCGGCTCTGGGCTGTGGAGGTGGGGCCCGATGTCCTGCATTTCTGATAAGCACTTGCTGCAGACCTGGACCGCATGTCGATCAGCAATGCTGTGTGAGACTAGGGCAGTCTTTAAAATAATGTGCTCTGACTCCAGACTTTGTGCAGTCGCCTTCAGTTACCCGGTGCAGGTGCCAGGAGGAAGTCTCACCCAGTGCGTCATCACTGGGGAAGACACAGAGAAGATCAGCCTCAGAGTGCTTCCTTTTTTTCCCCTCTAAAGAGTGCCTGCTTAACAGACAGTTACGAGATGTGTATTTTTGTTTTTGATGACTTTCCATGGAAAAGGAGCATTACCGTGGTAAGATGTAATCTCTTCAGTGGGAGGCAGATGCCTGTGTCCAATACAGGTGTCACAGAAGAGCTGAATGAGAGAGGGAGAAAGGAGAAAACCATCGGACAAGGAGGGGGAAGAGCTCCTTCAGAAGTGCTTTGTCCTGGAAAGCTGGAGACCTAGTTCGATCCTTGAGCCCCGGAGAGCTCTCCTGAGCCTGAGCAGGTGTGGGCTGACATCAGTGGCTGCTTCCATACTGGCTTGTAGGTTAGAAGGGCTCTAGATGAGGACCTTTAGCATCAAGTTCCCTGGGGACCCTCTTGCATGAGTTTGGGGGTGCAGGTCCCTGCTGTCCCCAGCATCTGTGTGGAACAGGCTGCAGGGCTTGGGTCCCCAGAGCCTGCTGGGGTCAGGGAAGGCCAGAGCGTCCCCTGGGTCTGACAGGAGGGAGCCACACATGTGCTGTGGAAATGCTCCTTCAGGGTGAATTCTTGTGTCATCAGGGCTGCTCTGCCACTCACAGGCTTTGGGGTCTGGGGCTTTGCATGACTCAGTTTCCTCCTCTGTAAAATGAAGATGACGATGTTTAGCTTAGGCGCAGGGGTGGCGAACCTATGGTACCACATGCCCCAGGGGGCTGTTTGTATCATTGAAAGCTCTAAAAGGTTTGCCATCACTGGCTTAGGCCTTGGGTGGGGACAGGAGCGGTGGGGCAGGCAGCTTGATGATGGGGCCTTGGCTTTATCCTCCTGTGTGCAGTGAGTACCCACCCTGGCACGCCAGTCGCCCCTCCCTTGTCCTCCATTCCTTGCCCACTGAGCAGGTTTCCCTTTAAAGCAATGCCACGATGTCCTCCATTTTCCCCCTCCCCGGCTCCCGTTGCTCTAGGGTGCAGCCTGCATCCTGGTATTCGCTCCCCCATGATAAGCACCCCAAAGGCAGGAGCCCAGACTTCCCCCTCTCTGCCCCAGGTGCCCAGTGAGCACCCGATGGGAACTCTCAGTTGCTATTGGTGAATGGGAGAGAAAGGTTCCCAAGTCAGCCTTTCAGATCCTGGAGCAGTTACGTCTTCATAGTAGTTGAGATCACAGCGGCTGGAGGGGTGGGGAGTGTGGAGAAGCAGGTGGCTCAGGCAGGTTGCCCTGGTGAGTGCAGGTGCAGAGGTGGTGAGTGGTGGGCGATGCCTGTAGGGGTCCAGCAGCCCAGGAGGACAGGTGGCCAGAGCCCTGTTCTGGCTCCTGGAAGTTGTGAGGACCCTGCGCGCCCATGGAAGGCTGAGGGGCCACTGAAGAGCTAGGTCAGCCTGGTCTTGAGCTGCAGTGGGCTGGTGCCTGCGGTGGGAGTGGATGTCTGCTGCCTACCAGCTGGTTGGTAGGTGCGCATCCCTGTAGTTTTATTGAGGAAATTTTCGGTCCATGGTAGAGAATGCTCCTTGTAAAGTAGAGCAGTGATAGGTCCAAATCCACAGTTCAAACCCTGCTTCACTTCGCCTGTAAACAAAGTCCAATGCCTGGAACTCTAAAGCGTGTTTTCTTGACAAAAGGCTGCTTTCATAGAAGCAGCATGGAGACTCCCTTCATCCGCAGGGTGAGCTCTGAGGCTCTGGGGGCAGGAGGAGGATTTCAGGCAATGGATAGCAAATCTGCATCTCAGAGGCTGAAGCGGCGAGGCGGAGGGAAAGCTGGTGCTCTGGCTCCTGAGGGTCATGAAGAGTGCAGGGGGCGCTTTCTCTGTGGGAGCACTCACAAAGAGTGATGGCAGCCCTGGCTGCGCCAGGCGAGGCTGGCAGACTTGCCCTGACAGGCTCTTCTGGGGGCGGGGCTCACCTGTATAGGACTGAGCTGCTTCAAGTTCACTTGGTCTTAAAGGTCGCACGGCCTTGGGCGAGCCATGAACTCTGTGCCTCAGTTTCTGCCATGTCTGTAACACGCTCTGATTCCAGGCTGGCAGCGGATACTCCCACCTGGGGTTTTGCTTTCTGTGCTTTAGTTACCCACCGAGGTCATCTGAACATATCACATGGAGAATTCCAGAAACAGTTGGCAAGCTCCAAATTGCAGCCCTGGCCGCAGGTTGGTGAAATAATGTACTGTCTTGCCTGGCTCCCCGTGCCTGAGATGTGACTCATAAGCTTCAATGAGAGAGGCGAAACTCACATAGCTTTTACCACAATTGTTGTTATAATTGTTCTATTTTATTATTAGTGGTGGCTGTTAATCTCTTACTGTGCCTAGCTAATAAATTAAACTTCATCATAGGGATGTAAGTATAGGAAAAACACAGCGAGGTCTGAGTGGGGTTTGGCCCTACCCAGGGGTGCGGGCATCCACTGGGGGTCTTGGGATGCATCCTCAGCATGGGGGGCGCCTTTTAGGAATAGCTGTCTTCTTCCCATGTATCCACTGGTCTGTCCTCTTTGGGCCCTGCTGTCTGCCTCAGGATATATAGAGGAGAGGCCTCAGCCCTTGCTCCTAGCAAAATGTACAAGTAAGGGGCATTTCCACTCAAAAGTGGAAATGCAAAACGACTGAGAATTATTTTTAACGTAGATTGTTAGTATCTGTATCAGTCAGCTTTCCTGTCACTAGGAGGACACACTTGACACCCGCAACTTAAGGAGGAGCCGTTCACTGTGGCTCGCAGGGCCTGGGAAGTCAGTCCAGGGTCAGCTGGCCCCAAGGCAGAAGCAACATGGCGGAGGATGTAGCTGGGAAACTGCTTACTGCGTGGCACCAGGAAGCAGAGAGCAGGGAGGAGCCTCGGATAAGAGTACACCAGTCCGGTCACAGCCGGGTGACCACCTCCAGCCAGGCCCCAGCTCCTAACGGGACACTCAGCTGTGAACGCGTCAGTGCTGGACTGAATCCACAGAGGGGCGCGTTGCCCCATGCTCCGACCACCTTCCAGAAGCCCCACCTCAGAGCACCTGCGGCTTGGGGGCATTTTAGATCTAACTGTAGCAGTATTACTTATTCTGATGAGGAAAGGGATTTTGCAGACTGCTTCTCTTTACCCTTGCCTTATTTTAAAAGCTCGTTTCGTTTTGATAATTGAAATAATATGCATAGCGACAATATGTCTATTAGGTCTTTGAGATCATTGCTTCTGAACTGAAAGAAAGAAAAAGGCAAAGGAAGGGAGGCTTCTCTCCTTCCCGCCCCTTCTCAGGTCCATGGGCTGGGATTGAACCCAGGGCCTGGACACACCAGGCTATTGCCTTACCTCTGAGCTGCGCCCCCAGCCTGAGATTGGGCTGTCTAATTTATTTACCAACACAGACAAACCCACGGCAGCATCGAGGACAGATGCACAACTTGTGTATTCTCAGACACATTCAGCCCCTGCTGGCCACAGAAGACTGGGAGAGACGCGACAGAAGTGAGAGCTGGCCGACATGGGAGGATTGGTAGAGGTTTCCACGTCACGTGATACCAGTCGTGGACAGGGAGTGGGTGTGGAGCCTGTGCCCACTCTGCTCCCTACCCTTCCCAGAAGTTAGCATACGGCTCACAGTGTCCATGCAAACCTGATTCTACCTGTGTTTGCTTCATAGAAGAGGAGTCTGAGGCTGGAGGGCCTGAGCCGTCACTCAGAGTGGAGAACCTGTCCCATGACTCGTACCCATCCAGTGGGGCTGGAGTGAGTGACACACGGCCGGTCTGGGCCCTGCTGGTGACGTCACACTCTCGTGGTGCCCTCTGACTCTCCGTGCTCTCTGTGCTCCGTGTGGCTGCTTCCCAGGCATGGCACTTTTCTGTAATAGGTGCTTGGAGTGAGATGAGGGGTTTAATGCCTACTACCCCCTTCCATCTTCCTAACCTTGTGGGATGAGAGCTTTTATCTGTCTGTCTGTCTGTCTCTCTAGAGATGTCCTCAGCGCAGCTCCGCAGTGGTCAGGCACAGTGAGATTAGGAGCCCGGCCTGTGGGCTGACTGTCCACTTTCCTCTTTGTCCTTAGGCCAGCCTTTAAGTAAACCATGTTTTCTGCGTGTGGTGGACACGACCGCCTAATTAGCTGGTAGCATACCTGAAAAGGTGAAAAGAAAATCCCTACCAGGCTAAGTTTGAGAGTCAGAAGCGATTGTCCCGGGGCTGCTTTTGCTCAGGCCGCTGTCCCGCGAGTTGTGAGCTTAAGGTGTGGGGACCTAGGGGAGAGTTTGGTCCTGTGTTTCTTCCTCTTAGTGACAAAAAAGGCGGTGATAATTGAAGAGGAGAAATTACCCTCTCTAAAAGAAAAACCAGTGGAAATAATTCAGTGAGGTGCTCAGAAACTGGAATTAAGAGTGCATTTTCAAACAGCTTAATTGGAGTTGGTGTATTGTAATTGGTGTATTAATCTTAGACAAGGTAAACAGCAATTTCAGAGGAGTCAAACAAAAATAATTCTTGACATTGTCTGGAAACAGCAGCAAATGTGGGTGCCGTGTGGGGGGCAGCCTCTGTGTGCTGTGCCGTGGGGAAGGGCCGTGGGCACGTGGCCTGGCCGGAACACGTGCAGGAACATGTCCCGTGTCTGGGTGTGCATGGGAGCACATCCTGTGTCTGTTGGCACACCACGGCATGTCCCATGCCCGTCTGCACACTGCAGTGTGTCCCTGAGTGCAGGGCTGGGCCTGGGTTTTGGACGTAAGGAGTTGCAGAACCTGGTCAGCTGCGTCTGTGATCTTTTCATTGCTGTCCCCATAGACGCAGCTTGCGGGGGTGGTGAGCAGGACCGGCGTCCTTGGAAATGAAGGTCCCACCTGGCCACCTCTGTTTCTGCTGGACATTGGTGGCTCTCTCTCCTGGAGGTACAGCGTGGAAGGAACAGAGCGTGGAAGGCTGTTCCTACGCTGTTTAGTCTATTCTGAGAGTAACAGGTAGAGAAAGGCCTTGTTTCAGAGCTGGCTGCAGCTGTGAGACAGCTGTGGTTGCCCTGCTCTGGAAGTGGGAAGTCCCGCCCTCCAGCCGCTCCGTGTCAGTGTGCCCATGCGCTCTTCTGACCTGGCTGGACTCAGGTCAAGACTCTCAGTATGCACAAGTTTAAGCACCCAAACTCAGAAGATCCTGACTTTTTCCATGAGGTAAAAAACAGGATTTGCTTGTTTTATAGAAATTCAATAGGCTTCCAGGGTTAATCTGTGAGAGGCTCTCAGCTGTCCCTTCACAAGGCTTCTGCTAACTCTCTAGGCCCTTAGTTAGAATCTAATCCAAGGACGCGTTCAAGGCAGCAGTGTTGGGGGAATCTGCACATCTAATTTATTGGACGGTGGCCAGGGAGGGCAGCTTGTGTTCATGCTGTACTCAGACAGAACGAGGCAGTCTCTGAAGCCTTGAGTTTAGAACAGTAGTTTTTTTTTCTTTTCCTTTTTTTCTTCTTATTTTAAAGAGTAAAAGAAGGACAACGTAGCAATAGGGGGATTCACTGTATTACAGACAAAGTGGTAGGACATTATCAATGGTTGTTATTTTACCTATTGGTATCTTCAAGATAGTTTCTCAGAAAAACAAATAGACAAATAATAGTGAGTTACAGGCAAAAATGGCAGGAAATTATCAATGGTTGTACTATACCCTGGTTTCTCCAAAGTGGTCTCTAGGGAAAACAAATAGAGCTATACATGAGTGATCAATCAGATAATCATTGACTATTCTCAATGGTTGTTGTTGAAAACACATAGTAACAAACATACATCCATTTACAAAATAGCAAAGAACTATTCAAACATACCAGAGTTATGGACAGATTGGTAGGAAATCATCAATGGCTGCTGCAATACATGTTGGCATCCTCAAAGTGGTTTCTCAGGAAAACAAAGATATGCAAGAAAAATCCAACAAGTAGTTACAGCCCAAGGGTTGTGAAAAATAGCAGTGACTCCCCTCATCAGTGACTCCCCTCAGTGAGGTGTGACAGCTGGAAGGCCAGGACTGAAAAGAAGGACCGAGAGACCAGCACCAGTGTCCAGCAACAGGCCGTCCAGTTTTTCCTCTATTCTCATGATTTCATGGGGCTCCTCCTTCTCCATGAAGATGGTTCTACAGAATCTGAATACTGGGCACCCATGAAGTCTCAGTGCAGACCTCTCCGGAGCTCCACTCGCTCCTCTCCGCGGCCTGCACAGTTAGAGGAAGAACGGCCTCCAGGGCGTCTCCCGGGGTGTTGCGCAAGGTCCTCCTGGTCTCCAGCTCCCGAACGGCTCTCGTGTCCCCAGTCAGCTCGACCTCTGCGCCGTCGGGCGTGGGTGCCCTCGTGTTCTCCGAGTCCCTGTTCATCAGCTGCTCCTCCGCTGACTGTGGACCTTTCTGGCTGTCAAGGGCAGGGCCAAGAGCGACCCACTGTGTGGCATGTTTTCCCAGAGGTTTCTCCATGTCAGGATGGTTCATGCACATCTCCAGGTGGGCCTGTTGTGTCGGTGCTTCTCTGTGGCATGGCAGTTCTCGACTTCGCAGCATCGGCCGGCCCAAGGGCTATCGCGCGTCTCTGTGCCACTTCCCCGGTGCCTGCTGCCTGCCTTTCCGGGCGCCATCTGCGTGTCCGCCGGGGCGGGGCCGGAACAGTAGTTTTGACTGGCGCTGTGGCTTCCAAAGTCTTGCCTGGAGTCTTCCCCTCTGGGCTGTGTGGGGGAGCAGGGTTTCCCACTGTGGTCGTGTAATGTGCCATGGGTGTGCTTGGCTCATGCTGACTGGGTGGATGTGTTCTGCAGCGGGAGAGGCACGGGGCCTGTGGATGGCGGTAGGCCCCAGCTCCTCCTGCTGTTGCCTAGGCCCGGCTGCAGCCACCTCGTTTTGCTGAAAGGAGAATCTCCCCTGGACCGGCTCCCCTCTCTGGTTGTCCCAAGAGTCAGGTGTGTGGGCAGGGGAAGCATCGAGAATCTTCGAGACTTGCAGCAGCAAGGCTACCTGGAGCTTGCCATGCTCCGAGGGGATGTTACACAGTGGACTCACAGGCCAGGGTGGGACACGTAGGTCGGCCTTCAGTGGGTAGCCTGGCCTTGGCCCAGGGGCCAGTGGAGCTGACCACCAGGCTGCACACAGTGAGTCTGGTTGAATTTTGTCATGGAGCAGGGGAGCTTTCCAAAGAAGAGGCATCTGCACCGAGTCATGAGTGGTAAAGTCACTTTCAGGCAGAAGAAGAGTCAGAGGATGGTTTAGGGGTGATAGCGCTGGAGACCTGGGTTGGGGAGGAGCAGGTGCTGAGCACAGGAGCAGCTTGGGTGCCTCAGACAGGATGGAAGGCTGGCGAGTGCAGCGAGGAGACTGGCAGGGCTGGGGCCCACGCGCCTGCTCGTCTCCCAGCAGGAGCTGCGCGCCGGTGGGGTGGAGTGAGCCTGCCCTCGGTCTCAGGGCCGGTGTTCTCTGTGTGGAGAGAATCTTCTGCAATGGGAGGAGGAGCAGCAGGAGACTTCTGCCTGTTGCCGCGTGTCCTCTGCGCATCTGTGAGACCGGGTGCAGCTGCGGTGGGAGACAGCTCTGCCCACCATGCACCTGTCCTCTGGATCCACAGGAGACCCCACGCTGGTCCGGGGACAGGCCGAGGGCTCTGTGCAGGGAGAAGTGGGGGGGCAGGGGTGAGAACTGTGGAGCCAGGCAGCTGGCGGGTGGGGGCGGGGAGGAAGAGCCGGCTGCAGAGCCTGTGGCTGCCGCTAGGGAAGCTGAGGGTGCCAGGGCGGCCGAGACCTGGAGCTGAGAGTGTGCATGTCCTCGAGGAGGGCCCGGCTGTCCTGCTGCTCAGAGCGGGGACAGGTGTGCAGTGGGAGGGAAGGAGGGATTGACGCAAAATGCCCTTGCTGGTGCGGGCTGTCCTGCTGCCTGTGATGTGGAGGAGGCGCATTGTCGTGTTGCCGATAGGTTGATGTGTGGTGGCCTGTGAGCTGGACAGAGGCGGCAGGCTGTGGCAGGGCGCAGCGTCCGCGGAGACCACAGGCTTAGCTGCGCATGTCGGGGCGCTTCCCCGTCTCCACTGGGAGGTCGGAGCCATGTTCTGCAGGGCCACTTGGTGGCACGGGCGGCTCTGGGTGGCCTTGTGTGCTGAGGACAGTGCGGGAGGGGACTCCCTGTGCCGGTGCCCAGTGCTGCCCTTCCTTGCATCCCTCTGTGGCTGTTCCCGCATGGCAGGTCACCCTGAGAGGTGAGACTGTCAGGTGCGCCCCCTCCATCCCCCTGCCCGACCAGCTCCGTCCCCTTGGGAACACAGCCCAGCCGCCGTGCGCCTCCTTTCTCCCCCACCCCGTGCGCCTCGGCATGGTGTTTGAGGGATGGCGAGAGCCGCGGCCCTATCTGCAGAAGCCGCTCCGCACTGCGCCTGGCCGAAGGGTGGAGCGACGCCCTGCCCAGCCCAAGAGCCCCGTGGAAGCTCATCCATGTGGACCCGAGGTCGGGCCGCGATGGCTCCTCCACCGGGCAGCTCCGTTCCGCGCAGCACACGGGTGGGGTGAGCAGCCCCACTACCCAAGGCCAAAGCAGACCACAGCCGGGGTTTTGGCGAAAGGAAAGAGCTGAGTTAGAGGCCCAGGGCAAGGCGGTCAGGAGTGAAAGACAGTCACAGCCCACACCTTACCCTTAGAGGCAGGGAGTCCGTAGGAGAGGCGGGGGAGGCTGCCGGTCCCCGGGGGCGAGGGGTGTGGAGGGCTCCTTTGCAGGGTGTGGGCGGGCATCGTGCCTCTCCGTGGCCACAGGTCTCTTCTGGGGATTCTGAGCGTTTGCCATCAGGAGGTCGTTACCCGGTGAACTGCACACGCCTGTTCTTGTTACCGTCTGTGCGTCTGCGATGTGTCAGGGTCGCGTTCCTCCTGGGGAGCCAGTGACACACAAGACACATGACCGCACCCCGGTCCTCCTCCTCCTCCCGCATCTGAAGGTCCCCTCTGTCTCCAGAGCCTGCCTCCGTTTCCTACCGCGTCTCCTCTGCTTTGCTCTTTAAATTACTCATACTTTAGATTTCTCGTATTAGAGAGACCATGCACAATTTAACCTTGTGCGCCTGATTTATTTCACTTAGCACTGTGGTCTCAAGATCCCTCTATTTTTCTACAAATGACTCCAGTTTACCCTTCTTTACAGCAGCGTGGCAATCTGTCTGCCATGTAAATACTGTCCTTTCTTTACCCTGTTGATGGGTACAGGCTGCTTCCAAGACTCAGCTGTTGTGAGTTGTGGGCTGTGAACACAGGTGTGTGTGGGTCACTATGTGCTGACCACCACGTTGTCCATCTCCAGGGGCAGAGATTTGCTGGGCTTTGGGGGCCCAGAGGGTGACAGGGCACCCAGGGCAGAGGCCGCACCCTGCGCTCAGATCTTCACAGCCTCGAAGCTCTCTGTGCCTCAGTTTCCTTACAGCAGATCTGGAGTTCATGAGGTTTTCAGGGAGCAGTGCAGTGGAAAGAGACCGGGGTGTGGGGCTTTGGGGCAGGAGACTTGGCAGCCCTCGGAAGCAGAGGGTCAGGGTCTCAGGCGGTCTGGCTTGGGAGCTGCTGGTGGTTTCACAAACCTGTGACAGTTTCCAGGGTGGGTCCCATGCGCCCTGCTGTGAAGCCAGCCTCCCTGAGTCACTGCACTGCTGGTGACGTGACGGGCTCCTTCCAGGGTGGCAGCAGCCGCATCCCTGCAGGTGGCCTAAGTCCATCTCTCCCTCAAGCAGGAGAAATACACGTGGAGAAGGAGGAGGGAGAACAGCGGAGTTGCAGAGGAGAGGGACCGATGGAGGGAAGCAGCGATGTTCTGTCTGTCTGTCCCTGAGCTCCAGCCCTGCACTGGGGTGGGCGGCGGTACCCTGGAGCCATCCAGATGGGTGCGGGGAAGCAGGCCGCCCACCGCCCGGCACAGCCGTCCTCCTGCGGCAACAACAGCTGGGCGGGGCTGGACAGGCCGGTGGTGGTCAGGCTGCCTGGGGTGAGGCTGAACCTGCAGGTCCTCGTGGCCCGCAGCAGCCCTGGAGGGTCTCTCTTGTAGTGAGCAGGCTGCCCGGTGGCATGACCAGGCGGCCGTGCATTCCTACTGTGTCCGAGGGAAGCCACTGCAGCTCCTGCAGTGAGGAGAGGAAGCCAGAGCCTGCGAGGTCTTTCCGCTTGTAAAAAGGCTGTGTTCCTGCACGTGTATGTACATGTGCGTATGTGTGGTGTATCGGTCTGTAATTGGTTGGTGGAATATTTTGGAGAACATGGGAAACGAAATTAAGAAGGTGAAAGTCAGGCCATCCCTGCTGAGCATGTGACGTAACATGTGATGTTACACATATTTGCTGTGAAGTGGCAGATACGTGTTATTTTGTATCTGCTTTTGTTACTTAACAACACCCTGGAGTGTTGCACGGTCATCTGTGCTGCGCTGCCTCGCGCCTGCCCTGTGATGTGTTCAGTCCCCTGCCACGAGCAGTGCGGAGTAGGCAGTGTGTCCAGCAGGGGCACGGAAGGCTCAGCACAGAGCTCAGCGCAGATCGCTGCCGTGGGAGCCCAGGCTGAACGGCGCCTGGGGTCAGGGGCTCCTCTGGAAAGAGAGACGGCGGCCTGGTCCGGGTGAGGGCGAAGCCGAAGGGCTTCCCTGGGAGTCGCTGGATTTCAACTCCGGAGGGCGCAGCCTGTGCTAAGGCCCTGTGTCTGCAGATGCCACAGAACATTGCTGAGCTGCACGGAGAGCCAAGTGGGTGCTTGTGCCTCTGGGTCTTCACTGGCCGTGTGCAGCCCTCGCCCTCAGGTGTTCGTTGGTTTAGGTCTGTCAGTCTTCCTGAGGAGGTTTTACCTCTTTATTCTTTGGTAAAATCTCTTCATGTGTGCCCCCTGCCTAATGCTGCTGTGGTTGTCCTTACAGGGGGCACTTGTCCTGTGTTGCATTTATGATAGTTTCAGCTGGTTCTTTCCCCGTGGTCTCTGCCCTTCGGAGCCGCCCGTCCAGGGTTTCTTGCCCACCTGAGGGTATTTGGCGTCCACCACATTCCCGGTGTTTCATGTGTGCTACGCGAGCCTTTGGTCAGTCCGGACACCGCTGTGTGGTGGGGAGACGCAGCTGTTGCCGCTGCTGCCCTGGGCCCTTGTTCAGCCATTTCCCGAGAGCCTGACCCCCTTCGGTGGTGAAGCATCGCCTCTGACAGGCGGTCGCCTGGTGGCGTCAGGGGCTGTTCCGGCCCTTGGTCGTCACCTCACGTTGGTGTCTCCTGGGCTTTCCATCCCGTTTTGCTGCTGCCGCCTCTCAGCCCTGACAGAGCAGAGCCGCCCATTTTCCCCCTTCCCAGATGTGCCCGACCCGGCAGGTCATTCCTCCAGATGAATTTTAGCATCTTTTAGTTAACTTTGTAGATCAGTTTCGGGACAGGTGATGTCTGTTCGATACTAGTATCCTCAGAAAAAACAGCAAACCTCTCCGTGACTTTCAGCCTCCTTCTGGGTTGGGGCAGAAAGGACGTTTTCCCAGCCGCTGCTGCCGCTCTGAGGGCTCTGCTGCTTCATCTAGAAACATCGCCGCCCAGAGGCAGGAGCGAGAGGAAAGCCAGGCGCGGAGGACGCTGCGGCCTTGGTCCCTCTGCAGCATCCACCGGGCCGACCTTGGCTGTGACCGGGAGAGTGCCAGAGGCCAGGTGCTCGATTCTGGCACCTTCTCCAGCTTTGCCTGTCACCCATCACGTCACCGGCGGTGGTGTGCCTGGCAGCTGGGCGGCACAAAGCCCTGGGAGGTGGGGACACTGGGATGGGACAGGTGGCCAGAGGCCGGGGGGGGGGGGTCTGTGCAGGGAACTGGTTTCCACCAGGCGCTCTGAACAGTCTCCTACGCCCTCACCGGTGGGTAACTGAGGAGATTTAGGGTCCCAGGGGTGTCACTGCACGTGGGGTCCTACTCTGGGGGCGGGGAGTGTTGTTGATTTCCACGCTGTGTCTATGCGTATTGGAAACAAGGCCCAGCCTATAACACAGCTTTCGTCCGCAGTCTCCTCCCTGGGGCGCTCTGCGGGGGAACTTGGGGGAGCAGTGGAGGCACAAAGGGGCGTGGGACCCCTCCGCAGCTCTGCACATGGGGCGGCTCTGGAGGCACAGCCCGGCTGGCAGAAGCAGAGCCGCCTGCTGTTTTCAAGCCATCCGCCCGCTCGCTAGGCTGGCGGCTGCGCAGCTGCTGACTCACGGTCCAGCTCTCTGATCGCACCCAAGGCCTGCCACGTCCAGACAGGCATCTGGCTGTGCGTTTCGGGCTCCTGAGCGGGAGGCAGGTGCAGTGACAAGCACGCCCCGATGGGAGTCCAGGTGGACCCCATGTTGCCACGGTGCTCGTTACCTTTGGACTTCATCAGAAATTTACAGCAGCAGCAACAGAAACAAAAACCCTTCCCCAAAGAACGCCAGATCGTCAGAGTTCTGCTTCGGATGGCGAGGTGCTTCAGGACTTTGCATATCAAACGCGGTGTTTGGCAGTGAAAGTGCTTTCGTTCCGGGTCCTGAGTGGGTAGCATCCACACGCAAGGGCTTTGGGAGGACATGTGCCCTGTGAGGGGCTGGTGTGTGGGGTCAAATGTGTCCTCTTCCGCCAGCTGGCTTTGCCTGGCCTGTGTTAATTTCTGAAATGGTGGAGGTAGAAGGAATGTTCCTGGGGGCCTGGCCGCCTCTGGTGCTGCTCCCAGGGCTGCTGGCTGTGCACTGGCCGGAGCTCCCCACTGACCCAGTGGTCTGCTGAGAAGGCCACGGCCACGCCCTGCGCAGCAGGAAGGAGGCAGACCTGCACAGGTGGCGTCAGAAGTGGGGTGGATGCCCTGCAGGGAGCACCCGCCTCCCCCGCCTCCTCCTCCCTGTTCCTGTCTGCAGCTGTGGGTGCTGCCACCCGGGGCTGACGCCCTGGGCACAGCGGCCCCTCCTCGCTCCTCAGAATGCTCCTGCCCCCCCTCTAACCCATTCTGAGGAGCATCCCCCCACGTGCAGTGGTTGCCTCTGCCTCTGTCCCTGCAAGCAGGTTCGTGTCCATGGGACGGTCACTGTGTCCAGCGGGGCCAAGGCGGCCGCTGTGCTGCACTTCTGGTCCAGCACAGAAACCTGAAGCTTTGCGCTGGCCTGCGTGGATCCGTCCTGGATAGCTGTGCTACTTCCATTCACCTTTTAAAGACATGAGAAACGTTCAGGCATTTCCCACGTATCGAAGGACCTCGCAGGTGGCCTCAGCCACGGCCTCCGAGGCTCCTGAAGGCGTGTGGTGCCGTGGCCTCGTTTCCTTACTCTAGACTGCCCTTGTTTTTGCCTCTGTGCTCAGGACAGTTGTCCTTCCCCTTGGAGACGGTGGCAGGTGCCCGTGGGCAACGCGGGTGTCAGGGAGAGTATTTCGATTTCTTGCACCCAGCCACAGGCCAAGCATTTGGTGTCCCCCAGCTGGCTCATCTGTGTCCTTGGCCCGGTGTGGCGGGCTCCTGTGACCGCCTGGCAGTCCAGTACCTGGGACCTGATCGGTGCCCCTGACACCTCAAATCCCCACGGTCTGTAGGCCCCGACGTGTCCTTCACCCACGCATGCGTCTGTGGTCTCCACCACTGCGCCCTCCGTGGTGGCAGCTGGAGACGGCTCGGGCCGGGTGGCGGCTCAACATTGAGGACTCACGAGGAGTGCGTTCTGGAAATGAGCTGCCTGTGTCTGGGGCAGGGGCTGGAGTGGGAGACGGGGGCAGCGGCGGCCTCTCCAGCATCCTGGTGTCCGGCTGCTCCTGGCCGCGCACAGCTGACTGCAGAGACGGGCAGCGACCGCCTCATCACACGTCACCAGGGACCCTCTGAACCCCCAGTGCAGACACCCGCAGGCACAGGGGAGGTGGCACCAGCAGTGGCCCTGGAGTCAGGAGGACTGGGTCCCATGTGCACTGGAGACATTGTTGGTGTGGGTGCATCGGTCCCTTAAAACAAGTCAGACAAAAGCTCTGTGTGACAGTCACCGAGATGCGACCACGGGCACGGTGCAGCCTCACGCAGGCCCATCGCTAACTGAGACACAGGCGGGCGTTCCGAAGCACAGGGAGTGTGGCCTGGGTGGACATTTAACGTTGGAGAGGACCGTTCCCCACCCTGCTCATGGCCCCCCGCATGGTGCTGGTTGCACCGATGGAAGTGTAGCTCAGCTCTCAGATGTCAGCACCCGTGTTGCTTTCTCAGTGTGGGGAAGGACGGGTGTGACCTTTCTCCGTTTCCTTCCTCCCGCTCTCAGGGTCCCTGTCTGCCACTTTCTGTTTAAGTCAGCAGCGGTCACTTCCATCCGGCTCTGTGAGTCCTGGTCACTGCTGAGACAGACAGAGGGCATCCGAGCACAGGTGTCCCTCTCCCTGTGGCCGGGCGTGGAGTCCAGGGCCTCAGGCCGGTGCGGCGCCCCAGCCCCAAGTCGTCGTTCATACCATTTCCATGTGGACAGACGCGGCCAGTCGTCCATTCAGTCCTCTTTTTTCCACAAAAGACATTCACCGTCCTGCTGTCTGCTCACCGTCCCTGGCTTTTCTCTCCATTTGCAGCCCTGTTAACTTGATAACTAACTGCTCCCTTGTTGGTTTCCTGATTTCTGAACCCATGTTCCTGCTTCCTTGGATTACACCCTGGTTTTGATGGAGCACATCCTTTAGTAGCTTCTTGAGTCAGGAGGTAGGAGGCAGATATTTTGAGTTTTGACTGTTTGAATGTTTTCTTCGCCCTGCTGTCATACTTAGCTTGGTGAAACATAACATTTTAGGTTAAAAATAACTTCCTTAGGGTTTTATATCAATTGCTTTTTTTTGGTACTGGGAATTAAACTCAGAACCTTGCGCTTGCCAGGCAGGCACTTAGGCCACTGAGCTCTATCCCTGGCCGTTCTTTGGAGTTTGAGGGGATTGCTGTGCAGACATCCAGCTTTGGCATCCTGATGAGTCTGCTGTCCCTGGGACCCCTAGTGTTTCCCTTGGGCCTGGTTTCTTGCTTTCCGGCCCCTCCCCAAAGCTTAGGACCTTCTCTTTATCTCTGGTTCTCTGAAATCTCGCAGTGGTCCACATGGTATGGGGTCTTGCATGCTTTATTTGTGGGGATTTTTCTTGCATTGCTTCTTTGATTATTTCCTCCTCTTCATTTTCTGTCTTCCTTCCTGATTTTCTGTAAGTAAGACACTGGAACTCTTAGGTTGATCCTTAAATGGTCTTAGGTTTTTTTCTCCAATTTCCTATGTCTTTGACTTTTTTGTTCTCTTTTTAGAGATCTCCTTCCTTAACTTTACTTCCAGGTTTATTGTTGAAATTTAAGAACACTTTCTCTTGCTTCTTACTATAGCAGACAAGAGTGTATTATATTTTCCATCTCTGAGGATGTCATTTGTGGAATTTTTCTGCATAATCTTGTATTTCTTCATGCTCTGCCTTTTAAATTGGGGCTTCCCTGCCTGCTTGTACTTCTGTCTGGGACCAGGAGGGAAGCTGTGTACAGTGGTTCTGTCTGGGACCAGGAGGGAAAGTCCCACTCGGGCTTGAACTGTGATTCCTGACATCACTGGGAATCAGTCAGCTTCTGTGCAACATTTCTCTGGTGCAGGTGGTGTAGGGTGGTCCCTAACTGTCCCTAATGGGCATTTTCTCCAAACCCAGGCTTCTGGAGGGTCGGTCTGTCTCTCCCTGCTGGGGTGGGTGTTCCCTGGAGGCTGGCCAGGGAGAGAGGAGCAGGTCCATCACTTATGCTCATGTCAGCCACGCTGCACCCCCAGAGCCTGCACTCCCGCCCCAGCCCTGGGCCTCAGTCGGGAGGCCCCAGCCCTTCCCGCTCGGCTCACTGCTTCCTGTGTCATTGCTTCTCCCATTTTCAATGTGGTTGTGGTTTGTGTCCTTTCTTAATCCTTCCTCTCTGGGCCTGCAGAGTTTGGGAGAGGAGAAGAGCAATCCAGAGTCCAGTCTGCCGCACTCAGCAGGAAGCCCTCAGTGTACCTCCGTTTGTTTTGGCATACTGTTTTGGTTGAGTGCAGTGCACCCCGGCCCTGGTCCTCAGTGTCTACCCCATTGGATCCTCACACAGGCCCTCCCAGGAGGCGCTGATAACCAGCTTAGCAGGTAGAAGCTGGCGGGAGGTTTGCTGACTCGTCCTCAGCCCTGCTGGGAGCAAGGCACGTTTGCGTCTCCGTGCTGGGGAGGCTGGAGTCGGTGGCTGTGAAGGACTGAGGACACTGCTCTTCTCCTGGGCTGGGCCGGACCGGAAGAAGAGGCCTGAGGATGCTGAGTGCACAGGAGTCGTGGAGCCGGGACCGCAATATGGACAGAGTGGCCACGGTGGGCAGTCGGGCAGTGTCCTCTCCTGCGCCCAAGCATGCAGCCACAGGTGGGCCTTGGGCTGGAAGAGACTGTGAGACGCTCCTCAGGCGGCCCACCCTCCTCAGGGCTCACCTAGGCAGACTGCACCCCAGAGCAGGAGGAGGGGACTCATCTCTCGGGACCACTCCCCACAGCCCGGGCTGCATAGTGACTCACAGCCACGGTCAGGCCCTGTTGCAGTGCCCGGGCCGTGCGTGCTTGTGTGCCTGTGTGCGTGCATGCATGTGTGTGTGTGTGTTAAGGTCTCACATCCAAATTACAGCCTTCGCAGTAACTGAGGACCTGCTGTGTAAGTGGACAGAGCCTGAGAAACTTTGTGTGTCCGTGTGCAGTGAAGGAGGAGGCTGGTGCCGGGCGATGCTCAGGCCCGGAAATCGCTGCAGGCGCCAGCGGCAGCGGACAGCAGTTTTTACAGGAGAGCTCGCCGAAGCCAGTGATCCCTTGACGCTTGTTGGTATTCAGGTGCCGTGTCTGAGTTCAGAGACGCCACTTGTATTTTCCGTAGACTTGTGTGTGAATGTGTAGAACAAGTTGCTTGCAGGTGGCCTCACCTTGCATGCTATGGCCTCGTGCGGCGTCCTCACCCACTGTCCTGCCTGCCGTTCACCTGGCCGCTGGCACGCGCCTCGAGGCCTGGAACACTGAAGGCGAGGAGAGGGTTTGGAGCCCGTGCCACACAGTTGGCTGCCTGTGGCGCGGCCCTCTGCATGGGTTCCGGGGAGCCTCTCGGGCAGCCCGGGTCTGCATGGCGAGGGGCCGGCTGCCCATGGGGACTGGTTAAGGACCTGTATGCAGCCCCACCCACCAGTAGTAGGTAGTTATCACTCCTTGGTGTTTCCAGGACCACTGGGAGTTTCAGCACTGCCCCTGGGTGGGCTGTGGGGTGATTTCTCAGGAAGGGTAGAAGAGCGCCCACACCGGGCTGGGGTGCAGGCTCTGGGGCTCCTTGGCCTGGGCCCTGGGTGGGGAGCAGGTGGTTTGGGTCAGATGGGGTCTTCCTAGCCTGTGCAAAGGGGCATGCAAGGTCACAGGCTGAGGCCGCGGTGTCAGGAGCGCTGCAGTGTGACCTCAGCCCCAGTGCTGCTTCCTGCTGTGCCTTGTGGGTGCCTCGGGGGCCCCTGAGGTAGGGTTCCCCCAGCACGCGCAGGTGCAGGCTTAGCCGTGCTTTGCCGGAAGTGGCAGCTGCTTTGGCACACGAGCCGTCACAGCCAGCGTGGAAGGGAGCAGCAGTGCAGAGAGGAAGCCTGTGTTTGGGACTCGGGTTTCTCTGTGATTCTGGCACATGAAGGCAACGTGTACCCTCCGAGGTGCCACCAAGCCAGCCTGTGTCGCCGCCATTGCTGCCCTTTGGGAGGCTGGCATTCGTCACTGTGGTGAGCAGTTAGAGCCGCAGCTGTGGCCTTGGGGGCATGGCCCAGGCAGGGTTATCGGAGCAAAGAGGTCCCGCCTCTGGGCAGCCATCCCGCTGTCCCTGCCGAAGGGCTCCCCCAGCCCCGGGAACAGAACCAAGACTAAGAGCTGCAGTCCTGGAGTCTGCAGTCTGCTGACTCGAGTTTGTCTCCCCTGTACTTGAACTCCCAGCTCCTGTTGCCTGAGGTGCTGACTGCACGTCAGCCGCTTGAGGCAGGGACAAGCAGTTTTATTTGTATTAACGCCAGGAGAGAGAGAGTTAAAAGCAGTAACTAAGACAAATGGTGTTATTATTGGCAGATACTCCTTTTGCTGTCGACTAACCTGTTTCATTCCTCTTAGTGTGGACTTCATTTTCTCGTTTGTTGTTTCCTGCGTCTCCTTGGCTAATGCTTACAATTTGATGAAAATAGGCAGTGAGGGTCTTCGGAAAAAACAAAGACACCTCTGCAGAACCTGGGAGGCATGCTGAGCGGGTGAGGGATGGGAGGCCTGGGGAGTTTTCTGAACAGAAAACTTCTATTTCTTAGCCATGAAGTGAGAACGGCCGTGTGTGGATTGTGGTTTCATCAGAAATGCAGCCCTTCAAGTCGCACCCTTTTATAGCTTTCCCTTGCTGCCGGGCCAGTGTGCTTCTAATTTATTTGCGCAGTGGAGAAATGGCAAAACCTCCCAGCTGAGAACGTGCTCGGAATCAAATGAGTGTGATAATGAGGATGAGTGTGAGCTGCTTTTCCACAGAAACGAGAGTGAACTGCAGTGGTGTGCATGAAGGAAGACAGTGCCCCTCATCCCCCCCCCCCCGTTATCCCATCTTCCCATCCCTCCTTCCCTCCGCCCATCCATCCTCCCATCCATCCATCCCTCCCTCACTCCATCCATCCACCTGTCCATCCATCCATCCATCCACCCATCTGTCCCTCCATCCATCCCTCCTTCCCTCCCCATCCATCCTCCCCTCCATCCCTCCCTCCCTCCACCCATCTGTCCATCCATCCATCCCTCCATCCTTCCATTCATTATCCACTCCTCGCTTACCCATCTCACCCTCCCTCCACCCATATATCATCCATCCCTCCTCCCCTCCCTCATTCCTCCACCCACCCATCTGTCCATCCATCCCTCCCTCCTTCCCTCCCCATCCATCCTCCCATCCACCTCTCCCTCCCTCCATCCATCCATCTGTCCATCCATCCATCCCTCCTTCCCTCCCCATCCATCCACCCATCCACCCATCTGTCCATCCATCCATCCCTCCCCCCCTCCCTCATTCCCTCCATCCATCCATCTGTCCACCCATCCATCATCCACCCCTCCCTCTACCCACCCATCTTTCTCCATCCCTCCTTCCCTCCCTCCCTCTGTCCATTCATCCCTCCATCCCTCCATCCTTCCCTCCACCCATCCATCTATCTGCTCATTTGTCCATCCCTCATCCCTCCGTCCATCCTGCTGTCCACACATCCTTTCCTCTCTCCCTTCACCAAACAAACTTTCCCTTCTCCATTCACCAAACCAACTTTCATGGAGCTCCGCCCTGGGAAAAGTGTGGGTAGCTCCATCGGGAGTGTGTGCCCCTGGAGCTTAGCATAAGAGGACACACACCCCAGTAGGGGAGGCACCAGGGGGCTGGGAGAGGGAGAGGCACGGCTTGGGGCAGGGCAGGTGCAGGGATGGCATTTCAAGGCAGCTGTGGGGGTGTGAGCCTGAATTCTGGGTCAGAGCCAACAACCCATGGTTGTGTCCTCACTCCCTGGACCCAGAGAGGACACCCTGGGCAGTGAGTCACTGATGGTCCCCAGGCTTTGCCTGGCGGGGGTGTTAGCCTCCTCCGAGTGTGAGTACAGACCCAGACCTTAAACTGCCTTTCTTGCTCTTCGCAGCTGCTGCTGGGCCCAGTTAAGGTGCAGCCTCCTGGGATCTGGGGCAGTAGGGTGGCGCCAGGGCTGCGCATGGGCACTTGGGGATGCTGGACCACTCAGAGCCCCCCTGGCATGGCAGCCTGGGCAGGCCCTGCTGCCCTGCAGGAGGAGCTGGGGCTGTCGGCTGGGGCCCCAGGGAGTCACTCAGCACCTCAGAGCCCCCAGCTCCTTACGCTGAAGCTGAGGGCGGGGCCCACAGGACGGACGCAGCAGACGCAGGAGTGTGCGGCGCTGAGGTCACCCGCGGGTGCGTGACATGGGGTTGTGATGTCCAGGAGCAGAGTGAAAATGCCAGTTACCCCAACGCACACTCCAGAGCTCAGCCATTGCTGAGAGCGGCGTCACGGCGCAGCGCTCTGTCCTTGGCATCCTGGGCACGCAGGGAGAGGGTGCCCGGGGGGTGCAGGGACTGCGGGCCGGCCAGAGCCTGTGCTCTATGCCGTGCTCTTCCCCGGGACCGGCATCCACTGGAGCCTCGCTGAGGGACATGCGCAGAGCTGAGACTGCGGCCCTGAGCAGAAGCGCTGTGTGCAGGTGCTGCACATTCGGAATCTCAGAGGCCTGGACAGTGCCCTGTGCAAGTCCATTCGGCGGCACTGGCCGTGTCCTGGGCATGGCGGCTCTGCCACACTGCCAGCTGTGGCCCGGGGCCCATCTGCTTCCCACGTGAGGAAGTCCGGGGCTGGCGTGGGGCTGTGCATGGAGTGAGCGGGACCCTGGGCCGTGATCCGCACACCCTCAGCCTCACGGCCAGGCCACACAGTCCGGTCTGGTCTGGTGTGAGCCGCACCACGAGGAAGGCCCTGCTCCTGTCTCCCAGGGTGGACGAGTGCGGTCTGGGACCTGAGGATCCGGGGGAGGAACTCTGGGAGGGGTTCTGAGCTCCTTTCTCAGGACTTCCTGTCAGCGCTCTGTGTGTCCCCAGGCTGGGGCGGGTGGGTCCATGTGTTAGGGGCGTCCTGCCCCGCACCCCCTGCCCTCCGCCCTAGAGTCTGCTTTTCTGAGTGTTCTTCATGGCTACGTTCAGACAGATGCTGCTGCTACTGGGGAACTTCTATTCTTAAATGTGCTTTTACTTATTTGCTTGTTTTGTTAAAGGGGCCTTGTTCTCTGTCGCTCCGTGTGACAGGGTGGCCCTTGTCCTGCCTGGTGGCCTAGGTCTCCTCACACTGACACACACCCTGGTTCCTCCCCTGCAGGAGAAACCTGGGCAGCCGGGGCTGATCTCTGCTGCAGGTGGAGGGGTCATAGGCACACACAGGAGTGGCCACCCAGGGCCCTTGGCCAGGCGGGAGGTGAGGCCTCGCTGGCTGCTTCTCCCTGGCAGTGCCCAGGGCCTTAAGATGGAGTCACGTCCATTTGGAGGAGCTCTGAGCCTGCCGGAGCTGGGATCCTTCCAGGTCCTCTGGACCCGCATCCTGGAGAGAGGCGACTTCTCCAAAGAGGATAGGCCAAGTGCCACTGTGCCATGGTCCCTGTGTCTGAGGGGGGATGGCGGCCCTGTGGAAATTTGTTCTTCCCTCGCCAAGCGCCAACCCTCTGCGATGCATCTCGGGAACCGCGTCGGGGGAGCCCGGGAGGAGTGTGGCACCCTGGTCCTCCTGCGAGGTCTCTGCCGGCACTGAGTGGGTGCCCGCCCAGGAGCCGCGAGCCCTGCAGTGTGGCCCCCTCACATCCACACGTCTTTATTTTCCCTTTCTCCTCGCAGCCTCTGGTCGCCGTCCCTGCTGCCTGTGCGCCTGGGCTCGATTTCCCCCCTGAGCACTTGCTGCCTGCTGCTGGTTGGAGGCGGGGTCGGGTCATGGGGGGACAGGCAGGGACGTCCACACTGCCCTTGAGGGAGTGAGCAGTGCCCTCTGCTCGAAGCCCTCTTGTGGCAGTGGCGAGAGGCCCCTCGGGCGCCTGGGCTGATCTGCGAGCTCGGGCAGCAGACTCGCAGGCCCGGCTCTCTGCCTGGCCGCCTCTGCCTCTGAGAGAGCCCCTGCCCTCTCTCCCTGAACTGCATCTGCGCTGGGACACCCCAAGTCCTCAGGCAGCGAGGGCTGTGCTGGCCTCGGGCTCTTCTCCTCAGCCTTTTGGTCCTGGGGCCCTCAGGGTCCTCAGCCAGTGTGATCCTTGGTCCTGAGGTCACATCTTGGCCCTGACCGGGGGTGCAGGTCCATCGCCCATCACTGTGCCCGAATGCCTGGGGCTGGGCACCTTCTGAGAAGAGCCTTATTTAGCACATAGTTTCGGTGAGTGAAAGTCCTTGACTCTTGGTGGCTCATGGCAGATGGCTTCATGGTGGCAGCATTCACAGGAGGGAAGTCAGACCCCCAGAGGCCAGAGCAAGACACGGGGCCCTTGGTCCCTTCAAGGCCACAATGCCAGTGTCCTCGTGACCTCCTGTAGGTGCCACCTCTTAAAGCTGCCACCGAGGCCAGCCACCCTCACATGGTTCTCACGGGACAAATCATACCTGACCACACTGGCCTGCAGTGGCTGTGGACCCCATCCCGGATCTGTGCAGCAGGCTGCAGCTCTGTCTCCACCGCCTCCCCTCCCACGTTGTCCGCTGGAGTCCCCTCTGCAGAGGCCCAGAGCCCGTGCCCGTCAGAGCCCCTGCACCACCCGCTGTGTGTGCCTCATGTTGGTGCCAGACTTGTGCCCGGTGGCCGCCTGCGCCAGAGCCCAGAGCCTGGGGAGCAGCGGCCTCAGCCTCCAGCCCCTCCCTCACCTCTCTCCTCCTCCCTCCTCGGGGATCAGCCCGAGAGATGGGTGGGGCGGGCGCTGCGGATCGGCACCTCCAGGAAGGCCCAGCTGAGATGATGCGAAGGCTGCAGGGAACGTGATTAGAAGGGAATGAAAAAGACATCAGTTTAATATTTTCAAAATACCATTCCAGTCGCACACACATAAATAAAACATGCTCTCTGCCCACGAAAAGCCTGTGCTAGTCAAGGAGGTCGATTCATGGCCAGTAATTTCAAGATGATTTGGTTAGCGCACAGCTCCGGTGGCAGTCCTGGGCACCTGCCTCACGCGCATTGCGCACACGCATCGCACACACGAGCAGCACCCCACCCTCTCGTCTCCCGCAGGGGCGTCAGCCACCTCTTCCTGTCTTGGGTCCCAGTCGTCTGCGGCAGATGTAGCCAGCGCGAGGAGCCTGTCGGCTGGCAGGATGTCCTAAATTCATTAACCCAGAAGGCAAGGCCTGAGGTCTCTGCCATGGCCCAAGCTTCTGGCTTGACCTGAGTTGTAAACAGAGCACGAACGCTCGGGAACTCACGCTCTGGAGGAAGGTTTTCAGTGGAAGTTAAGAGGCCAGTGAACATACGTGAGAAACGCAATTATCTTTTATTTGCATCAGCCTCTGCTGAGGTCCAGCATTTTCCTTTACTCTCAGGGTGAGAAGTGGCAGAGCGACCTTTGTGGGGCCCGTGACCCTGTGACCCACCGCCTTCACGGGTGTGTTCATGTCACTGGGGTTGTCAGCGATTCTCCTCTGCAGTGTATCGATTCGCTGCTTTGCAATCGGGACTCGGAGAAGCATCGGTGCGTGGCATCAGCACCCTGCTGACGAGCGGGCACAAGCATCGCTGTGCCGCAGGTCTGTTCGTCTGCGGCCTTCCGGTACTGTGTTCATCACGTCAGTTTCCTTTACCAGCCTGTGTGTCTGTCTCCCGCATTTGGTAGCACTGCTTGGGGAAGGGTCCACGGTGCCAGCCACTTGCCAGAGACGCTCGTGGAGCAGGGTGTGGCCCCGCAGACACACGTGCATCCCACAGCAGTGACACGCACAGGGCATCGGGGCCACAGACAGACCACTCGCACCCCGACAGCCGCCAGACCCCTGCAGAAGAGAGGCGGACCCTCGGAGGTGGTGAGGGTGGCTGGCAGGCACTGATCATCCCTGTGTGCCAGCTGGGGCCTCGGTGGTTTGCAGGCGAGGTCTCCTTTAACCCCCCTCATGGCTGCGTTCACGGGTGACACAGAGGCCAAGCCGGGGCCTCTCGGCCACACAGCTAGAGGTCAGCCGACGCTGGCTGCAGCAGGCAACCGCGTTCTCAGCCTCCTTGGCCGAACAGGAAGCAGTGCTCAGGGCCAGCTCAGCATCCGGCAGGCCTGCGGCTGCCCCTCCCTGACCATATGTGCTCTCTGTCTCGAGGAGGGCAGGTCTGGCAGGGTGGCACCACGGCCCAGCCGCAGGGAAAAGGCCCCGGGGGACACCGGGACCCTTTCAGGCCACATCGGGCGGTAGGGCAGTGTCTGGGAACGTGGAAGAGATGCAGGGCACCTTCACAGGACAGGCCCTCCTCCCAGCTCTGGCGTGGGTGCATTTCATCTTGGAGGGTGGCGCTCGCAGGCCTCTGCAGCTGTGCTATTGGAGCCTCGCTTTCGGCTCCGCCACCCTTTCCTCTGCACCTGGGAGATGTCCGTCAGGAGGCGATGCCCAGTCTGCCCGTATCCAGCCAGCTGTCCATGGGAGCTCTGTGTGGGGACCCAGGGAGCACGGCTGCTCCCTGCGCAGTCTTGCTGTCCCCGCTGAGTGCAGTTTGGCACAGGCACAGACTTCTGGAGGACCAGCTACCCCGCCGTCCCCTGAGGACATCGTGCAGGACAGAGCAGGGCACAGAGGCCCCTATCCCTTTCAGGTGTGCGATGTTCACTGGGGACACAGAGAGGTGAAAATAGCTTGTCCTGTGTCTGCAGACAGTTTTCTAAAGGACTGAAGGGAACTCCTGGGCGAAGTCATGTCAGCACTGCCTCCTGGAGGAGAAGGGACAGAGGGAGGCCGTGGTCCAAGTGTTGGTTCGTCCTTGGATCTCACCAAGCCCAGGGGGGGCACACCTGGCTCCGGGTGGTCCCAGGAGAACAGTGACTCACCCAGCGGGGACCCTGTGTGGAAGGAGGCAGAGCTGGACAGGACTGAGACCCGCTGTGTCAGCCCTGGCCTCCCCTGTGCCCCTGCCAACAGCTGTGGGCAGGAGGAGCCGGGCGCGTCCAGCGGGGGCCGTGTCGTGTGCAGTGTGATTTGATAGCAGGAGCTGTGCGTCAAAGCCCAGCTGAAGGGACTGCTCAGGAAAAAGTCACTGTCAGGAGGAGCAGCTCGTCCCATCTCCAGCACAGGGCCCAGGGTCCGGTGTGCTCTGGGGTCCCCAGTCCTTGGGGACGGGGGTTCGGAGGGGGCAGGGGCACGAAGGACCAGCACTGGGGCCCTGGCCAGTGACCTGCTGTGTGACCTTGGGCCAGGGCTTCTCGTCCTTGCCCCTGGTCCCTGCACGGGAAGCCCAGTGTGGCCCTGCGTCCCAGCCCAGCTTGCGTTTGTCCCCTGGTGGTCACGGCGCTGGCCTGGTGGGTGCGTTCTGGCCATGGCCGTCCTTGGGGAAGCAGTGGGTTTGGGAGGGTGGCTCCGGGGCAGCTCTCAGGAGCGGGGATCCCGCACCCTGCCCCAGCACCCCCTCCATCCAGGTTTCCACTCCCAGCCGTGGAGCTCTACCCAGTGTGCCCAAGCCTTGGCCTCAGGCTGTGGTGTGTGAAGCCGGTGGGATGGCGGGATGGAGCCCTGTCTCCCCCCTGCCCAGGGCTGCTGCAGGTCCCTCGGGTGTAGTCACTGTGCCGTCACTCTTCCCACAAGCCCACACACGCCCACCCCTGCTCACCCGCTTCCCTGCTTTGGGCATGCAGGGCTCTCGGCCGGGCCGCCCTCCCTGGCTGCTGCGGGCACATCCTCAGCTCTTCCTGCCCCCGCTCCCAGGGTCTGCTGCACAGTCAGCCCTGCTCTCTGCCCTCGGGAGCCCTGCTGCTGGGAGAGGGGCTCTCCAGGAAGATGGTGGGCCCGCCCACCCGCCCCTGCACGTATGCCCTGGGAGCAGCCGCCCTCACCATCAGATGTGTCCTTCCCACAGCCATCTGACTCCTCTTCCTGCCTGGAGGTCTGCCTGCTTCTGCCCACTCTGTGGCCCCCACATCCACCCACCTCCCACCCTGCAGCCGCAGTCCAGCCGTGCCACTGCGCCCTGCGAGGTTGGGCTCTGAGCCGGGTGTGCACTGGGCCTGGGGGTGGTGTTTTACGCCGCCCCTTCTGTTCCAGGAGGCAGGCACTGTTTTCCTCACTTTGCCAGTCTTGGGGCTGAGGTTTGGGGCAATGGGTTGGTAACGGCCAGAGACACAGGCCAAGCACTGGCACAGCCAGAGGTCATCCAGAGAGTCTCGACCCAGTCCCGGTCGCTGCTTGTCCTGCACCTTCCTGCCCCCTCGGCCCCGGGCCTCAGCACAGCCCCGGGAAGATGGAGCACAGAATCTGCTTGCTCCAGACACCGGCGCTTCTGGCCGGCCTGCCACATACGGCTCCAGCGCCCGCCGGCCCCATCGAGTGCTGAAACAACTGGAGCCCGGGAAAGCACCATCCTTACAGTTTCGTCACACAGGACCAAGGCAGGGCCAGGCAGCACAGAGACACGCAGGGTCAGGTCCGGGGGCCCAGACTCAGTCTGCCCACCCTCAGGCTGAGCTTTCTGCCACTGTGTGGGTGTGGCTGCCTGTGTGACGGGCTCAGGGCCATGCATCCCAGCTCAGCCCTCTCCTCACCTCAGGCAGGTGTCTTGGGCGCAGGGCCGCCAGCACTGTGCACGCTCGGTCTCTCTGGCTGGGCCAGCCCCGTCCTGAGCCACCACCACCATCACATGAGTAGCCTCTGACTCGCATGAACCGAGGCATCCTGAGGACACGTCCACCGCTGAGGAAACCCCGGGCCTGCCTGGGCGGGGACCTCCCAGCGAGCAGGGGCAGAGTATTCACGTTCTTCTGCACTGCGGCTCTCCTGTCTGCTTCCTGGGCCTGGGCCTGGACATCCTTGGCAGGCGGTGTGGCTGTCCCTGAGGGACCGGCTGGGAAGCTGGCTTGGTCCTCCCCTTCAGTGGCTGCCCGAGGCCAGGGGGTGACACTGTGAGCACCCGGGAGAGTGGAGGTTTTGTTTGACTCCTACTGGGGCAGCCCAGCCTCATGGTGCATCTCTGAGTCCAGTCAAATCTGCTGCCCGTGGGCCTCAGTTTACCACTCCGGTCATCCTCACATTGTCCTGAATAGCCATCCAGAATTTCCTGACAGGTAGGTCTTTGACTCGTGTGTCAAAGGCAGCCTGCGGTATGATAGCCAGAAAACAACAGAATAGAGAACCCAGCCCTGAGGATCAAGGACAAGTGTGCCCAGCGCTGGACTTCTCTCAGCCTCCCCTTACGGCTCAAAGCAAAGCACAGAGCTTTCCTTCTGCTCCAGGATTAGCTGTGGCTGATCTGCTGCAAGCTCACTTCCCTCCCTGATCTCGTCTCCGTGCTATGTTCCAGGAGACGTGCGGCTAGCACCTCCACCTGCGCAGAGTTATTAATTAGCAGCTAACGGGGCAGGAGAAATCCTGTGCTCCATTTGCACGGCTAATGGCTCGGTGCGGGAATGGTTGCCTGGAATATTTTACGCCAGCCAGGCTGAAAGAACGTCTGATTCTGGTTAAATTTAAGGAGGCTTGGATCCTGCAAGCCATATATTCATACCTCGAGCTGCCATGCAAATGAGATCATCGTAATTTCAAAGTTTGATGGGAAGAAAATGAAGCAGCTGCTATTTAATTTTTTATGGAGCCTACAATTTGTCTCATTAGCTGGCAAATAGGATAGGCTGGGAACTGCAGGCGGCCGGGGCCTCAGCTCCGTGAGAGGGAAGAGGAGCGCATTAAATCACTCCCTCAGGCTTTCTGGGGACCAGCCAGGCGGCCTGGCTCTGAGGCCTGCTGCCAGGCCGGCTCCATCTCCCTGGGACACTCACAAATCACAGGGGATCTGGAATTACCGTCTGCCCCTCTGAGCATGGACACCAGCCCCCAGAGGCAGGGGTGCCTTTTCAGCGGCTTAGTGATGTTATACTATTTTGCAAGAAGAGCAAAACTTAGTGTCTTTCTGAGCAAACAAGAAACTATTTGCAGTGTTTCCTCCAGTTCCCACATTTGACTGCGCCTGACAACTCTGCCTGTGTCACTTCAGAAACGATGCATCTTTAAACCACAAGTGAGGGTGGAAGTCACAGGTAGCCGGGACCTGAAGCTCTGCCTGCCTGGAGGTGAGCAGTGTCATTTGCAGGCTGCCTTCACCCTGGGGCCGTGTCTGAGCGATCAGAGAGGAGGGCATTTGTTCTGGCACACACCAGCCAACCCACTGACCGTGATGTGACCCGTGGCCCGGCAGGCGCCGCTCCTTCCTTGGCCCGCCTTGGTCGGTTCTCCCCAAGTGTGTCAGCCCCTGCTGGCGCTGCTTTCAGGTGGTGTGCTGTCTCAGGACACAGGGCTGCAGCCCCAGCAGCCCCTCAGTGTGGTGTAGCCCACGATCGAGGGTGTGCAAACCAGTCATCGCCACCAGAGGCAGCCGGCTCCTGGGATGGGAGGGACAGGCCACTGCGGGGGCGCTGTGTGCTGTGCGGCCCCTGTCCTTGCGGCCTCCGTGAGACTCATCCCCCCAGCAGGCCCACTGGGTCTGCACTTGACTCTTGGGGACGGCACGTGTGTGTTGGTGCCCACATTTCCCCCCTGCCCCCGGCTTCGCAGTCCTGTTCCCAGTGCTCATTTAAAAGGAAACAAACATTTGTTACTTGATCATAAATGTTCATTAAAGACAATTTGGGAAAATCAGGAAGAAGAATATAAAAATCCCCCTGAGCCTTCAATCCTACATAACACAGTTAATGGTTAAGTGTATTTGTTTTCATCCTTTTTTAATGTACGTACATCCTTTTCCCGCGTTAAGAAAAATCTTGCTGTATACATTGCTCCAAGTCCATGTGAATGTAGGGAATCGCCCTGTAGTAATGAACACTTAACGATTAGGAAATTGTCAGAAACAGCTTAGTGGCTTCAGAGCATTTCACTGTATGAGTGGATCTTTAGCTGTCACTTAGCTTCGGTGCCCTGTCCAGGTGCTTCTGCGGAGGCACTCGCTGTCTGTCCGTGTTGGGAATCAGGGTTCCTGAGGTCACAG
The DNA here is from genome assembly GCF_000276665.1 of Chinchilla lanigera. Classification (NCBI taxonomy): domain Eukaryota; kingdom Metazoa; phylum Chordata; class Mammalia; order Rodentia; family Chinchillidae; genus Chinchilla; species Chinchilla lanigera. The sequence continues at coordinate 1,475,399 of NW_004955520.1, forward strand.
TGTCACAGCTGTGCCCCTGGCAAGGCCACAGCAGGCTGCAGAGCCTCTCTGTCCACACCCACGGACCACCCCAGTTGGCTAGAGGCGCTGCCCGGACATCCCCAGAGAGGAGGGATGGTCTCAGGCCTGCATCTGGAACGCCACCCATGGCTGCTACAAGGCCTCCCGTCAGCTCCAGGCCCACTCTGGGGCCATCTAGACATGGCCTGCATTCTCGTGTGGGCAAGCGAGGACACAGCAGGGAACTCAGGGGACAGCAGGGTCCACGAGCCACACAGGGCACACCGAGCTACCGTGGCCCTGAGGGATGAAGTGTATGGGCTTAGACCCCGAATGTCCCCCTGGCCTCAGGAGCTCAGAGCAGGGCCTTTGGAAGGTGATTGGGTCGGGGGTGCTGCACTCTGATGTGGGTGCAGCCGTGGATGAGTTCTCTGCCGACGGTGCTGTTAGGAGCTGGGGCCTGGTGGGAGGAGGTCACCAGCGAGACCCGGCAGGGTGGGTTCTGGTCCCCTGCTCCTCCTTTTTCTCTGCTTCCTGCTGCCCTGGGCTGAGCATCTTCCCCGCCAGGCCCCTCCACCGTGCTGTTTCTGCCTTGGAGCCGTGGCCGGGGACGCTGAGCCAAAGAAGCCCCTCTACCTCTAAGTTGTGGGCATCAGGTGTTGTGTCCCAGCGACGGAAGGTGACAGATACATCAAGTAAGGCCATCACACTCTCCGCCAGTGAGGGATGCAGTGGGGTGTGCTCCAGCGAGACCAGTCCGGGAACAGCTGCCCTCCCCCCTCACGCTCAGGTGGCTCCTGCCATCCGCGCCAGGAGTGAGGCTTTGGCTGGAGACCACAGGCGAGACCCGGTCTGCCAGTGCTGCTCTGATTAATGTGACCCAGGCTCCGGGGCTGCTTTCCGGGGAAGCCTCCGTCTTCCTCCGCTGCCCCTCCCCAGTCGTGGGCACCCTCAGCACAGCCTCTGGCTGCGAGCAGAATCTGGGTCCCGCTGCACCCCCTCACCGCCCTGGGGAGGCCTCTTCTAGCAGAGACGGCAGTGGGGAGGTTGTGAGCAAGGAGGGCGGGGTCCTCGCAGCACCCAGGAAGGCCAGGGATGGCGTGGGAGGCGGCGGGATCTTCAAGGGTGGGGGCCGTCTGTGCTTGGGACTCCCTCCTAGCCTGATTCTTCCCTTGAACCCTTCCTGTTACCATGAGTTTTGTTTGTAAATGTCCTACCCAATGGTGCATTGACATGGTTCGTGGGAAGAGGAAGAAAAACAACTGCGCCTCAGAAGAATGTCATTCCCTCCTCTCTATAGCAAGGAAGCACTCTTGGGTCTCCACAGCCAAGTGAGCTCAGAGTTGTCCCATAAGGAAACCTTTTCAAATGCCTCCCTTTATGTTCCGACCTGGGGACCTCTCCTGGAGGTGGCTTTGGCAGGGCCCGGGTTGGAGGATCAGCAAATGCCATCCCACCCTCAGCCAGACTGGGCCTGGGTCAAGGATCTGCCGCGTTCAGAGCTGTGTCAGCTTACACAGCCACGGACACCTCTGTCCTCAGTCTTCTCGTAAAGCAAGGGACATTACTCAGGTGTACTCCAAAATTCCTCCCGTGATGGCACTCTGCAGTGTTCCTGCAAAGTTTCTGTCCATCCTTGCATATTATTTTGTAGTTTACAGAATATTTTTATGAAGATTCCATGTGACTTAACCAGCCCCATAGGTGAGAAAACATGGTATTAAAGTACATTATTATTTCAATCAATTATCCTGCCACATTCACCCAAAGATCGGGTGCCTGTTTGGGGCCATTTGAGGAGCGGTGTTCCTGGAGGCAGACACGTGTCCTTGGACAGTCGGGTTTCCCTGGTGAATTTATGTCGGTGTTGGGAGCAAGAGCTCCCTTGGGTGACCATCGTGAAAGCAGACTGAGAAACGGATGTCGAGCCCAGGTCTCTGTCGCTCACATTCACAAATCCTGAGGAGAGACAGCATCCCGCAGGCTCCCCCTCCTGGCTGGGCAGTGGCTTCTCCCCTGTGGGTCACAGCCTGCAGGGGTTGAGTGTGCAAGGTCCCCAGAAGCCCCGTGTTGAGGCTTGGTTCAGCTCCTGGGGTGGTGGGAGGTGCTGGAACTTGGAGTTGGCCTTGTGGGAGGAAATGGGTCCCTGGGGCCATGCCCTGGACAGGGAGGTGGGACCTGGTCCCTTCCTCTCTACTTCCAAGAGGGGAGCAGCTCCCCCACACACGTGCTGTGCTTCCCGCCATGCACTGCCTCCCCGCAGGCCCAGAACAGCTGGTCCACCAACCACGGCTGGAGCCTCTGCGGCCAGGAGCCTTTCCTGCCGGGTGCAGTGCTGGCACAGAGACGGACCCTGTCCCCAGCCCCAGGAACCCTGGAGGACGTAAATGGAGGCTGGAGAGCTCACCTTGACCACTCTCATTTGTGAATGACCGTGGCACTTTCTGTGATGGGGAGGGGACACGCAGTGTGGCTGGAAGATCCTCTGAAAGTGGCTGCTGTGGACCCAGGAGTTGCTGGTAGTCGGGGAGAATAAACCCTGCTGGGTGTGGTGTGCTCCTCTGGGGTACCCCGAGATGTGTAAACAGCGAGGCTGTGTATACGTGGGAAATGTGTTTTAGCATTGCCTTAAAACCTGTTCACAGAAAAGGGAGGAAATTTGTTTTTTGTTTTTTTTTTTTTTTTGGTTTTTCTTCGGTCCCGGGAACCGAACTCACGACCTTGCGCTTGCCAGGCAGGCGCTTTGCCACTGAGCTAAATCCCCAGCCCCGAAATTTGTTGTTTTTAAAAGCTAATAAATATCCATAGGCATTTTGATATTGCATTCCAGAAACTGTTCTTAAAACTAGGGAACTCTAAGTGTTCTGGAAGGCTGCTACCAAGAGAAACTAGAAACTGGCCTCTGAGGCAGCAGGGCCACCACCTGCCTCTGTCAGCAGTCGGTATTAAAGCTTGCGAAGGTGGAGCTGTTGGTCCAGGGCAGGGGCCTTCCTCATGCCCACAGGGGTTTGTTCAGAAAAGAGACTGCTTTAACCACACCAGTCCGTGTGTCACAAACTGACACACGCCTCCTCCATGTACCTGGACAGTTGAGGATCCTAATGATATAGGGGAAAGAAACTCCCAAACTGAATGATGAGTTCGTGTTCTCTAAAATTGAAGAATTAATTTTAGGAACAACGGAGGTTAAGAGCAGAATATATTTATTGAGGGAAAGAAGGCTTCTGTCTGAGAGAGGGACAGAAGGGGGCCTGAGTGGGTTACCCAGGACTCTGTCTCTTTTAGGGATTTGTATAGAGCAAAACACAAGGTGAGGCAGATCCAAGGTGGAAAACATGGGAACTCACTAGGTGGCATGAGGTGGGACAAAACTATGATCAGCCAATAAGATTACAAGTATAATTGTCCAGGTAAAATTGATTAAATTGGGAGCAAATAGGGAAGCAAGTCACATAACAAACAGGCCTGAATACAGAACAGGGGCCTTTCCTGAAGGGGGTTGAGTTAATGACTCTTCCTGGGTTTCTCAAGGTGATAGAGACCTACTTAGAATATCAATCCCTGGTGTTTATCCCTAGGGAAGTATGCGGGTGCATCTGTTTAATCTTTTGTTTTGAGGTCTAGCCTACAGCGGAAGTGTCTCCCTCGCATTTGCAAAGTATCTCGTCTTCCACCCTGGCTCCTTTGAGGGCCTGGCCCTGTCTGACTGCCTATAATATTTCTAATATTTCTATCTACTCAGTTGCCTACAACACTAACATTCACCCCAGCTGCGAGACCTGCCTGCAGCTGCGCTCACTCCCGCAGGTGGAGGGCTCCTTGGACTCCTCTGATGTGTGCTCCTCTGCTGGTTTTGTTTCCAAGAGATAGGGCTTGATTCTGTTTCTCGCGCTGTAAACACAGCCTGGAATAATTCTGCCTCGTTGCCGGGCAGGCTTTTCTGCAGCAGCATGAGAGGGGAGTGAAGCCACGTTACGAGTCAGCATTGTTATCAGTTTTATTGGAGCCGAAACTGAGTGAAAGGATTTAGGAGTAATTGGGTAATCAAAGTGAATTAAATCAATAGGGGGAAAATATCAGTTCTGGCATCACAGGGAGACGGCTATGACTCCCGCATCTGTGGTCTTTATCCATTTTAATCAAGTCTAAATTATGCCATTAAGATTTATTTTTGTGACGTTTACACTTGCTCAGACGAAGCAGACTTTATGCTCGTCTCCGGATGTTTCTTGAAGCACGAAATCCTCAGCGTTTCTCGGGAAAAGTCGCCTAACTGGGTTGGCAGCTGGGGATGCAGACTGGGCATTGTGCTTAGCCCTCGGGCACAGGGGCTATACCACTTCTGGGGTAGAGCGCAGGCTCCCGCCTTCAGCCCTGGCCAGTGGATTCTGCGTCCTCAGCCATGGTGTCTTTGGAGAGCTGGGCTGGAGAGAGTCGGTCTCACTAGCATAAAGCTGCTGTGATGAGGAGCAGTAGTGCTGTGGGGATGGCAGGATCAAGACTGAAGCGGCCCGCCCAGCCTTACTTCCTGGTGGCTCTCGGCAGCGTTTCCCAAGGGAGACTATTGCTGCAGTGAAGTCTGCTTAGCCTGATAAATAGTAACACAGTCAGCTTCCTCTCTCTTTCCCCCAGATACCTATTAAGTACGTAACTGATGATACGCTGAATTATGGGATGACCGAACGCTAAGTAGGCAAACAAGGCTGTTAATTTAGGAACTTTGATTTCTTTTGTTGAAATTGCAGTTTCCTCCAAGTTCCTCTGCTGTTGAGATTTTGTGCTGCTTCCTATTAACGTTTATTTTCAGCCTCTTCCCCTGCTCTCAGCTCTCTTTGTCCACCTTTGAATCTCTGGTATGTCTGTGGTTGGTTTGATGCGTTGGGGCGCAAGGAGGGATGCGCACGACCCCGCACCAAATCAGCAGTGCCGTGGAGGTGGGCACTCACCCAGGGGAGACGGGGGCGGACAGTTTCCATCGGGGCCTCTGCACCTCCGTGGAGTCCGGTTCCCTGGAGGCGGGCGTCACCTCTGGCCGTTCAGACTGAGGCAAGGGCCTGTTTAGAGGTGCCTGTCAGTGTGCCCAAGTTCAACAGTCGTTTTCAAAGACACTGAGCTCTGCAGCGAGTGCGTAATGAAGACAGGCTGGGCCGCTTGCAGATGGTGGCTGTATCGAGGACACGTCCGTTCTCCAAGGAGCCAGCTGAGTGTTAGGCACCTAACAGCTTGCACACATTGACTGTGTGCTTCCATCTGCCATGCACTGCTATTTACAACTGTGTCTATAACTCACTTAAATTGCACAGTGGCCCTGGAAGTAGCTATATTCTTACAACATTTATTTTGTAGATAAAGAAACTTGAAACAGAGAAGTTAAGTGACTTACCCAGTGTTACACAGCTAGAAAGCAGCAGAGGCGGGATTCAAACCACACAGTCTTACCCCGATATCCCTGCCAGTGAGCACGGGGACGCTGTCGAAGTAACAAGCACGTGCACGGCTGACACAGAGCCCCACTATGTGCTCCCAGCGTGTCTATGCGGGGCACGCTGACTTCTCCTTCCCATGTCATGGGATTTCTAAGGAATGCAGGCTGTGACCCTTAACATCCACCTCAAGACCTGCTGTTGTAGCAGAGATGCTCCCCCAGCTGTTGCCCAGGTGACAGTTCCTGTTCCGGTTCTGGTTGCTCCTGTCTCTTAGAAACGGCTGGTCACCGTGATGCGCATTGTATAAACCAATCCCCTGCTGACAAGCCATTCTGCCTCCTTACTTCCTGCTTGTTTATCTCATGTAAGCCCTAGACCACCAGAAAGCGGGGCCTGATCTTCTGGGAATGATCCCGATCAGTGCTCGTCAATGAGAATAAATCTGCCTCCAAGTCCTGGGTGTCATTTTGGCGTTTCTGTTCCATGGCACTGTAAATAAGGCCACAGGATGAAGATCAAAGCTTCTGAGCGCCTTGCTGTCGGCTCCCTGCGCAGGACAGCCTCCTTCTGTAGTTTGTTGAGTGAATGCCTGTCAGCTCCTTTATTCCCCACCCCAAGCCCAGCAGGGCATAAATATATAAACAGGATGCTTTTTCTGTCCTTACTTCTATGCCTTTTCCCTTGTCTTCCCTTTTCTAAGAACAAAGTTGAAATTCTGCCTAATGGGAGATTGTTTAGACTGGAACATAGAAGGTCTAGAAGCACTTGACGACCTTGTTATGGAAACACATCAGGATGATTTGTATAAAGCAAATCACACTTCACACTGATGTTTGTTGTGATTTCAACAGCGTCTCTGTGTCTCCTGCTGGGGCTGCCGCAGAAGAGTACAGGATCCCCTGTTCCTTCCGGGACGGCTCCTCGGGCTGCTGTCTCTCTGGAGTGGGCTGTCCCGCTGCCCCGCCTTTGTGGGTGGGGTCCTGGCCAGCCCCATTTCATCATCGGCCTTTGTGGCATTTTCTGGAAGCTGTCTGGTAGCCCCTGAACTATTGTCGCCCGAGAGGGGATCACCATGCAGGACACGGAATCCTCGATGAACTCTGTAGACTCCGACGCAGGCGGAGCCTCCGGTGCCATCGGGGCTGACTGGCATCTTGGGGGATGCTGGGAGCCACAGTGTCTAGTGAGCGGGGCGAGGGCCGCCCAGATGCACAGTCAGCTGCCAGGCCGGGGCTGCAGAACCTGGTGCCAGGTGCTCTGTGTGACCAGCCAGCAGCGTCGTGAGCACCCTGCGTCTCCGTGCTGGCGCTGGACTCGCTGTTGTGCACCTAGGTGCACCTGCTGTGAATTCCTTGTTGTTGCCTCTCTCGTCCTCTTTGTGTTGTGGGCACCTTGCTAGCGATACGGTGCTACCTCAAATACTCTCTGGGCGTTTATCCTGTCTTGGATGGGACAGGACGTCGGTACACATGTTCATTCAGGAAAAGCAGCCCAGGGAGTTCTCTGAGGCGTTTCTGGTGGGGAAGTGGAAGGTGGGCGAGGGGACCCCGGGCCACAGACCCTGCAGCGCCCTGACTCCTTCGCAGTCTCTCCCAGCCTCTGCTCTGCAAGCCCCTGGGTCGGCAGGCACCTGCGGAGTCTTTAACCCTGGGTGGCGTTTTGAAGATTTGTCTCGAATGGAGCCCAGGGCTCCCTCCCTAGAATAAGACCTGAGGGAAGCAGAGGTGGTTTACTAGTGGTATGGTCTACAGCTTTCTCTGCGTTGCTGGCATTGGACAGTCGGGGAGAGAGTCCCTGCTGGCCTCCTGCCTGCTTCACTCTTCCAGCCCTGGGGCAGCACACTGGGCTCCAGGACCAAGGGTTTCCTGCTCCTGATATCCAGGGTTCAGCCATGCCCTCCCCGGGGGCTTCTCCCTTCACCAGAACTAAGCTGAGAGCTGCGCTGTGGGCGGCTCCTTGGGCTTGTGCATGTCTTTGGTGACATGTTAGCTCAGCCAGCTCAGCACGGTGGGGCTGGGAGGCAGCTCCAGGAACCCCGAGGATCGTTCAGTATGGAATCCTGAGCCATTCCGGGGTCGATATCTCCTTGCTCTGCCCTGCCTTCGTAGATATGGGGACTCACACGCATTAAAATGTTCTTTGTCTGCAGAGTGCATGGCATGGGGAGATTGTGTCTGCCACAGACCGAGCAGGACAGGAGGAGGCTAATGGAGACCAGAGTGCTCAGGACAGCTAGCCAGCAGGAGGGCTGGACCAGTCAGAGCACTGCTGTGGCCGCAGGGGTCACACTGGATGACCTTGACGGTGGTGTCAGTCCTTCGGGGTCAGCCTGTGGTATGCGCTTGGGGGCACAGCCCTATCTCAATTCTACTGAATGTTTGCAAAGATATCTGCACTCCAGGGCCGCCCCTGCTCATTGGCCCCAGCACTCTCACCGAGCAAACGCATAAAGAATTGATTTCTGTGTCTATATCCTGGTTTTGCCCCTAGAGATTGATAGAGCAGTTTACAGAGGAATGGAAGCCCAGCCCTCGCTCCAAATTGATTTGGCGACGTTTGATACACTCTTCTTTCCTAGAACAGGACGGCTCAGCTATAATAGCCCCAAGATTGCTTTTCACACCTCTTTCATCTCCATGATTCTCTGCACACTTCTTACGCTGCTCTCGGTGAAAGGTCTGAGAGGCTCGTGCGGGCTTGAAAATACCCAGGCCAGAGCTCGGGGACCCCTGCTCAGACTGCGGGCGGATGGGCTTTGTGTGGGAGAGGGGGCCTGGCAGTCCTGCTGCACACGGGTTCAGGGTGAAAGGATCTGGCGGCTGCTGTGAACTGAGTTCAAGCTGCAGCATGCCCTTGACTTGACCTGGTGACCAGGCAGGAAAACCAGTGTGGCCACAGTGGTGCCAGGACCTGTGTGCGGATGCAGAGGGCCTCAGGCTGGCACCCGGGGCTGCGCCCGCACTCAGTCCTTTGGGGGTGGGGACAGTTGCCCCCATGTAGTACGTGCCGGGTCCTTTCAGGAAGACCTTGAGTCTGGGTTCTGCAGAGAAGCAGAACCAGTAGGGAGATGACTGCACCTGCCGACCTGTGTCCACATCTACTGTCTGTCTCTGGCTATGTCTCAGCTCTGCGTCTGTATCCGGCACTGTCTTTATCTTCCTCTCTCTGTATTTCTATGTACAATCTCTGTATCTGTGGCTGCCCCTCCCTGTGTCTGTCTGTCTGTCTGTATCTCTCTCTCTCTCTCTTGCTCGCTCTCTCCCTCTCCCCGCTTTCCTCCCTCCATCTCCCAGAGATTCAGGAGAGCCAGGTGGTGCAGGTTCTGCCACAAGTCCAGGTCCAGGGCCAGAAGCCCCAGCCCCCACCTGCAGACAGTCCGATGTGGAGAGGGATCCTTCCCACTAGGTCTCCTGTTCTGCTCAGGCCTCCGGCCGGCAGTGACCGCTCTCCCCGCATGCTGGGTGGGAAGCTGCTCGGCTCTGCACAGAGCCTCTCTGTCCCCCGCCCACCGGGACCTCACATGGACCCCAGGAGAGCCTTTATCTCAGGCCCTCAGTGCGGGTACCTGGAGGGCCTGCACACATATCCCTGTTCCCCCACACCCTGCCCCAGCCCTGCATGGGTGGATGGCTGGACGGGGCCAGCCATTGCATTGAGAAGAACACTAGCAGAACAGTGCTGCAGCAAGACAGCCGGGCTGGGAATTGATCTGCTAGGCGATAATTTGAAAAGTGGAACCTGTGTTCCAGCAGGCCCTGGAAGAGTACCGTCTTGCTCAGTGGGATTCACTGTCCAGAGTGAAGGGTGCTTTCTCCTCATCCCATCCCATCTTCGGTGTCCTTCTTCGTCCTTGTCCTCTTGCTGCGCCAGTGGCTGGACCCTGCGGCCAGAGCACTGAGGATGAGTGGCCGGGCCAGGCCCGGGTCGGCCAGGGTGAGGGGAGGCGGGAGCAGGCAAGGTGCTCTGCCGGGGTGGGGCAGCACAAGAGGACGGGAGCCCTGCTGCTCCTGCCTCCAGGGTCCTCGTGGCTTCCTTTGTGCAGAGCGCAGCGTCGCTTCCTGATGGATTCCCTCGTGTCCCTGGCGGGTCTCCGGCCCTCCCCAGGTAATCTGTCCTGCTCGCAGAGAGAGGGGCTCTGTGGCCAAGAACGGGGCATGACGGCAGGGTAGATCAGAGGTCATTGGGGGAGACTGGTTGAAATGTGCATGTATGTATGTGCAGACATGCATGTTTATATGTGTGCTTCCATGTATGTACAGGTGTGCTTGTACATGTGTGCATTGCATGCGTGTGTGTGTGTGTGTGTGTGTGTGTGTAGGTGCTGGGGGAGGCGCAGGTGTCTCAGCGCAAGCCGTAGCTCAGTTCTACCACTGGCCCTGTGTGAGGGTTGATGTGTTTGGGGCCTGGATTGGGAGGAGGTTTAGAAAGCTAAGGAACACAACCCTCTGGGCGCAGGGGGAAGAGAGGAAGGTGAGACGGTGTGAAGAGTGTCGAGCTGCAGGGAGCACTGCACACCTCTTCCTTCCGAGGAATACAGTAATCACTTATGCAAATACTAGAGCTGTAGGCGAGACGCTTGGGCCAGGCTGCCTGACCGGTCCAATAGAGTAGCTGGCATGCAGCTCCTTCCATCCACCCACCCACCCGTCCACGTACCTATCCATCCACCCACCCCCATCCATCCATCCATCCCTCCATCTACGGTGTGTCTGTCCATTCGCTCACTCACCTGCCCACTCACGCACCTGTCCACCCACCCGTCCCTCTGTCCATTCATTTACCTACCCACCCCTCCACTCTGTCCACCTGCAGACCCATTCACCGACCCATCCATTCACCAAGACACGCAGCCACTCCTGCACACGCCCACCAGCCTTCACTAGCGGCACCCGACGGGTAACCACCGTGCAGTATGCAGTGGCAGGTGAGGAGGAGGCAGAGGTTCTAGTCCCTGTCCACGCATTCACAGCCGCATGGGACCCGCCTCTGTCTGCCTTCCCCACCCCCATCCCGGCCTCCATCCTGCGCTGCACCTGCCACACCCAAGGGTGAGCTGGGCATCTTCCTGGGGCAGGCCCCACCCGCAGTGCAACCCGCACTGCTCCTCCACGTCCCCAATGAAACGTGTGGCCCACCCAGCACCGTGGAGCTCGGGGACGGAGAGCGCGTCTCTACAGAGTTTGGGGGCCCAGGACCCCGAAGGCCTCAGGCTCTTGCTGCCAGTTGTGCCAGCTCAGTGCCTCAGGCTTAAAAAGATGTACTGAAGCTGGTGTGGAGGTGCACACCTGTAATCCTGACACACAGGAGGCTGAGACAGGAGGAGTTCCAGGCCACCCTGCCTACAACGCACACTGAGAGGTTGCCCACTGTGGATCTCGGGCCCTTGGCAACATGCAGTGTCTCCACAAATGTGCAGCCGTCACCAGCGGCTTCCCAGTGCCCTCTGCAGGGTGGGCGCAGGTGCTGGTGCAGACCTGCTTCCAGTAAGGACGAGCGTCAGACACACCCTGCCCTGTGTCCCCTTGCCTCGTGGTTCCTTGTCACCCACGCTCACGAGGGCTGGGGACAGTGCACCACCGTGCATCACGGGGCCAGGCAGGGACAGAGGGGCCTCTGCGAGGCGGGCGTGAGTGGGGCCCAGGCCTTGTGCGCGCCTGGGCAGCACTGGAGCCCCGGAGCTGGCGCGGGCCCTGCCTGGGCCGGACTGGACTGCAGGTGGCCGGGGCCTGTGCAGTGGGGGCCTCCAGGTGGCCCTGTGGTGAGCACAGCGGCAGCCTCGGCGGCACGAGCGTCCCCACAGGGCTCTGCTCCTCCCGGGCGCACGGGGTGCGTGCGCGCGGGAGTCCTCGGGCGGCGCGGCGTCCGAGCTTCGGGCCGGCGCGTGGAGGGGTGAGTTCACGCAGCTTTCCTCTCGGTCCACGCAGGGCTGGATGACCTGCGCGTGTGCGCCGACCCCGGCGTCCCCGAGAACGGCTTCCGCTCCCCCGGGGAGGGCGTCTTCTTCGAGAGCTCCGTGACGCGGTTTCACTGCCAGGACGGCTTCAGGCTGAAGGGCGCCACGAAGAGGCTGTGCGCGGAGCAGCCCGACGGGACGCTGGCCTGGGTGCCCGGCGACAGGCCGGTCTGCGTGCAGGAAGGTGGGTGCTGCTCCGCGGGGCGGGCGGCCGGGGTGAGCCTGCGTGTGGCCCGTGGCGCGTGACGCCCGGGAGC
>NW_004955520.1:1487144-1540434 GCF_000276665.1 Chinchilla lanigera
CCCCCCCCCCAGCGTGCGGGCGGTGGCGAGGTGCTCAGATGCTTGCCGATGGCCTTAAACGCGCTGGCGGACGGCCTCATACCGTCTCTTCGCGGTGCAGACACACTTAGAGCTCGGAGAGTGCGTGCAGTTCCTCTGATCGGAGGGCGAGTGGCCTGTCCGCGTCCCAGGCCCTCCGCAGGGCTGCCTCAGAACAGCCGTGAACAAGATTAATTTCCACGAGACGTGCAACTTCTGTTTCACTGAGTTTCTTAGGAATTGTGTGGGTTTCTCTTGACACTGTTGTCATTTTGGGTTGAACTTTTATAGTAATGGTATGATTATTGTGATTTAGTGTGCAATTCCTTTATAAAACCTAATTTAATCTGACAAGCATTTTAAAAATACCTATTATGGGTTTTTTTGTGTGTGTGTGGTATCAGGAATTGAACTCATGACTTCGAGCTTGCCAGACAGGCACTATGCCTCTGAGCTATTTCCCTGGCCCCAAAAATACTTATTAAAGTCTTAGAGAAATCACTAAGGATGACTAAGATGGTCTCTTGCCCTAAAGTGCTTGGCACCTTTGCTTTTTATTTTCAAGATATGAATATTTTAAAGCCCAAGTCCATATGATAAAGAATTTTACAACGAGGCTGCCAGGAGACAGCACTCTCCTCACGCATCCTTGGACGAGACCCGTGTTTCCAAGGTGGGTTTAGGAAGATCAGGCGTGGCTGCTCTAAGGATAGTGTATTTGCTTTTCATCCTGCTGATAATGTGGTTGGTCTTGGAAAGGTCTGTGTGGAGACTGCATTTGGACTGCAGCACCCAGAACCTGTGCTGGTGACTTCCTTCTGTGCCCCGCCCCGTCGGGCTTTCTGCTGGGTCTCACTTCATCCCTGGCTGCTGCTCCCCCTGGGGCCGATGGGTTTTACAGTGGCGATGACAGAGGCCACGGTGCTTCACCCGGTTTTGTAGGTGCTGAGCACAGAAGGCCTCTCAGACACCCGTCCCTTTGGCACTCAGAACACCCTCCCAGCCAGTCAAGTGCTCTTTCCTAGTGGGGAAACTGAGGCTGAGAGTGGGGGCGGTCCTGAGCCGAGTGGCTCCTCGAGGCCCTATCTCCTTTTCTCCATGTCCCCAGCCGCCCTGCTGCCCAGAGCTGCTGTCACCCCAGGCAGCAATGTCCAGGCCGAGGGGTGCACAGCCCTCATCACCCGCGCTCGCTCCGCTCTAGGTCTCGCTTGGCAAAGAGAAACAGCCCTGGGAAGCTGGCCCCTGCTCCCGAGCTCTGCCCACAAGCAAATTCCCGAAGAACGCGTCGGCCGTGTCACAGCGGCACTGCGCCGGCCACTGGTCTCCTGATCCTCCTCCTGTGCCACGCTGGCTTCCTCTGTCCCTGGAGGCCCCTTCCCAGGACGTGAAATACTGGTCCTGGGCACAGATTCCTTTCGCCACCCAGGGATTGGTGTTTCCTCCATGCTGTCCTCCCAGAAGACCTGAGACCCCGAGCCTGGGCAGCCAGGGACAGCAGGGATGCACAGGCCGAGGCCCGCGACTTCTGACTGCCAAGGTGTAGTGGTCGATACACTGTGTCAGCTGGAGAGTTTAGAAGTTTAAGTGATGCGCAGGGGGCCAGGGTCCTCACTCTGCAAACACCCTCATCCTGTGCAAGAGGAGGGAGTGCAGATGGTGTGAGCAGCCCGAGGGCAGGTAGCCTGCTTTCGTGTAAGGGAGGCAAAGAGGCTGGCTCTCCCCCTTTTGCTCTTGTTGCTTCTGCTGTCTTCTGCCGCCTTGAACTGTTGTCCCTCTGTCACACCCCTGCCTTGGAGCCAGCTGACGATGAGCTGAAACCTCCACAAACCATGAGCTAAATAAACCTTTCCTTCTTTAACTTTGAGCATCGGGTATTTTGTCCCAGCGATGAGAGAAAAGTAACAGCGTGTGGAGACAGCCACCATGTGGGCCTCCGGGCCCCTCCGTCCATGTCCTGAGAGGGAGGGGACACTCACTTCACAGCTTCCACAGCCGCCCATGTGCTGGGGACAGAGGCAGGTGCCGAGGGCTGGAGCCCAACCTGCTCACTCTAGGCCCCCACCCTAAGGGAGCAGAGCATTTTAAAAGTAATAATCCCACCTGGACTAACCCAAAACCAACCCAGGGTCCCTGTGTGCTCCGGTCGAGGGCCGAGTCCGGCCGCACTGTGCAGGACGTGCTGAGGGCCGCTGTTAGCGGCCTCGGTTCCTTGCTTCCTGTCTTTTGCTGCAGCAAGGTTGGGGGCTGCAGCTCAGCCCTTCCCGCGCTGCACAGGGTAGCGGGACGGAGTTCGGGTTCTGGTTTCTAAAGAGGCCTAAAGAATCGCCGCAGTCCCGTGCCCGGCTGTGAGGTGACATCTGCAGCACCCGTCCCTCCCGCCCGGGTCAGGTGCATGTGGCGGGAGCGGGGTTCTGCGTCTGGATGGGCTCGGCCGGGGCGCTGCGGGGCAGCAGCTCAGCGTGGCCCCTCTCCCGAGGCCCCTGGTCTGCAGCCGTGCTTCGGGAGGCGCAAGGAGGCCGAGGAGAGCTGCCACAGCCTGACATTTAATAAACGGGGTTCTGCCGTTTGAGGACTTCCTCTCGGGCTCTTATCTGTGAGAGGAGCCCTCTCTCCTCCTGCCGTCTCCCTGGAGCAGCTCTGAGCACCCCATTCTGGGCACAGGGCTTCACACTGCCGGCGGCCCCAGCTGGATTTGTTTACGCAGGGTCATGGGGGCAGGGGCCCAGGCCGTCCACACCCCACACCATGGTGCTGCCGTCCTCGTCCCCGCTGAGGCCGGTGAGAGCCCTCCTGGGCAGCCTGCCGGGTCCCTGGGTCGTGGGCAGCTGGGGCCTGTGAGTGGAGAGAGCGGGGTCCACAGGAGACAGAGGTGGGGTGTAAACCGCTCAGGAAAGTGCCCGAAGTGCTGCCTGAGAGCCCATCAAGGACACTGCCGGTGTGGCTGCAGCCGGGGGTGCTGCCTCAGGACAGCACAGGACATGGGCCAAGGTAGAACCAGGACCTGGGGAGGAATCGCGGCCCAGAGAGAATCGTGGCCTGCCGTGCGTCACCCGCAGGGCTCCCAGCTGACCACACACCTGGGTCATGACCTTGGGCGGTGCTGACCCGAAGGACAGGGACTTGGGAGGAAGAGGCACAGCGAGGCCTCGGCCCAACCTGCCCCCAGGTCCTGTCCCTGCCCTACGTGACCCTGGTGCCCCCCTTCCCTACCCGGCGGCCCTGCTGTAAGATGGTGGCCTGAGTGACTTGCAGCCCCGTGGAAAGCTCTCTCGCCCTGTTTACAGACGGGAAGTGGGGGCTCAGGAAGGTCAGAGGCCCAGGCCTCACACGCGGTGGCAGAGCTGGAGTTTAGTCCAGCCCCTGCTTCTCAATACGTATGCCACCTGGCCAAGGGCAGCCTCTCCAAGGGGAGGGGACTGAGTCCTGGAAGTGGAGTGGTGGCAGGTGGCCCGCCCCATGGCCAGCCACACCCCTCAGACCTCTTGCTGCCAGCAGGCTCGGTAAACGGCGGTCTGTGGCTCAAGGGCCCTTGAGGCGTGTGGGACGGTCGCCGGCCCCACACCTGTGGAAAGTGGCTCTCACACCTCCCGCACTGGGAGCCAGGCGGGCAGGGAGCTGCGTCTGAAATGCTGCCAGCGTTGTCTGTATGAGATGTCCAGGGCCACGGATGCAGGGCTGTGGCCCAGGCCTGGTGTTCCCGAAGCCCCAGGCGACTCCTGCAGCACCAGGGGCCCTGCCTCTGTCCACCGCCTCCAGCTGCTGCTGCTGCCTGGCCCTGCTCGCAGGAGGCGCACCCAGACACAGGAGCAGGCAGCACCCACCACGCCCAGCCCGTGTGTCTCCACTGTTAACCCTTGCAGAGTGCGAAAGAGAAAAGTCAGATTCACTCATCAGGCATTATTTCTCTGTACTTCCTGGGAGGCATCGCTCTCACGCCCTGACTGGGCGCCTACAAAGAAGAGGGGTTTGGTGGTGAGACGGCTCTTCGAGTGTCCGGGGGAGGTGCAATGCGAGTTTAAGCATTGTTGTTACATTACACATTTTTAATTAAAAGATCTGATTGGACTCATCAGCCAGTGCAGGTAGTCAGGTTGGCAGCCAGCTCGGTGACCCACGGAAGCTGGGGGTCCTGTCCTTCCCGCTGCCGCTTGTACATTGAGTGTGGCCCCAGCCCCAGGGTGCCCCAAAAGGATGGAGGCACAGAAGATGGTTTATTTAGCACCCTCTCTTTCTCACATGTATTTTCCGTCACCCAAATGTCTTTCCTATTGCCTTAGAGCTGAGTCATCCCCACCGACAACCTTGGCCAGAGGTCCTGCCCTCGGTCCTCCTCGGGGGTGCGGGTCTGCCATTTCTTACTGACAGAAGGTACCGCTTGCCCAGACTCCCTCCTGTGAGGCTTCGTGAATTTGCTTTTGTTGTTAAAAAATATTTCCTGCACTTAAATGTGCCCACGAATTAAAAGGAAGAAAAGTCCAGAGGAAATGAGGTCAGGTGGACGGGGCTGAGCCAGTGAAGATAAGTGACAGTGCTCAGTTATCGCTGGCACAAGACGCCAGCTGGGCACCACAGGCCGGGGCGGCGAGGGGCTCGCCAGGGCGCACGCCCCGGCGTGACTCCTCCACGGCTGCCACCCGAGAACATGATGTCACTGGCACTAGGGCCCCCCCGCCGGCATGCCCTGGGGTGCAGCGTCAGCATGGCTCACACCACGTCAGAGCGTCCACAGAGGCCCATGGTGACAGCAGTGACCCCGACCGCCATGCTGCCTTGCAGACCTCCGGGCTGAGCCCCCAGGGGGTTTGGCTGCTGGGAAGAACACGTAGCGCTGGGATCCGTCCTCGCTCCTGCCAGGCCTGGCCGTGGCACAGACAGTGGCTCCCCGGCTGTGGCCCAGGAGTGCCATGCATAAGAGTTCTGGCTCCAGGACCCCACACATCCCCCCTGCTCCGATGACAGAGGCCTCTCAGCCTCCTGAGAGCCTCCATGTTTGGCCTCTCACACTGGCGTCCCCAACCCACCTTCCCACCTTGTTTGCGTGCAAACCAGAGCAGCTGCTCTGCGGGGCCACTGCTGCGCACACCGTCCGCCTCTCAACAGCTGTCTGCACAGCGTGGATTCCGGGGAGTGAGGTCCCCCGATCTGCTTCTTCACTTTGCCCAACGTCAACACAAGTTTGAAGTTTGAGTGACTGTGCTGTGTCATAGTTAGAGTTTGGGGGAATCAATGCCTTTACAACGCTGAGTTTTCCCACTGAAGAACAGGGGGCATTCCCCCATTTATTTAGCTTGTTTACAGTTTTTCCCAATAGTGTTTTATAGTTTTCCCGGGAGCGGGGGTCTCATCTTCTGTTAGCTTTCAAATTAGAAATTCAAATTTTTTTGCCAGGCGTGGTGGTACACACCTGTAATCCCAGGACTTGGGAGGCTGAGGCAGGAGCGTCGCCATGAGTTTGAGGCCAGCCTGGGCTACATAAGCAAGTCCGAGGCCAGCCTGAACTACATAGGGAGACCTTGTCTCAAAAAGAAATTCAACTTGTGGACGCTGTTGATAAATACAGATTTCTAAATTGTTGATTTGTAGAAATCCATATGTGCTGAGCTCCTCGTTAATTTTACTGCTTGTCTGGGTAACTTCTTTTGGGTTTTGCCGCGCACGTAGCCGTGTCCTGTGTGCTGCGTGCAGCTTCTGTCTCCTCCAGACCTCGCCCCTCACTCCCGGCTCCGGCGGGGTTCCCGCCCAGGCAGTGCTGACTGCGGGGAAGAGGGGCCTCGCCTTCGCTTCTCAGTCTCAAGCGGGTGCCTTCCATGTCTTAGTGAAGCGAGACCCTCTGTTGTACAGCAGTGCCTTTGTCACAGACTTAACTCTCCCCACGATTCTGGTTGCAAACTGAATTAGGTGAGAACCAGATCGCATTTCCCCTAAGGTCACCCTTGAGCCTAACCCCTGAACTTGATTCTGCTCTCGTCCAGTGCGGTTTGGGGCCAGAGCTGTGGGGAGAGTTCAGCTCGTGAGCCAAGGTGCTGCTGTGTTGTTTTCGTCAGTTCCCAGCCAATGAACAATTTTTCCTTGTAATATCAGGAGTGGATTTTCAATTTTTATCGAGCGCATTTTCCTGTCTATTCAGATGATAATTTTCTTCTTTATTTTGCTAACACGGTGAGTCACATTGGTTTGATCCTTAAATGTTAAATTGATTTAGTATTTTCTTTTGCATGTATTGCTAGGTGGCTTGCTAAAATCTTATTTTTAAGCTTCACATTATGTTGATGAAATGGACTGGCCAACCTTTCCCTTCCGGGAGCTTCCTGCACGCTGTGTAACCGGGGTCAGGCTGTGCAGACAGGCCGGCTCCTGGAGTCCTTGCGGAGGGCTCTGAGTGGATCTGCACTAGAGGAATTCACGGGGAAGCCAGGCGGGACGGGGTGGCTGGGGTTCTCTTTGCCGGGGATTTCAGTATTGAATTCAATTTCTTTAACGCTTTATAAGAGTATAACTACTTTTTGTTTCTTCTTGTGTCCGTTTTGGTAACTTGTGCAGTTTTTGTTTTAGGGATCTGACTCCCAAGTTTTCTAATTTGGGAACATCCTCTTATTTTTTTAAGTAAAGGATCTATGCGAGTTTTATATTTTCACTCTTACACAGTTGTGGATGCTGTCCCTTTTAAGTTTTTCCAATCAGTTTTGCCTGTGCTTTATCCATTTTACTAATTTCAAAGAACCAACTTTAGCATTTTTTGATTCTCTCTTGTCTGTATTTCTTTTCCGTTTCATTAATCCTCACTGCTGTTTACTTCCTTGTACCTTCTTTGGGTTTAATTATCTATCCTTTTTGTGCCTTTTTAGAAGAATTCTTAATTAGAATATTAACGATAAGTCCAAATTTGAATGCACCTAAATTTATAAAACAAAATTAGTGTAACTTTAATCCACAGTCACAGTTAACAAGGGGGAAAAAAAGAAAACCAACCAGGCTATGAAAAACTTAATGTGTGTAGCAAACTTGACTTAATCAACTGCAAAGTATGCATTCATGATTTTTAGGTATTTCTCTTTTCCTGCTTGTGTCCTTAGGTTTAGAGAGAAATTTATAGCTACAGTTTTCTCTGCATACATTCCAGTATATACCATTTTTATTTTGTATTTGTATTGTCTCTTTTTGGACCCATGGATTATTTATGAATATATTACTTGGTTTCCATACATACAATTTTCTAACTCTTCGTTTCTGTGTGAACTACACAGTGTCCAGAAAGCATGACCCATACTCCCAAGGGTTGGCAGTAAATTCTCCGCCTATGCCTAGAAGGATGTAGGAGTCTCTGTCCTATACAGAGGATGCTGAGAACCCACCAAGAATTACTACCCAAGTGTTCAGTAACAAAACACAAAGATGCGAATTGTCCTTGCCAACCACAAATTAAAAAATCACCCATCTCTAGGTCAGACAAGAGAAGGACCCTAAGTCTCGGAAGCTTAGTTAGTACCTTTGCTTTGACAGCTGTCTCTGACATGGTGTTTTCTCACTGGTTTACGCTGGGATGTAGCAATAATTCCATGTTAAAGTGCAGCCAAGATGCACGGTGTAGATGCTTCGATGCTGCCTCAGGCTTCCTGACAATCAGTGCCCTTAAGGACAAAAGAGAAGGGTGCCCCACCATGCCTGGGGGGAGCCGCCCTCCGTGGGCCCGCATCCCCACGGGGCACCCAGCCGCTCCCACTTTCCGAGCAGCACCCGCTCTCCTCCGCTCTGCCTGTGTTGGCAGCTGGGGTGGCTCTGCTCAGCGTGTGTGGCCTGCTTGGTGCACGGTGGTCAGTGCGCTGTCCTCTGGGCTCTGTGGGGACGGTGGCCGTTCCTCACAGAGAGGAAGCGACAGCACAGGCTGCGAGGAGTGAGCCTGGGGGAGGTCAGCAGGTGCCGAGTGCAGAAAGGACCCCGTGCTGAAGTTCAGGGTCCCCAGACCCCTGTTCTGACCCAGCTTCAAGTCTTAAGTCCCCAAGTTCCAGCAGCTCAGCGGAAGGACTCACACAGCTCATCAAAGCCTTCTTGCTCTTGGCTAAGGTTTCTTTCAGTGCAAAGACAGCTGAACCAGCCACGGGAGTCGAGTGGCCCCAGGCAGGGTCCCTGTGTCCCCAGCGGGTGGTGGAGCTGTGGACAGAGAGTCTCTCTATACCTCTGTGGGCGACGACAAACGTGGAACGTTAGTGACCCAGGAAACTCACTCAAGAGTCATGAGGTCCACAGCATGGCTGGCCTCGGGCTCCAGTCCCCCAAAAGCTGAGCTGATGCCGCGTGGCCCAGGGTCCACAGCCTTAACCACGTTGTGGGTGCCAACTGTGCAGGACGTCCCAGTGCCACCAGGGACAGAGGTGCTAGGCCCAGGCAACGTCCTGGGGCCTTGTGGAGTGGGGTTGACGGACTCACTTCTCTCTGGATGGGGCCAGGGCCAATGCCTCACTGCACGCGTGTCAGACTTGGGGAATCCAGGCCAGGTCATGCCATACACGTCACAGCGATGCAGAGCCTACCGCCCTGCTGTGACCCACGGCCCCTGAGTCTGGTTTCCCTCCCGCCCTGGGTGTCCGTGCTCCAAACACAGCCCTCCCTGTGTGTGCGCTGTGCTGATGCCATCCTCTTTCCTGAGCTTGTGTGACTGCTCCAGGATGCGAAAGTAACCGAATCCTTGTCACTCAGATCTCAGCTGAATAAACATCATTTCCCCGGAGGCCCCTTTCCTGTCGGCCCAAACTAAATGAGTCCCCGATCAGTGCCAGTCCTGTCTCCTGCTGTGTGTTCACAGGGTACTGAGCGTCATGTTCCAGCTCATTTCCTGCTGGCCGTTTCCCTCCCTGTGTGCAGGCACCGTGCGTGACGCTGTGCATGACGTTCTTGGCTTCTCTGTCCCCTAGGACCTCCTGCCCTGCTTAGGTGCTTGGTAGCTCACTCAAGGGTCAAGGAGGGGATGGACGAATTAACAGGGGTCCAGGATGCTGGCTTGAACAACTCGAAGAGTTCTTTACAGCATGGCCTCAGGGCCTTTGCCTCGCTAATGTGGATTGCAAATCTCCACTGGGCACCTGGGGTCTGTTCGCGCTCCCCAGGGACAGCTTGGGGGTGCACTGGTGTGGAAGGAGCATTTTTAAGAAATCAAATTTATTTTCACATGTAACTGAGATGTTAAAAGTAAATCTGATGTGTGGCCCGAGGTCTTGGAAATGTCCTTTACTCTGTCCCTTAGGATCGTGCTCTCGCATCAGCAGTAGGGAAGTTAATTTGTACACAGGTACAAATGTCCAGTTCAGCCCAAGGACCTCTCACTCCCTCTTCGTGGATTCACTATACTGAACCCCATTGTTCCCAGGAGCGGGATGTCCGGAAATGGGGTGGGGGCAGGAAAGACAACTCCCTTAACCTGGAGCAGCTCCCACAGCAGAGTTCTAATGAATTCACTGATTTTCAGTACTGGGGATTAAACCCAGGGCCTGTGGCACCAAGCTGTGTCCCCAGCCTTCGTTTTTATTTTTTTATTCTTGATGTCTTGCTAAGTCTCCAAGGCACCCAGGCTGCTCTTGAACTTTCCATCCTCCTGCTTTAGCCTCTCAGAGTAGGAGGATTACTGGCTTGCCCCACCTCACCCAGGTCTAAGTTGTAATTGTACGCCTAGGCAGGCATACACTTGGGGTGTTAAAGGGTTCCCACTCCCACTGTCTTTGACTGCCATGGGTCTGTCCGGATGTGGCCTGGTTGTAAATCAAGGAGCACCTGTATTTCTGTTTGAAACTCTGGCATTGATGAAGATCACACATTTACTTCCACTACTAAAGGCTCTGGATTCTTTCATTCCACAGAAACATGGTCCACAGTGGTGTAGGGTCACAGACCACCCGCCGGGACACATGCCTCTACCGGGCACCTCTTCTTCCAGCCTTCCCCTCCACCCGTGGGGGGTTGGTGCCAGACATTGTGCGTAGAAAACCTGGAGCGGCTATGGATGAGCTTCTGCCCTGTCCAGGTTCAGGTCTTTTTTCAGAGCTGGTCTTTGTTGGCTTTGTTCTCACCAGGATCAGCCCTCTTGCTTCTCCACCTTGCTCGCTGGGGCACGCAGTCCTGCAGTGAAAGGTGGCCCTGTCCCCCTCCCATGGCCACTCCTCTGTGGGCAACCGTGTGACAGCCTGGGATTCCCTTCCAACCTTGGTCGTCCGCTCTGCAGTAGGCCCGGGCTGCCTGGGAAGCCGGAGTTCCCCCCGAAGCCTGGTGCACTCTGTGAACCACCTGGTGGCTGGCTGGAGTCCCTGTGCTCCCGGCCACCAGCGTGCACGAGTCTGTGACATCTCAGCACCTTTACAACCGGCCGCCTCCTGAGTACGCCAGCTAACTAATTCTGGAGCAGATTATACGTCCATCCTGAAAATGATTGCTTAGACATATAAATTACTGCCGCGGGGTCTATTTACAGCCACGACTGTACAGACAGACGCCTGGATAAATGTGCTTTTCTTTGCTGTGAATAATCTCCGCATGGTGCCGTTGGAAAGACATGATTCACTCTTTGCATTAGGAGGATGTTGGTGGTGGAGAGGGAGGTGGTGTGCGCACAGCTGTCCATTGGGCTGCAACTCCACGGGACTGTCGTGGGGTCAGCATAGGGGACCCAGCCCCTCCTGCAGGAGCACTGTCAGCTCCTGAAATGCACTGTGAGAGATAAAACTGAAACCAAACACAGCGCCCAGCCGGGACTACCCAGTGAGCCCCTGGGCTTGGGGAGGCGGACGCCAGGTTCTCAGCGCCAAGCGACGCGGCCATGCCAGCTCTGGAGGCCGAGGTCAGGCCACACCCTCCCCGCTCCTCATGGCCAGCGTGCTCGCAGGTGTGCAGAGGGGAGGGGCGCAGAGCAAGTGGGTGGCATGGGCCCTGCTCGCCAGCTAATGAGTGACAGAGGCTGGGTGACGGTGCCCAGCTGAACACAGCCTTCTGGTGCCCACAGTGGGCAGTGGGCTGGCACCACCCCTTCCTCCCATTGTGGGAGCCCCCCGCCCAGCCTCCCCCTCCCCCTTCCTCTCCCCCTCCCCCTGCACTGGCCTCTGTCTCCTGGGTCCATCTGTCAGACTGCCCATCCTCCTGTGACTCCCGCCCACCCCTGCAGCTTCTGGGATCCTGATGGAAGGAGCCACACTTCCCGGTGCCCTCTGGGCCACCACTGCTCTTTCCTGTCGCCCCAGCAGGTTCCAGGGCCAGAGCTGTGGGTAATCTCTGCATGGTGTCATTGGAAAGATATGATTCACACTCCCGGGGCTGCTGGAGCGCAAGGCTCCCATCAGCACTGTTCCACTGTACCTCGGGTCTGGCAGGCCCGGGAGTGGTCGAGAAGCCAGCAGTCTCTGGAGCAGGGCGTGCTTTCTCGAGAAGTTTCTGCGACTGACCAGTTGTTGTACTTGGATTTTTCTTTGTTTAGAAAGAGAGGAACCCATGACTTGAGAGCATACCCATGCGTCGTCGCCCTCACCAGCAGACACGCGTGCATGGAGGCCAGGCAGCACTGGCAGAGCGGGCTGTAGCCCAGTGCAGAGCACGTGCCTCACGTGTTCGAGGCCTTGGGTTCCATTTCCAGCACTACAAATAAAAGGAAAAAATGCACAGAATCGGAAACATTAACTCTAGATGCGCCCGTAAGAGAGGGGGAGAGACACATGTGAGCCGGGCGGCTTCAGCTCAGGGGCTGAGCTGGGCAGTGTTTGGGGCGGGCGCAGCAGTGTGGTTTGGGCAGCGGGCGGAAGTGGACAGCACCGCCTGCTGGTCTCCCGCTCTCCTCAGGCCTCGCTGTGCAGGCTCCAGGCCTCCTCCCTCCTTCATGGAGAAGTGCAGCTGCCCCTGCTGGGCCTTGGCGGGGCTGGCAGGCTGGGCGGGGCCGCTCTTCCGTCTTTCTGACACGGCTGCAGTGTACAGGCACAGTGTGTGGCCAGCTCGGACAGACACCCAGGCCGTGGGCACACTGCTTTCTCACTGGGCTTAGGCAGCACACAGAGGGGGTGGGATTGGCGCGCCCCATGTCCTGTCCCCAGATGCAGCCGCGGAAGGCACCACCAGTGCAGGCGGCCCCAGCTCTCGTCTGTGTCGTTTCCTAAGATCATGTGTGCAGTGTAGAGTCGCAGCTGCCGAGCCCCTCCTTACCCCGTGGAGTGGTTCACAGGTGCCGGGCTGCCCTGGAGGCTGAGACCGGGTCCGAAGGAGTTTTCCTGTGAAGCAGTTGATGACTTTAGAGTCCAAGAGTAATGCAGACCTTTCCCAAAATTGCAGGTTGCCGCATCCCTCAGATTGAAGATGCTGAGATCCACAACAAGACATACAGACATGGAGACAAACTGACCATCGCCTGTCACGAGGGATTCAAGATCCGCTACCCCGACCTGGACAGCGGGACTTCGCTGTGTCTCGAGGACGGCACGTGGGACAACCTGCCGCTCTGTCGAGGTACCACGGGCTGCGGGGTAGGCGGTGTGCGCGTGGCTGCGTCGGGGACAGAGCTGCCAGGGGCTGCAGAGCTGCCACTGCACGGCCCCAAGCTTTCTGTCACGGCCAGTTCTGCACACCGGGGTCTGAAGTGACCTGGGGAAGACCTCACCCCGGCGCTCTGGCTGCCCCTCCACCCTAGGAAGTCAGAAGTCCTTAATGAATCAGGAGGGTCAAGACCGGTGGAGAACGTGACCGCCAGGTGTTGTGTTTCCTGGGAAGCACAGGGTGTTTACAACATTGGTAGCGAGAGCATTTACTTACTTCAGCAGTGGTGCGATTATAGTTAAAGCCCATGATAGAGGCTATTTTTCCATTAATAGTGTTGTCCTTTTTTATAACGCATGAAGAGCAGAAAAATAATCACATTCAGACTCATCCAAACCACAAGTGAATATCCCTCATCCGCGTGTTTGGACGGTGGAGGGCTCTGAAATCGCCCTCGTGTCCACACTGATTCCAGTTTCATTCTCTGATGCGTGACGTGGCCCGCAGGAGCAGCGAGCCAGTGCACTCCGTAACCTGGGCGAGGGAGGGTGAGCTTGTTTGGTGCCAGGCACCCGGGTTACCTTTGTGCTCAGGAATCACGGCTGCCAGGCTCCGATGCTGCAGTGTGCTCCGTCACTGGAAATAAATTGTTTCCATGCGCGGGAGCTGGAGAGGCCTGGCCCTGGGGCGATGAGGCTGCAGCGCTGGACAGAGTGGAGGGCACCATCCTGCGTGCAGTGCTGCAAGGGGCCACGCTGGGTGCCCCAGGTCTGTGCCACTGCTCGCCTTCCCGTCTCCCGGAGCCTTTGCTTCCTCCCGTCCTCTTCCCTCTGCGTCACTTAACACAGCGCGCTTCCGGGGAGCCCCTCTCCCTGGTGGTCTGCGTGTGCCCCTGGTGGCTGCCCTCTTCGGGCTCCTTGCGTTGATAGTGCACACTCCCGTTGCGTGGCTGGCTGCTCCATGCCCAGCCCTTGTCCAAATGCGGTCCAGGTGTGGCTGTGCTGGGTCTGGAGTTCTCTGCATTTCTGTGATGGGCCCCAGGGCCCAGCCGGCTGGTGAGTACACACGGGGTGGGCACTCTGCACTGACCCACCCCTGGCTCCTGGCTGGCCGCTCCTGAGACCCCCAGTCCTCTTGCACCTCAGTGCACATCGTGGAATGCAGTCCACACCGGGCAGGGTGCTGGGAATGAGGAACTGGAGTCGCTGTGAGCAGCTGGACACCTCTCCATGTGCCTTGGGGAACATCGTTATCTCTTAGAGCGGTGTTTTGTTCTTTGACTTATATTTGCACCTATAGGTCGAGGGGCGAACATCTAAAGGGCTTCTTTCTGTTATCCAGAGGCAAATGGGAACCACTGAGCCAGCACGTAGAGTGTCTTCCTGTCTCATTTAGGGCAGGCGGTGTCCACACTGACCACTGACTAGGGCGAACAGCAGGGATCATAGGCCTTGCTGTGCCCCTGGGGTGGGGCGAGGCTGCTCAGTGGGAGCAGTGTCTACTGCCTCTGCTCACTCGGGTGGGAGGGAGACTGTGTGTGGGAGGCCCGCTCCTCATGTGTGCAGCTCAGACCTGCAGCTCCTGCCAGGAGGCAGGGCGGGTACACAGCTTGTGCCAGCCCATGAGTGCTGTGCCTAAGGGTTCTGGTGCCTCTGCTCGGTCACATTTTTCTCAGTTGCCAATTCTGCTTTTCCCTGATTCCCAGCTCTCCCCTGGGCCCGCACACATGCCCCAGCTGCACTGCGAGCCACGTGGTATCCGGCTCACGCAGAGCATTCTGAGGTGCAGGCTGTCTGGTGGGGGGCCTGGTGCTGCTGAGCAGGGGCCGTGAGCAGAGCAAGCACCCGGGCCCTGCATGCCCCCTCACTCACAGTGTCTTATCCTGGGGTGTCCGTGGGCAGTTTGGTCCCCAAAACATGCAGGGTAATGACCAGAGTTGGCTTGAGGAAAGGTAGGTTGTCTGCCACTGTGTGCGTGTGTGACTTGCGGTCTGTGGAGTTGGGAAGCAAGAGCAGGTTGTCTCTCTCTCTCCCTCTCTGTCTCTCTGTCTCACTCTCTCTCCTTTGTTTCCTGTGATACTGAGGATGGACCCAGCACTTTTGCACTGAGCTACATCCCCAGTCCTTTTTAATTTTTATTTTGAGACAGGGTCTCACTAAGTCCGTTGTCCAAGCTGGGCTTGAACTTGTGACCATCTCAGCTCAGCTTCTTGAGCCCGGGATAACAGCTGTGCACTGCCTTGCCCGGCTGAAAGCAAGTGGTTTTGGCACACTTGTTTGTTTCATAGGCAGTCAGTCCCCCCCAGCAAGAGCTGCAGCTCCACAGGGTCCTGGCCCCTACAGTGAAATGACCCGAAGTCCGTGAGACCCCCTCGGACACCACACACTGCAGGTCCAAGCCTCGGGGATTGTACTGGGCTGCCCAGGCTTGAGGTTTGAGGGGGACAGTGCTTATGGAGGAAGAGCGTGGCCCAGCTCCCCACCGACAGCACAGGCAAGTCCGTGCCTGCTTCTCCCTCCAAGGGCCGCCCCCAAGGCCACAGAGTGTGGTCCTCGGGCTCCACAGGGTCCCTAGGTGCACCCAGGAAGCCCGCAGCCCGTCCATGCCCGAGACCCACTACACTGCAGGATTCCTCACTGATGTCTAGCCAACCCCGGCTGATTCCCTGACGTCAGACGGCGCTGGCTCAGCACGCTGCCAGCCCATGACTGGGCAGCAGGCCCTCTTGCGGCCGACACTGCCGTGGCAATGCTGGGTCCTCTTTCTCATGGGCCCTCAGAGGCTCTCAGTCCTAGCACGGCCAGGACAACTTGGGGCTTAAGGGACAGTGATCCCCAGACTCCCCCAGGCCCCGGGCACGGTGTGAACTGAAAGTCACTCCGTGCATCACCTGGCTGGGGTGTACCCATCTGCATCACCCACTCCCCGCCGCTGCGTCTGACCCCTTGGTGCCTTTGCCTTAAATAGAATCGTCAGTGGAATGTGGCGTCTGCGCATCGGGGACTGCGGTGCCGGCCCCCGGGGCGGTGCTGTCTGCAGTGGGGCAGCTGCTGAGTGAGCGCGTCCTGTGACCTTCGGACGGACACAGACGAGAGTGAAACCTTTCTCTCCCTCTCCACCTTCCCAGGCTGCCTGAGGCCTCTGGCCTCCTCCAATGGCTACGTGAACATCTCCGAGTCTCAGAGCTCCTTCCCCGTGGGGACTGTGATCGCCTACCGCTGCTTCCCGGGGTTCAAGCTCGAGGGGGCTGAGTATCTCGAGTGCTTGCACAACCTGATCTGGTCATCCAGCCCACCCCGGTGCCTTGCTCTGGAAGGTAACTGCTCCACCACCCCAGGTCATGCTGAGGGTCTTCACGGCCCTGTTCCCGTGCCTTCCCTGAGCCCGTTCCTCTCCCCTGCGGGGCGGAGCCTCCCCCACGCCCACCACCTGAGGTAAAGCTGTGTCCCCCATCCTTACGCTTTAAGGAGAGGAGCAGGTAAAAGAAAATGTCTCAGCATCAGAGATTAAACGTGCCGTGTTGCGAAGTTAAATGAAATGTCCTCAGAAAGTAATTTCCTGTACACCGAGTGAAATCAGACTGCGTCACGGCCTCGTTAATCTCGCCCTCGTCGTACTGTGCCAATGTTTCCTCCATGTTTCTGCAGTTCAGGGCGTGTGGAGAGCCCTTCCCAGGACTCATCACAGCCCAGGAAGTTTGTATTTATAATCCCATGAAAAGTCACTGGAATTCTAGCCAGTTAATTCCAGTCTACCTCTTCCGGTGCAACCCGTGATGAGAACAAAGGCACCTAGGCATATTTGTAGCTACGGGGAGCCAAGGGGTCCTAAGTCCAGCCATGATGATGGCTACCAGGAACAAGAGCCTCGACCCAAGGCCGAACCCAGACTTTATTCATTCAGGAAGAAGGGAGTGGCTGGAGGGTGAGTGACTGTGAGAACCATGGGAAGTAGGTGAGTGCCCTGAGCTGGGCTAGGGAGGAGGCCTGAAACCACCTCTGCAAATGCAGGAAGGAAGCAAACCTCGGTGCACGTGCAGGGTGTGTGGGGCCCCTCCGTGCAGGCTGCCAGGTGGGCACGGGCTGGGCCCCTGCAGGGACCTGGGAGGTGCTCATTTCTAGAGGAAAGGACGGGGTTGCGGCTTAGGAGGCTCCGGGAAAAGAGCAGGGGAGAGGTGGGGCGGAGCAAGAGACCCGGAAGCTGGTCACCAGCGTCCCCACCACCCCAGCCGTCACCGGTCCCGTCCCCTGGGCTGGCACCAAGGGTGGAGGAGTTCGGTGAAGTACAGGGCAACCGGATAAACCTGAATTTCAGGTATATAACAAGTAATTTTTGGGTAAGCGCGTGCCTTAAATATTGAATGGACCTCACTCATGGTGGCTTGTGTGTTACATGTCACATATACGGCACCTAGATACACTTTGTCTTTGTGAAGTCAGATGCTCCTGAGCATCTTGTGTTCTGTGGCCTGGGTCTGGCTGGCCCGTCACCCTACTTCTGTGGGTACAGCCTCTCTGCCATCTGGGTGCAGCTGGAGGGAGGAGGACGTGGCCGAGGAAAGGGGCCTCCTAGCTCCAGTCCTCCCTGCCCGGGGACAGACCAAGGGCAGCGTCAGGCACCGTTGCCCTTTGCTTTGATATGGGCAGTCTTGAGCCTTTCCAAAGTTGGTTTAAATGTGCCTTGCGCAGTCAGGTTCTGTGAAATTTGTGGCTGGACGCCTAAGTCTTAGGGACTCTTAGGTCTTAGATCGGATTCTCCAAAACAGAAGACTCATCCGTTCCTTTGAGACAGACGTGTGCTCCCTGGGAGGAGGGAACCCTGGCTGTCCCTGGCCCGTGTCCCAGGCATGAGCATGAGCTGGCGAATCCCCGAGTGGGTCACACAGAGTCAGCACTGGGTGGAGGCACAACCTGGGGTCCGGACATGCGCGCGGGATGGGGCACTGTCCCCTCACCACGCGCTTCTCGGCACTGAGGATTCTGGAGCTGGCACTGTGTGTACTGCAGTCACCTTGCCTGTGACCCTGGCCAGGTATTTTATTAGCAGGAGATGCAAAATAGCAAGCCATCCTGTTAATTTATTGTTCCCAAGCAACAGTAAACTGTCCTGATGCGGTTTCCGTGCTCCCTTCTCAAGAGACAGCAGAGTGATGGGGAGAATAGCGCTCGCCTGCCGCGCCGTGCCTGGCCGCAGCCCTGTGGAATTTCTCCTCTTCTCTTTCTGTGCGTCCTGAGTAATCACCACAGTGGCGGCATCTCTCCTCGGTCACATGTGCCCCTGTGCTCAGAACTGATTGTGCCGTAGCCTCAAAAAGTTGCATTTTCCCCCTCCTTCTTCTTTGTTGCGTTTCCTACATTGATTCAGGAAGCACTGAGCCTTTTGTTCTAATAAACCAAGAGACCTTGCTCCTGTCTTCTCAGTGCACTCAGCACCGAGGCTCTCTCTCTCTTGAGGTTTGTGACTTGTGACCTGACCACCCTCCCGAGCCCCCGAGTCTGCTGGGAGGCTGCGTGGTTTGGGTGGGGGTGGGGACTCGCCCCTCCCTGGGTTCTTGCCTCTGGACAGTACGTGTTCCTGCTTTGCCCTGCACTCCCTGCTTCCTCCTGAAAACTCCGCACCTGCGAGCCGCTTTACCTGTGATGTTTAGATGAGGAGCCACTTTGCGCTGGGCTGGCAGTGAAGGGGGAAGCGTTCGCTTTTGTCCTCAGACTCTGGGTTGCCCTCTCCTCCCTGCTCTGGGTGAGATTTATTTCCTCCGTTCCTCTGCAGGAAGGTGGATGACTTGTATTTCATGGCAATAAAATCTCTGCAATCAGGAGCAACGCGGAAGGCCGTAAATCTTCTGTCACCTCGGGCGGCAGCGGGAGTGGTGAACCCAGCGGTGCCCGGCTTGTCCTTCCTGCCCTGCGTCTTCTCCCAGACTTACAGAGCGTCCCTTTCCCAGGCCCCGCCTCCTCCTTCCCAAACCTGCCCCGATGCCTGTGCCACGCCGTCTTCTCTGTTTGTAGCGGGATCTCCTGTTGGTTTTGGTGTGGATTTTGCAAACGATCATGCGAGACTGAGCTGTGCCCGGCGTCCTTGAAGGCCGCCGTGTTTGCAGGAGGTGCTTCTGGGGACTTTGCCGCGCCTGGGCCGGTTCTCACGGAGATGGGAACCCGGTGCATTTCCCGCCATGGGATCTAATAGGTCCTGGCATTGAGATGAAAAAATGGTTGGATTTTTTAAAAAGTGCAGCCAATTATATGGAAATTCAGATTTTAAAGCCAGTCGTCATCTCGAGCTGTCGCGTGGGAGAAGGGTGCCTACACTGGCCTGTTTTCACTCCAGACATGCCTTGCTCTGACAGAGGTGTTGGACGAGAGGAGTCACTGTGGGCAGTGTGGCTGGGGAGGCACGAGGGGAGCCCCTCTGCTTGGCACTTGTGGGGTCGGTGTGGCCCTTGGCAGTGTGTGGAGACGCAGCACCAGCCTGGTTTCTGCTGGTGTCTGCTCCAGGGCAGTCGCCATCCTGGCCTGGCCCCGAGTTCCAGCAAGGCTTTGACCCTGCCTGCCACGGCTGCAGGCCTCACAGGCTTCCCCCGATGGAGGGTCACTCCCCTCCACATAGGCCAGACGTTCTGGCAGGAGCCAGGGTCCCTCCTGCTCCCCAGGGGCCCGCCCAGGGCAGACAGAGCATACACCACAGCCAAACAGTAGAGATGCGTCCCCAGGGCCCTGTCTGAGGCCCCAGGGCCAGGCTCCCTGGGAGGATCCCCCCTCCTCTCGCGTCACCCGGGTGCTGCAGGCCAGTGGTCACTGTGTTCCTGCTCCTCACAGCGAGCCTGTCCCGTCCCCACACGCTGCTTCCTCTGTGACCCTGTAGGATGCCCTGGTCCCTCATGGTGGCGCAGGTCCACCTGCAGTGAGCACAGGCGCGATCACAGCCTGGTACCGGGGCTGGCACTGCCGCCTGAGAATGCGGGGGACGTGGCTCAACACCAGCTCGTGCTCCACTGCCCATCTCAGAGCCCCGGGCCCCGGCCCTGCCCCTCGCTCCCCTGCAGCCTCAGCCCCACACCTCGCCCCCCCGGCCCCTGTGCCCCCGGCACCCCCAGTGACACCAGGCGGCGCCTGCTGCGTGAGCTGTGACCGCTGCCACGTTCACCTCGCTGCTCGCCGGGGCTCAGCGGAGGAGCTGGCTCTTCCCAAGCGCGTGCTTGCCTCTGTGCTGGCTGTGGTCTCCTCCTTAGAAAGGCCCACGAGGGCAGGGGCAGGGGCCCTTTGTACAGATGGTGGGAACCACAGCTCAGAAGGTGGAATGAAAATAAAGCACAAAGCAAGTGGGGCGCCCATGGGCCCCCCAGTCACACGGCCCCTTGGGCTGTGCCGGGAGCTGGGCGAGGGGAAGGAAGTACACCGTGCCCTGGGAGTCCTGAGGCTGCTGCTGCGCCCTCGCTAAACACCGATTCTTCCGCGTCTCTCGGAGGCTCTCGCTCGCGCCCTCCTGTGCTGCTCTGCCCGCTGGCTGCCCTCTCCTCCTGTTCTCACGGTCGGGCTCAGGGCAGCGCTGCCCTGGTTTGTCCCGCGCTGTCACAGAGCAGCGTATTGGTGCAGACGGTGGAGACACCTGAGGGAATCTTCCCTTCACACCAGACGAGCACCTTTGCTACCAGAGAATGTGGCTACTTTCTGTGCATTCGTCTAGAACCATCCCCAAGCACGAGTGTACACAGGCACATGCATTCTCACACACACACACACACACACACACACACACACACAGCAGGGAGCAAAGCATGGCCATTTATTCTCACAATTGGTGACTGACCTCATCCACTAGGACTTGTGATTAGACAAGAGAGAGGGGAAAATGCTGCACGGGAGGGAAGCTTGGGGCTCCGGAAGCCCCACTCAGTGTGTGCGCCACCTTGGTCCAGCTTGCGGAGGGGACCTCGGGAGCCGCAGGCTGGTGCCAGGGTCTGTCGCTACAGAGGCCAAAAGGCCACCTCCTGTGCTCCCCAGCCTGGGGGTCTCCGCTTGGGACACCCCTTTTCATATCATGCCCTTGATTTTTCTCTCTTGAAGAAGTGACAGTCCCCTGATTGCTACCAGGGTTCAGCTGCGGGGCTGTACGCTGACCAGGTCCACCAACTTTGGTGCACCTGGAGCCCACGGTGCCCTCAGAGGTCCCCGCGGCAACAGTTCTGGCTGGGCGTGGCCCCGCTGCGCTCCGCTCTCTAGGGTGAGAGGAGCCTCACTGGAACACAGGGCACGTGACCACATGTGGCCCCCCTGCGCCGACCTCTCCCTGCGGCCAGGGATGTGGCTCATCCTGCGTGCCTGAGCCCATCAGGGAGCCTTGTTTCTATTTTTTAGCACGTTGTCGGCAGCTGCGTTCTGTGTTTCTTCAGGGATACCGACTGTCGTGTCTGGGATCAGGCCCCTCCCTGGGCACTGTCGGCAGCGCTGATCCACACTCGGCGGTCACTGTGTCCCTGAGCAGGCAGAGCCTAACCGGCCGCAGGTCGTTTGCCTTCCCCAGGGGGTGCATTGACTGGCTTGAGGCTGCCCAGCAGCAGTGGGGAGTGCAGTGTGCTGTGTAACGCACATCCGATCCCGAGCTGAGAGCAGAGTCTCAGATGTGGCTGTGGAAACAGCTGCCTGTGGCGAGCAGGGCGCCGGGCAGAGTCCTTGCCCAGACCAGGACCTGCTGGGCAGGGCGCAGTGGCTGCTGCAGGTGGAGGCTGAGGGGCTGTGTCCCAGTCACAGTGTGCATCCCTGGGCCCTGGGCCCTGGGCCATGCGAGGGGGCACAGTGGGCTGCCCTGAGACGATGCCCGGACACTCAGGGAGCAGCACGCTGGCCTCTGCTGCCTCCCAGTGCTGTGCAGGTGGCCAGGGTCGAGGTGCTGATGCCAGGACCCATGACCTCCGGTGGTACGTGGAAGCACCCTTGAGCCAGAGGCCCGTGGCTGCGCAGGACTGAGTGCGGCCGCGGCCTGTGCGATCCCAGAGCTGACATCCGTGGACTGCGGCTCAGGCAGCACGGGCCTGGGGGCACAGCCAACACCTGGACCAGACACCGCCAGCGTCACCTGCGCAGCGGCACCCAGGGCTGGGAGCCACCCCTCGGGGGAGGAGCTGCTGTTCCCCCTCTGACAGGCAGAGCTTCTCCAGCTCCTGGGGCGAGAGCCAGTGGCCCGAGTCCCTGCCTCTCCGGGTGTGGCAGACCCACCAGCGCAGGCGGCCAGTGCCGCTGTGATCAGCACAGTGGACGTGTGGTGGGCAGGTGGCCGTCCCCTACGTGGCCCAGGACGTCTGTGTACAGCTGTCAGGAGGCCCCAGACTGCAGAACGGCTCCAAGGAGCCATGTGCAGTGATGTGGCCAGCGGGCCCGCCAGGCTTTGCTGTCTTGAAGCCCCGCAGGGCCCCTGGAAGTTGCCGTCTGTCCAACCCGCGTTCTTGTGACTCCGGTAACGTGTACATATTCACAAGGCACACACTCCTTTGAAGGCTTGCTGTCCTCTCTTGCAAGTAGTGAAATAGATCATAGTCAAGGCCATGGCCAGTGACACCTCACCCCAGCTGCAAGCCTCCCCTGCCCCCTGCTGAGCGACGGCCTCCACTTCTGCCGGGGCAGTTGAGTGTCTTAGTGAGACCCTGAATCAAAATAGTTTTTAAAAGAAATTTTTCTAAGTGGGGACTGGGCGTGCAGCTCAGCGCAGAGGCTGTAAGTTCAGCCCTTAGTGCTGGATAGAAGAGGAAACCAGGGGCCTTCAGAGGCCAGGCACTTGCCTGCCCTGCCCCACCTGGGACCCGCTGATCCCATCCAGCTGCAGTCCAGCCTGCGTGACAGCACCTCCCGCAGCCTTGTCAGGGGCCTCCTGGAGCCCGCCACATCCCTCCCAGAGACGGGACGGCCCTGAGCCCGATCTGCCCCGCCTGC
Source organism: Chinchilla lanigera (assembly GCF_000276665.1). Classification (NCBI taxonomy): domain Eukaryota; kingdom Metazoa; phylum Chordata; class Mammalia; order Rodentia; family Chinchillidae; genus Chinchilla; species Chinchilla lanigera. The sequence goes on from NW_004955520.1 coordinate 1,509,581, forward strand.
CCCCATCACCCCGTGGCCTCCCCTCCTTCCCCAAAGGTGCCTTCCCTGGGAGGCCCTGCTTCCGCGTGGCCCGGTGCATGGTCTCTCGCCCATCTTCCCCAGGACAGACCCCACACCCGTGCCACCCTCCCTGCTGTCACCTGCCCTCCCCGCTGCCCCAGTGCCTGGGCGCGCCCCCCCAGGCCGGATGCCCAGCCTCTGCTCAGGCTGTCCCGGAACTTCTCGCAGCTCTGCAGTGCGCCCAAGCATCCCAGTGGCGGCTGAGATGTCACGCAGGCCCCTGGCCCACAGAAAGGTGCTGCCAGCCTAAGGCAGCCCTCTAGGGGGCGCCCTTCGTCCTCCTTCCCGTGGCCCCCAAGCCTTCCACCCCCAAGTCACTGCAGAAACACAACTAGAACATCGGGAGCACACCTCTCCCTACCGGGCAGCTGTTGTAGCCTCACAGGTGAGGGACCTGCCTCCCGACCTGTCCCTTTGACCCCGCCGCAGCCAGAGCACGCAGGACCTCTCACTGTGGTCCCGCATGCCTGTCTGTGATGCTGCCCCAGCTCCCACGTGGGCTGTGAACTGCCCCGTCCCTCCCCTGTCCCATCCGTCGCCTGTGGCCGCCATTCAGTTCCCTTCGTGACGGTGCCGAGCTCCCCACCTCCAGAGGTGAAGGACCAGCGGCTCGGTGGTCCCACTCCCTGCCCGCCCTGCCCTGTGGACGGCAGCAGAGCTGGCTCCAAGGCAGGTTGGGTGGACGGCTGCCCTGATCCCAGCCTCACGGGGTCTGCTCCGGGTCCCTGCAGCTCGCATACCCCGCACCCCGACACTGTTCCGCCCTTCTGCGTCCCCGCTGTGCCCCCCTTGGCAGAACACGCATGAAGCGGGGAGCATGTGTGTCTTGGCCCTGCAGTCTGTCTGCCCCTGCTCACGGAGAGCTGCCCCCGACGGCCCTGGGTCACTGCTGAAGGCTGGCCGGTGCCGCAGAGCTGGGGTGGGGCCCCCCATGAGGAAGCAGCGCCCACCCCTGTATTTCAACCAGTGCCCAGAAAGTCAACAGCGTCAGCTGAGGGAGGGAGTCTGGGGGCCTCTGCAGTGGACTCGGGACCCCAACTCCCTCTCGCCCCCACTCTCCCTGGCACAGCCCCCCCCTCCCTTCACAGCCTCCGTTGTGTGGGCACCCTGTTTCCAGCACAGGACCTGGACGTCGGCTTCTTGACCCTCAGCCTCAGGGGCCCTGGTGCTCTGGTCTCACCGCGTGGGCACCTAGCTCCTTCTGCGCTGCCCCCTGTGCTGTGGCACCAGGACCCCAGCCTGTGAGAGAGTGGGGGGCTGTGGGTTCCGCCCAGCCGCAGACACCGCTTCTAACCAGCGGAGACCAAGCTAGGGCCCAGTCTCCAGTCGTTCTCTGAAAAGTCTTTGCTAAACAAAGGATTTTTTGAAGTGAGTGAAGGCTCGTCATCAGGCTACTTGGATAAGGGGCTGCGGAGGCAGAAGGTCTGCTGCCTGCCTGCCTGCGGGGGTGGGGATGAGGGTGGTGCCACTCCCCCATCAGGAGCACAGGGCCCTGCCCCCTCCCTCCCACCTCCCTGGCCTCTGCCCAGGGCTGAGGGGGGTTGACTTCCCCAGCTCCCCTCTCTTGGGAAACATTCCGGTCAGCACCCTGGTGGAGGGGACCACAGGGGCTTCTGTGTCCCACACCCCCAAACACAGGCGGATTTGCTGATTGAACTGGGGCCTCTGAGCCATCACCCCGTCCGTGCTGTGAACAGCACCCCCAGTGGCCGGGGTCACCTGCAGACAAAAGCCAGAGGCCAGAGAGATGGGCAGGTGGGGACCTTGCTGGTGGCCCTGAGTCCCTTGGGAGGACAGAGGAAGGCCGGGTGACTGTCACCCACCTCCCCAAACATGGCACTGTCCCCTCCTGGAGAGACTGGCAGCCTGCGGGAGGAGTGGGAGGCCCCGGCCCGGGACTGCATTCCTGACCCTCAGGCGCAGGAGCTTCTGGGTAAGAGAAGGTCCTGGAGGAGGGCCGTGCCCGCCGGCCTGTCCCGTGGAGGCCATTTCCTGCTGTGCACAGAGCTGGGTCTCGGCCCCTGAGAGCTTGCCACGTCCCTCTCCGGACTTCACCACCTCATGCCGGGCCGGTCACAGGTTGTGAGGAACTGGGGTCCCAGCAGGCAGCAGAGTGCTTCCTCTCCCCAAACCACAGACTGGCCCACCCCCAGCAGAGCAGCAGAGTCGGCGCCTGACCTGAGCCCCCAGCAAGCCGCCTGCAACCTCCAGTGAGAGTGCGGTTTCTGCATCTGTGTTGTCGTAACTGGGGATTGCACCCAAGGCCTCATGTGGAGCTTTGTCTATATCCTGAGCCCTTCTTTATTTTTTATTTTGAGACAGGGCCTCACTAGATTGCCCAGGGGTTGGGAGGGTTTGCCCAAACTTGCCATCCTCCTGCCTCAGCCTCCCAGAGTGCTGGGATTACCAGTGTGCACAGAACATCTGGTTTATTTTTTGTACTCAATAGATGGGGAAACTGGGTGAGAGAACTGAAGCCCAGGAAATATTTCCCAGCTCGTTCTATGCAGCCAGCATTACCCTGGTCCACAATCTGACAAAGACATTACAAGAAGAGAGAGCCATGGGTCGCTGCCTTTCCTGAACGTTGGCGGAGAAGTCTCCACAAAACATTAGCAAATTGAATGCAACCATGTACAAGACATTATACACCACGACCAAACAAGATTTATTCCAGGGGTGTAAGGCTGGTTCCACCTTTGAAAATCAATGAATATAATCCATCGAATCAGTAGGCTTGAGAAGAAAAAAAATATGATCTGTTGATCCAAAAAAAAAAGCATTCAACAAAATCTGGCACTACTTCCTGCATGGAAACTCAGTACTGTTGGAATAGAGCGGAGAGCCTCAGCTCAATAAGGAAATCTACGAAGCCCCTGCAGCAAGCACCATCCTCTGTGAGGAGAACTGGGAGGTTCCATCGAGGACCAGAGACGGCGCAAGGATGCTCCCTGTACTGCTGCTTCCTGACCCTGCTGTGCGTCCTAGTCAGCCTGCTACATCAAGCAAAGGAGACAGGCAGAGTTGGGTAGAAATACAGCCACCTTTGTCCACAGACAGCGTGATTTTCTGCGTAGAAGATCTGAAAGGATTGATCGAGAAAGCCTCCCTGCAGGGCCGGGCTCGGTGTCGACATTCACCTCGCTCACCTTGAGCACACGGGGCTGAGTTCCATCCCAGCCCCACAGCAGACAGCAACAGAAGCCTCTCAGACCCAGGAAATGACTAGAGCGGGCTTGCGGGGTGGAAGATTAGCACACAAGTCTGTGCTTTCCTGGAAGCCAACAATGAGAAGTGCAGTGGGAGGTTAAAACACAACACCACTTAGGTGTGCTTCCCCCACAGTGAGATGCTTAGTTCAAACCAAAGGAGTAAAACATCTATACGAGGGCAACCACGCAACGTTCATGAAAGAAATGGAAGAACGACGTCAGCAGAGCATATTCCACGTGCACATCAGGAGACTCAGCATCAGGGCATTGGTTCTTCCCGACTCAGTCTGCAGACCCACTGTCACCCAGCTGTGTCCCTGGTGTTGATAAACTGATTCTAAAGTCTATAGAAAGCAGAATGGTGCTGAGGGAGAAGCTTGGTGTCAGAGGAGGACGCTGAGGACCTGAGGACTCTGCGGGGCTCCAGGAATCAGGACTGCGGGTGGCAGTGGTGCTAGCAGGACCGGGTAGAGCCCAAGAAAGTGGCCATGTGAGTAGAGCTCAGGCAGGAGAGGAGCAGCACCTGGGGGCAGATGCCATCTTTTCAACGGATGGTGCTGGTGTGCAGAAGAAAGGAAAAGAGAATTTAGACATGGATCTTACACCTTTCACAAAAAAGGAACTCAAACTGGGTCATAGACCTGAATGAACAAGGCAGAGCTATACAGTTCCTGGAGATAACAGAAATCGAGATGGCTATAGGTATGGTGATGTCTTTTTAGACACAACACCCAGGACGTGATCCATGTAAGAAATAATTGATAAGCTAGGCTTCATTAAAATTTTAAAGTTCTGCTCTGTGAGAGGTAATGTCAAGAGAATAAGAACACAAGCTACAAACCAGTGGAAAATATTTGCAAAATGCACATCTGATGAAGGACCGTTATCCAAAAAGTAGAAAGAACTCTTAAAACTCTACAATAAGAATGTTCCTGAGATGACAAAAAAATAGTCAAAGACCTTAACAGATATCTCACCAGGAAGATGTGCAGATGGTTAATACACCTAGGGGGAGATGCACCGTGTCCTACGTCACCAGGGAAACACTAGTTAGAATGAGACACCACTGCACACCCACTAGGATAGCCAGACCAGGCCACCCACAGCTCAGGACGCTGGAGGGGACGTGCAGTGGCAGTGACCTTCAGCCATTGCAGGCACCAGCGGAAAGAACACAGCCACTCCGGAAGCAGTCCAGTGGTGTCCTGCAAAACAAAACAAGCTCTACTTCTTTCCAATGGTTGTGCTCGGAGTATAGCCCAAGGGTTTGAAAAGCTGTGTCCACACAAAACCTGCCCGTGGTGCTTACAGCTGCTCTGCTCACGATTGCCAAAACGTCCAAGCAACCTTCAGCAGGTGAGTGGATAGACAAACTGGGTACACCCAAACAAGAGTATTGTCCCATACGAAAAGAAATGAACCATAAGACCATGAGAAGACATGGAGGAAGTGAAAGAAACCAATCTGAAAACGCCACCGTGATTGTCAATTGTGGTGTGTCAGTTTGACTTGGGTAAGGACCGCCTAGCAGAGTAGTAAGCTCTGGGGGTGTCTGTGAGTGATTGACAGACCTCCAGCTGAGAGGGAAGACCTGCCCCAGATGTGCGTGGCACAGACCAATAGGCTTGTAGCCTCGACAGAATAAAAAGGGAAAGAAGAGGAAGTCTGCCCCATTGGAGGAGCTCTGGTCTTTACCATCACCTTTGACCATTGGTTTCCAGGTCCTTCAGGCTTCCCATACCAGCCCTCCAGCCCCCACTGCAGACCTTTGGCTTTCTGACACGGACACCTACAAGACTGCAGTGAGCTCCAGCCTTCAGCCTTCAAGGGCGACTGGGTCCTCCTGCTGTCCAGAGCAGGAGTGTTGGATTCTTCCGTCTCTGGTGCCACAGGTAGCCGTTAGGACTCTTCCTCCTCTCCTGTAGAGTTTTCCATGCATTTTGTATTGAATCCTCTAGTGAACCTAACCAGCATGGTCCCGGACTGTATGACTCTACCTGCGTGATGTTTTGGAAAAGGCAAAACTATGACGACAGTGAGAAGATCCACGGTCACCAGGGCTGGAGCACAAGCAGGCAGAACATGGGCTGCTCCGGCAGTGAGGCCATGCTCCATGGCGCTGTAACCGTGGAACCTGGTCGTTGCACACTTGTCACACCCTGGGGCGCGCCGCTCCAAGCACAAACCCTGGTGCAAGCTGGCTCTGTGGGTGCCGAGCGCATGCAGGCCTTCGGTGGTGACAAGCGTCCCAGTGTGAGGATGTTGACGGTGGAGGCGGCTGGGCGGTGGGAGGCAGGGGCATGGGGACTCTTTCTGTTCCTTCTGCCCCATCTACCTGTGAGCCTAAAACTGCTCCAGAGATAGTCTCTACATATTTTTAAAAAGAGCTTCAGCGACTTTCCCGTCGAGGGAAATAGTGTTTGTGTGTTTTCATTTTTGCTCTTCTTAGGAGGAAGCCCGAGAGCCTCCCTGGCCCTTGTTGCACCCCCACCCCCGAGCTTGCGGCAGCTGTGCTCTTTCTGTCTTCGCTTACCTCCCCTCCCCACCCTACTGACCTTGTCCTTGGCCAGCGCCACCGCATCTGTGCTCAGAACGCCTCACGCAGCAGGAACCTGCACTCGGCGTCTGGTTCCTCCACCTCCCATGTCGCCCGTGCTCCACACACCTTCGCAGCGCGTGGGAGGCACCGGCTGGCGCTGTCGGTGTTCCGAGCGCCGACCCTGTTGTTTCAGCATGCGTCTCAGCTGACACACTCTCTCCTGGCCCTCGGAGGCACAAGGGTCCTCACCCCTTGCATCGGCACAATGAGGGGCCTCTGGGGAGCTGCTGTCACTCCCCGCTCTCCTGTCTGTAGAAGATGGGACCTGGTGTAGCATGGATGCTGCAGCTCACGGGCACCAGAGGGCAGCGGATGGGGCGGTGCCCTGGTTTATTACCAAGGCTTGAAGTTTTCATTCACTCAAAATGCGCGCTGGACGCTCTAGGAGTTACGAAAGTGTGAAACACAGCCCTGCTCTCAAGGAGTCGGTGGATTGTGTAAGTGTGGATGGTTCTTGTCTTGGGCTCTTTGAGTTTTCGATGTTGGGAGGCGATACACATTCGGTAGAAACTGTACTCTGGATTTCGAGCTCGGATCTTGCCCAGCAAGCGACGTGATGTGGGGGGAGGTGGCTGCCAGGCGGCCTCAGTGAGGCGCAGCTCTCGGCCAGCCCCATGAGCACAAGGGAGTCCACAGTGTCTGACTGCTGTGCTGCAAAGGCAGGGCTTGGTGGACGAGGTGTGTTGAGCACGTTTTTGATATTTTCAGCTCTTTGTGGGTTTATTGGATGTAGCCCCATCGTAAGGCAGAGTCTGAGCTCCGCTGTGGTCTCTATCCAGATGTCCCCCAGGGGACTGGCGCAGTCAGAGACGGGGCTTTTGGAGGTGATTGGATTTGGGGCATGGTAGCTGACTTGCTGTGAGGAGGTGCAGCCCGGTCAGGGAGGCAGGTCACTGCGTGACCCGCACGAGTCTGTCTCCCTTCCAGCTCTCTGCTCTGTTCCTGGCTGCCATGATGTGAGCAGTTTTCCTCTGCCCAGACCTTTCGAGCATGCCCTCCTGCCTTGGACTCAGCCAGCTATGGACTAAAACCTTGAGCCCAAACGAACCCCTCCTCCTTTAATGTGTGGGTGTCAGGCGGTGTGTCTAGCAAAGCTGTAAAGGGCACGGCATCCCTGAGCATCCCTGGGTCACAGCCCAAGGACAGCGAGGCTCTGGATGGAGCTGGAGTCCGCGCTCGCTGCAGGCAGAGCAGAGGACTCAGCCAGCAGGCCAGGAGAGACAGACAGGCGAGCAGGGCTCTCCAGGAGCTGAGGGGAGGGCAGGCTTGCAGGGATGCTCTCAGAGCAGGCCTTCCTCAGGCTCAGATGCCAGCCCCACTCGGCCGCTCCTGGCCAACACAGCACAGAGAGGCCCAGGCCCTGGCCGCCCCGCCCAGCTCGCCTGGCCAAGCTCTGGACCGATGGGCTGCGGTGAGGCACGCTCTGCAGCCAGGGGATAGGAGAGGAAATGAGCCAATCACCTCAGCCCCCACATCCGAGCGGGTGCGGTGCTGACCCCTGGTGGACGGTGATTGTCATTTGCTCCCAGCCGTCCATCCCGAACCCCCATGTGTGACTCCAGGCCTCCTTGCTGATGATTTCTGAAGCTGTGCGAAGGACTTGCAGCCAGAGCTGCAGTGGGGTCTTTGTCTGAGCCCTCAAGATGCAGGAGAATTAGGGATGGCGGCCCTGAGTGGATCCCAGGCTGAGCTGGTCACGGCCCTCACTGTGCCCCTGACTGCCAGCCGCGGGCAGTGTGTTGAGAAAGTGTGCCGGGAGGGAGGGGCATTCTCAGGGGGCTGCCCTGGAGCCGTCCAGGAGCCCACGCTGGCCCTGGAGGCTGGCAGCACTGGCGCTGGAACTGCCACGATTGGGGGCTCTTTATGAAGCGCCCGCTGAGCCTGGCAGCTGCACGCGCATCTAATCCTCACGGCACCAGGGAGCTGGGAATCGTTTCTCTGGTCATGCTCACGGCCCGTCGACAGGGCCTGAACGGAGTGTGGATCCCCGCACAGCACCCCCCATGCTCCGTCCAGAGCCGCATGCCACAGCGCACCGTGGGCCTGGGGGTGCGGTGACTTGAGCAGCCGGTCACCAGCCAGGCAGGAGAACAACAGTCCAGGAACAAACCTGTGTGCACTCACAGGGCCGTGGGGACAGCCCTGGCTACTTCCTTAATCCCGCTGTGGCCCGTGGGGACATGGGGAGCGGCTGCTAGCCGAGAGCCCAACAGCTTTTTGCATGGAATCCGAACGTATATGAGGCGTGCATATACGTGGCGGCACACGCGTGGCTCCCATCCTCACAGCTGGATCTCGGTGCCCTCTCGTGTCTGGCTCACCTGACTCATGCCATACAGTGCCCTCCAGGTGCCCAGTGGCAAGGTTTCCTTCTTTTATAACAGCTGAGTAACACCATGGTATGTGGAGCCCTCACTTCCTCATCCGTGCCCATCAGGGACACTGCTACGCCTGTCCCTCAGGAGGGACCTCCTCCCTGAGAGTGGCCCGCGCCCTGAGCACCCAGCAGTGCGGGGGACCCCGGAGCTCTGCAGCCACAGTGCCAGCCCGAATCCTCACTGGGCTGGGCAGATGGGAGGGCACTGAGGAGCCCCTGGCCAGCCACACCAGCTGCCCACATGGGCAGGACCTTCCCCAGAGCCCTCTGCCTTACCCCGGCCTCTCCTAGGACGTGCCCCAGACACAGGGGCAGAGTGTGAGCTCCATTTGTGGGACTGGAATCCGCGGGGTTGTGTGGCCCCCCCCAGCACAGGCAGCAGCTCAGATGACAAGGGACAGTGAGCACATCAGCCAAAACTCAGACCCTGCCGCTCGGAGCCTCGGTTTCCCCACCTCTAGGAGAGCCAGTCGTTTGTGGGGTGAGAGGGTGCTGTCCCTCGGGGCCATCCTGCCCAGCAGCTTCGGTGGCCACTCTGACCTAGGTGTTCCTGTGTGTCCATGGGGCTGGCGTGGGGGGTGTCCACAGGGCTCTTGCTTGGCCCAGGGCAGGGCTCAGACATCTGCTGTTAGTTCAGTTTGCTTGTTTAGTCCAGCCTGAGTCTCACTGGTCGCCACTGTGTGGGCTTGGGGCCAGCAGCGCTGGAATTTTCAGGTCCCTTCTTCCCTGAAGAGCAAGCATCCATGTTGTTCATTTCCACGTCCTCCAGGAAAGGGAGGTCCTTGTCCCTTGGCATGAACAAGGGAGTGGGCATCCCACCTCTGGCATGGCCACCTCCCCGGTCCAGAGGCAGGACACCAGGCGCAGGGTCAGGGTGGGAAACTGAAACCAGCCCTCCTCCTGGGCACCGAATGTTACACATCCTCGGTCAGAGCAGCCTCCGACACATTGAGCTGGGCGGAGGCTGGCAGAGGTTCGGTGACCTCAGGTGGCCTCAGCGTGTAGGTGGCTGCAGCTCCTGACTCACCTCTCGGGCCTCGGGGTGTGGGAGGCGGGGCCTGGTCCAGGTGAGGTGCTAGAAGTTCCCCGTCCCTTGCTGACCAGACCTTAGGGGGGCACTGGGGTCTCAGACTGGGCCACTGCCTCAAGAGTCAGTCCCTGGTGACCTCAGCCTGCAGGACCAGGCATGGGGTAGCTGCACCTTTCAGTAAGGATTTTGTCCATAAATATCTTCATTTTATTTACTAAGCTGTCTGGCACATAATAGCATGCATTGTGAATAGGGTAGTTTAATGCATCCCTTAAACAAGGACACTCCTTGCATTGCAAGACAAACTCCTTTCACACGTGCTTTACTCTGCCGTGTGACAGAGCCTGTGCTCAGAACACTAGGGCAGGCTTCTGTCTGACTTGATTCGAGGACAGAAGTGGGCCGTGTCCCCCGACGCTGCAGGCTGCCTCCCCCAGATGGTGCGTGGCTGGGGGCTCCTGCTGCCCGAGCCTGGGGTTCTGACACTCTTATTTCCCCCACTGCCCAAGTCTGCCCACTGCCTCCCACGGTGAGTCATGGCGATTTCATCTGCCACCCACGGCCTTGCGAGCACTACAACCACGGCACGGTGGTGGAGTTCTACTGCGACCCCGGCTACAGCCTCACCAGCGACTACAAGTACATCACCTGCCAGTACGGGGAGTGGTTCCCTTCCTACCAGGTCTACTGCATCAAGTCCGGTGAGTGCACCCCGCCCCAGACGCGTGGGGCACAGGCCGAGGTACGGGAGCACCAACCTGCCCACTCCCGGGTCGGAGGGCTGCCCTCAGAGCAGGGTGCCCAGGCCTGGCACCGAGGAAGAACCTCCGCCACGGCACCGATTTCCCCAGCCTGGGCCCCTCCGTGTGCACACTCGGCCCAGTGTGTCTGGAGTCCTGCACCCAGCAGGCCTGCACACCCTGTCCCTAGAGCACGCGGATCCACCACAGATAGCCCCTTACATGTCCCTGTGAGCCGCAGGGGGCGTGCAGAGTCTACGTGAGGCCCTGCGCTGACGAGGGAGGTGGGAGGCGGGCACTGTGGAGGGTGCGGGTCTGCTCTGGGAGGGCTGCTCTTGCTGGCCCTTGCCCGGAGGATACTGGGTGTGCAGAGGACATGGGGAGGGGCCCCCAGGATCCCCTCTTCCCTGCTGTGCCCACCCTTCATTGCCACAGACAGAGCAAGCCCGAGTGTCCCCTGGATCCCCGCCCAAGGTCCTACTCCCATGGCCAGGGCCAGGCAGGGGAGTGGGCCCCTTCCCTCCCACCCGCCCCTGGCTCTGTGCCCGGCTCTGTGCCTGGTTCTTACGCTAGGCCTATGTGTGGCCCTAACAAGATGCCCAGGAGTTGTGCAGGATTCTAGACGTCCCCGCCCACAGGTGTCTTCTGCACCAGGCATGACCTAGGCAGACACCAGGCTGGCGTTGAGGTCACCGACCCTCACGCCCTCGCCGTTCTCTCTTGGCAGAGCAAACGTGGCCTGGCACGCACGAGACCCTCCTGACCACCTGGAAGATCGTGGCGTTCACAGCGACCAGTGTGCTGCTGGTGCTGCTGCTCGTCATCCTGGCCAGGATGTTCCAGACCAAGTTCAAGGCCCACTTCCCACCCAGGTGGGCGCAGGGTCCCGGGCAGCGAGGCGTCCTGTGTCATTTGGGGGTTGTCTGGGCTCCCTCAGTTCCCTCTGAAGCCATCTGGAAGGGGTGCAAGTCAGAGCTGCAGGCTGTGCCCCCAGCCAGGAGGGTAAGACACCAGCAGGACCAGGCACGGGACAGCCCAGGTGTGTGTGTGTGGTGGGGGTAGGATGGGACGAGCTGCAGGGGCTGATGGGAGGGCGGCTCTCTTCCTCCGAGGCGCCACAGGCTTCGGTGGCAGCTTCACCCCATGCTGTTCTCACCCTTTGAGACCGGAGGCTTCAGGGCAGTGTCCTTGTCCTTGCCTCTCCCAGGACGGGCCTGCCCCAGGTGGTGTGAACCCCTTCCGAGAAGGGGATGTGCTTGGGAGGGGCGTCCTGACCCCTCCGCCTCAGCCAGAGGTCCTGGCCCGCCCGGGTCCCCTCCCTTCCTGATGTGCCCAGCAGAGCAAAGGGCCCCAGCTCTGCCCGCCATGCTGCTGCCCCTGGGTCCAGGCTGGGTATGTTGGACACAGTGCAGCAGGCGTGGACAGCAAGCACACCTTCGGGATGGCACAGGGCACGGTGAGGGCCCCGGGTGCGAGGGGCGGGCTCGGTGTCCTCGCTGCCTGTTCTCATCCCCACTGCTGTGCTCTGCTGCCTGGTGTAAAGGGAGGGAGCGATCTGCAGTGCAGAAGGACGCAGACCAGGAGCCCCACACGCTGGCGAGCTGACCCTGGCACCGAGGGTCCTGGCTCCCTGGACACATGGGGACTGTTTCCAGAGGCACAGCTGAGGGAGCTCCGTTGGACAGGCCACATCCTGTGCTGCCCCTGCCACGGTGGGAGAGGAGACTGGGTCTTCCTCCCCACCTTCCCTGGGCCCTCCTACCCACCGTGCCAGAGCCGCAAGTCTGTGAGCAATGCTCTGACGAGTGATTGCCATTTCCTGTGCACAGGGGACCCCCCAGGAGCTCCAGCAGTGACCCTGACTTCGTGGTGGTGGATGGTATCCCCGTCCTGCTGCCATCCTACGACGAAGCCGTGAGCAGTGGCGCCAGTGCCTTAGGCCCCGGGTTCCTGGCTGCTGTGGGCCCGGGCTGCCCTGTGCCCGTGGATGACCTGAGCCCCCCCGCCTACCCCGGGGACGAGGACATGGGCACAAGGGACTCATCAGAGACCTATGACAGAGCCTCAGGCTCCTCTGAGCTGATCCAGAGTCTGTGCCCGCCTCCCCCAAGCCAGGCATGTGCCTGCCCCGCCCTCGAGGACCCTGCTGCGGCAGCTGGCACCAGGGAAGCAGCGTCTACCAGCCCAGGCATCGACATCTCGGACGGTGAGTGCCTGGGCCCTGCTCCTCGAGCACGGAGCGCGGCTGCAGCTCCCGGTGGCGGGGAGCGTGTGGGGGTCCTGAGGGCGCTGCCGGGCAGCTTCACAGGGAGACCCCTGACGCCAGGCGGGGTGGGCACAGACTGGGGTCACCACACCACACTGCCCACCTACACCTGGATTTGTGACTCTTTAACTTATGTCGACCAGAGCCTATGGTTAAAGTCTAATATTTCGTTTCATTTTTATTATTTGTTTTATCGGTATGTGTTTGCAGAACATGTTTACATTCTGCATCACGTAACACATCTTAATTCCTTTTGCAAATCTCCCATCCCTCCTTCCTTCTCCCTCTCTGACAATCACCATCGTTTTCAGCAAATAGATGCTGTGCAAGGGAGTTGGTGTATTTGATTCTTAATAGGTCCAGGGAACTTCACATTTTCTTCTCGCTGAGATCTGGAACTGCAGATATTCTCATAAGACTCGTTTTCCAACGCCCGTGTGTCTTCAGCTGCGTGGAGCTGGTAACCCCCGCTTCCTTTACAGAGATCCCTCTGATGGAAGACGGTCCCTAGGGGCGGAGGCCCGATGACGCCACTGCCCCTCTGGGAAGGCACCAGGATCTGCAGAGCAAGGCTGCCCACGGACAGAGCCCGGGCGCGGGGCACTGTCTAATGCATCTACGTGGGGCGCGACTCCGCGGCCCACCTGACTCGCTGCCAGGCCGCTGCTGTTCAACCAGAGTCGGGGAGGTGCCAGGACCGGTGGGGTTCGAAGCCCAGGGTCCCCGAGCTGTCGGGCCGGCGCGGGGCGGGCCCACTCCACACGCCCGCCGCTCACCCTGCGGACTGGAGCCCCGCCGAAGCATGTCCGCTCACATGGTGTACATTTGCTGTCCACGTCCGCCTGGCCGCCGGGAGCCATGCCGCGCCGCCCGGGGGTGCAGGCGCTCGCCCCTCCCGGGGGCCCCCTCTGCCCGCGCGGGGAGGACGGAGGGGGCTGCCGCCTTCAGAGCGGCGTCTGCGGCTCCGGCCTCCGCCCCTCCCGGGGGCCTTGTCCGCGGCCCGCTCCAAGACGGAACCAGGCTTTATTTTCCAAGACAGAAATTGTCTCGGAAACATATTCTGCCTCCAAAGACGCGTGAAGCTGAGTGGCTCCTTCTCCCCCTTTCCCGCGTCCTGCAGAATGGGCGGGCCTGTCCCCGCCGCGCCGACCTCGGCCCCTGACCGGCACCCCCTGGGTCACAGGCCCCAGCCGAGCGCCTCCCGCCCGCGCTGCGCTGCGGGGTCGGTCCCTTCCCTCCCCCGGCTTTTAGAACTCGGATCCGTAACTTCCGAGCGGGCACCCGCGAGGCCCGAGCTCCATCAAGTCTTATTTTTTCTCGACACAGACAGATTAAAAATTAAAAAGGAAATGATGGTGCGAAGCGCGTGGTGGTGGTGGGGTCGGCGGTGGGGGGACAGGGTTGGTAGGGGAGGGGAGGGGCGGGGCGGGGGGGGGGAAGGGAGAGATGGTGGAGGGGTGGGAGCCAAGTGCAGGGTGCTGACCAGGAAGTGGAAGGGGCCAGCAGGAGAGGCTGTCAGCACAGCCGGCCCTGGGACCCTCGGGTGCTGAGCTCCTGCCCGGGCGCAGGAGGGTACAGCTGGCCGGGTGACTCCACCTTCACGGCAGGAGCCGGGCTCGCAGGGGTGGGGTGGGGGCGGGAGGAGGGCCTGGGCACTGGGCGCAGGGAGCCTCAGCCCCACCGGGCCTCCCTCCACGCCCTACACCAGGCCATCTCCAGACCACCGGGGAGCTGCCCCCCACCTCCCGCAGGGCGCCCCGCCTCTTGCCAGCAGTTGCCTCTCCTCCACCCTGGCAGGGCTGCCCTGGAGAGACGGGTCCTGTCCCCCCCGCGCCGAGGAACCCGTGTCACCAGGGCCGGGGGCAGAGGCTCGGCTGTGGCGTTGGGCGCTGTACGCTCCAGACCTCTGGGCTCCTGCACTTGAGGCCACGGCAGTCTCCCCACAAACGTCACTGGCTTCCGTCACCACGGCGAGCTGTGAGGCAGGAAGACTCCAGCTCAGCACCCAGACTCGGGTTTCTTTTTGAAGACCCAGGAGGCCAGGCCCAATGTCAGGTGTCTTGTCACCCCAGCACTGTGGAGGCTGAGGTGGGAGGGTCTCAACTTCCAAGCCCCTGCCCCACTCAAGTGCCCGTGCCCCTCCTGCACGGGGAGCCAAGAAGCGCCGTCCACAGGCCCGGCCTGAGGTGCCCGCTGAGTCCACCCCGAGGGGCCGCAGGCCAAGTCCTGGCCAACGTGCTCGTCTCGGGCACAGCAGGAGCTGCAGGCGTCGTCACACCTCAACTCCTCGCAGCTTTTTAACCTGCAGGGCTGAGGTTTGCTGTGTGGGTCCACAGGTCCTTCCCAGCGCCCTGTCCAGCCTGAGGGCACCGTGGAGGCCCCGGCCCTGGCTGCTCCTTTCCTGCACGGTGTCTCCAGCTGTTTCCTCGACAGGCAGCCGGTGGCCTGGCGAGCATGACTCCTGCCCCTGCCCAGCCGTGTGCCTGGGCCCCGTGGCCTCCAACTGCAGCTGTCAGTAGGAAGTAGAGGCGGCCGAGGAGGCTGGGGACGCATGCCAGCCGCTGGCGGCTCGTGTGTGGGAAGAGAGTCCTGGGTGTGACCGCTGCCTGCCTCGGCCCTGTCGCTGCCTAGTCTATCTACAGGCCAGGCCTGCTCGGGGCCACCCCACGAGGTGCTGCTGTCCCTGTCCTCCCAGCGCTGCCCTGGCTCCCGTGCTTGGCTGAGCAGCCATCAGTGCCAGGAAGGTGGCGCCGGCACAGTGCCGTCAGAAAACCAGGGAGGACACTGCGCAGCGCTGTGCCTCAGTGGGGACCGTCCCGGGCTGCAGGTGTCCCTGTGAGACCCTGCACTAATGAATGGGAGCCAGTGACCCGCCCTGCTGAGCCGCTGGTCCCCAAAGCCCTCACAGACCCCGGATCCCAGCAGGTGCAGAGCCCAGGCCAAGGCGGAGGCGAGGGGAGTGAGGTTCACCCTCTGCCGGAGCCATGGGAGGCGCTCAGGGCACCGCTGCCCAGCTGCAGCTCTGCCCAGCTGGCTGTGTCCTCCCAAGGCCAGTGGGCTGGGAAGCAGGAGGACGTGACACAGCCACATGTGGCCTGCAGGGATCTAAGTCACGGGTGAGACCCGAGCGTGTGTTCTTGTCCCCAGCTCCTCCCTTCTGTCTGCTCCCTGGCTGCCACGAGGTGAGCGGCGCTCCTCCACCAGGCCTTCTGCTGTGACATTTCTTCCCTGGGGCCGGCTGGCCATGGACTGCACGCTCTGAAGCTATGAGCCGAAATGAACCTCTGCTCCTTCAGTTTGGTCTGTCAGATATTTTGTTAGATCCTGTGTCTGTGGTCACAGATCAGGACTCGCTATGGCCCTCCTGGGGTTGGACTAGGGGCCCAGGTCCAGCCCTCCTCCAGCACTCACTCACCAGGGGGAAGGAAGGTTGAGTATTTCCCATCCCCTTTTGACCTCACCCTGGGTGCTCTTCTGCCCCTAGTTCCACTCTCCCGGACCAATCCTCCGAAATGTCAAGTGAAAACAAAGCCTTCTGAGGCTTCCAAGGCCCTAGGGTCAGGCAGACCCCCGCTGTCAGGGTTGCCTCAGCCAGGACCCTCCTTGTAGGGTGCTGGGGGAGACGGGGCTGAGCTTTCCCCCCCTTTATGCCTGAGCCGCTACTTCTGGCTTTTTCTGCAGTCTCCTGCTGGGGCTGCCTTGCTCTGCTCTGCTACCCTCTACCCCTAATGGGGAGAAAAAACAGAACGGCTAACGACAGGGACAAGTTGCTCACCACAGAGCCTGGGCTGGGCCACGCCAATGTATTTGTTCTGTGTCCCTGACAGCTGCAAGGCCGGTGTTTGTGAACACGTGGCTGGCTCTTCCGCAGACTGGGAGCTCCTGTCCTTCATTGTCTTGCTCGTTTACATTTGTTTGTAAATATACGACTAAGTAATGTCTCTCCAAGAGAAAGATATGGACCCCTTCCCTGTGGCATGCTGGAAGCAGGCTCCCTCCTTTATACTTGCTTCACAGTTTTGCTCATGGACTTGTCTTGTCCTGCAAGTGTGTGGTCTCTGCACGTGGATTATAGCTCCCTTTTATTGACGGCTTCTGGGGTTCCTACCTGGCGTCGCAGCCCTGCCTCCCGAGGTTACGTAAACACACCCTGCAGTTCTCCTGAAGAGATGAAGGTTTCATTTTGACATGCAAGTCTTTAGTGAGCACGGATTTTGTTTTTGTTTATGGTTACAGCAGAGTCATTTATTTTGGAAGGAATTCTTATTTTGTCCCATGTTTACCCCAGTTAATTCCTCCTCCTTTCTATGGATTAGCTCTGTCTCCAAGCCATGTGAATGCAGCAGTGACAGCAGGAACTGTCTTTTTCTTGGATCAGTAGAAGTGACTTCAGCACTTTTCTCTTTAGTAAAATGCTTGCTCTTGGTTTTCAGCAAATGGTGTTTACTATGATTAAGTAGTTTCTATCTGTAGACACCAAACAGCCTCTTAGGAAAAATACATGGCTGTTGGACACGCCAGCGAGCTGCTGAAGCCCACGGAATTGCCGGCATAAATTCGGAAGCATGGATCGTACTGCTCTGCAACAGTGAGAAACTTATAAAATACTTTCTGTGGTTAGAGAATTTATCCCAGGAGAAAAGCAGGGTCGCTGTGGGGAGGCCCAGGCTGCCCCGCTGTGGAGGGGCCCGTGGCCTGCTGTGCGGTTTCCCCCACACCACACTGCAGCCGGTCTCCAGCGAGGGCTCAGCAGGCGGGATGGGTGGGGGGCCGGGGCTGCAGCACAGAAGAGTGCGAGGATACACCTGCAGAGCCGCTGGCCGTGCAGTGCAGTGGTCGCGCTGTCCCCTGCTGCGTCTCCCAGCGGAGCACAGTCCCTTCCCTTCGCCCAGCAGAGCTGTGGGTCAGTGAGCAGGTGGCCGGGCACAGCCTGCTCGGCCCTTCCCCTGCTCACCGAAGGCTTCCTAACTGGCCTCTGATGCTGTCGCTGCTTTTTATTTTTATCCTGTTCTTTTATTTTCAGCACTAGGGACTGAACCTAGGGCCTTCACACTGAGCTACATCCCTAGCCTTTTCTTTATGTTTTATTTTGAGACAGGCTGGACTCAAGCTTGCAGTCCTCCTGTCCTAGCCCTCCGGAGGGCGGGGATTGTAGCTGCACCACCTGCCTGGCTCCATCACTGTTTTTATGTTAGCCGTTCGCACAGGAATCTCCTCTCAGTCAGCCCTCAGCCCCGCCCTGGCAGGTCTGGTCTCCCATTTCCTCTCCATCCTTCAAAATCTTGTTTGTTTTGCACAAGCAGTCTAGCGTGCACGGGAGAAAGGGGAAGCACATCCACTCTGCGGTCCCAGACTGAAGCATGCACACGCACACACGTCCACAAACACTGACACATGTACATGTGTGCACACGTACAGACTTTGATGTTGGCTCTGGGAGCCCTGCTCTTCACTCACCCCCACTCCTCGCCCTCTGTGTCCTCTCTCGGTGTCCTGGCTCCCTGCAGCCCCACGCTCCCCTTTCCTAGGTACCTTTCTTGCCCCCCCACCCCGCAGCGTTCCTCACAAGGCAGAGGAAGAGTCTGGACTTCAGCAGCTGTCTGGAGCCCCTCAGCCCCCTGATTCGGCCTCCTGAGCTCCCTGCCCATGTGAGCTCCAACACCTGGGCTCCAGGCTGCCAGAGCTGAGAGCCTGTGGTGCCCGCCATCCTGCAATCACGCCTCGCTGGCGTATGGTGGGTGACTAACTTACCCTCCGATCTCTGGTGAGTGTTGCTTTCTGTCCTCCATGTTTTATTCTTTGAAGTTCTGATTGATTTCTTACATCTCCTCTTCACCTGCGTGACTTCTTTTCTCATTACCTGGGATCAAAGGCACTGCCTTGATCGTGAACATCTCCAGCACACCTCGGCAGCTTCTGACCCGTCTGGCCGCCTGCATCCTTACCTGGACCCCTCGGTCCTGCTCAGAGTGAGGCTCCAGGGGAGGTCACTGCAGAGCTGGTGCTTCAAGGCCATCACCTCACCTGCTGTCCCTGAGGTTCCCAAAGGCGAAACCCGGGCTGATAGGTGTTTGCTTTTCTAACCCTCTCCGTAAGAAATCTGTGCAGGGCATCCGCCTGCGTGGAGAGGTGATGACTGCACTGCACTTGCCGAAGGGTAAGGCCACATGGGTATGCACCATGCGGAGGCACAGGCTGCCTTTAAGTCATAATTTGCATTTTCCCCCTGTGCAGCCATTTATCTGGGGATATTAAATCTCTATGAACGTGGGGCGCTCTCACTTTGCATTGTATAAATGGGCTCTGGCTGAAACCACGTAGCTCAGGCAGATTTCTGAAGTGGGCAACATGTTCTCCAGAATAGCTCTCTATAATTCTACACCAGCTGGTCCTGGCATGAAGGGGAAGCCAGGCCGACGCCATGCCGCCCCTTGCAAGAGAACTGCAGAGCAGATGCCTGGAGGGAATTCCTGTCCCAGAAGGGACTGTGGAGGACGCTGTCTCTCAAGGATTATCCTCAGGTTAGCACGACTCTTCCTTCAGTCAGAGTGGGGAATATGAAATTGTGCTAGCTCTTTTCCCTTAGCTAGGACCACACGCCTGGCCCCTGCAGCTAAGGGGAGGGAGGTTCCACTGAGCTCACTGTTTGAGCCATGGCTCCCAGGCAGGAATGGCATGGACGACTGTCATGATGAAGAAAAGCTCCTCACTCCATAGCAGCCAAGAAGCAGAGGGAAAGGGACAGAGCTGGGGACAAGAATACACCCTCCAAGGTCACAATCTTAGTGGCCCACCACCAACCAGGCCCCAACAAGCACCCCATAGTCCAAACCCATGAGACATTCAGGGGACACTTTAGATCTAAACCATAACATTGCCAGGCATGGTGGTGCATGCCTGTAATCCCAGCACTCAGGAGGCTGAGGCAGGAGGATCATTATGAGTTTGAGACCAGCCTGGGCTACAAAGTGAGCTCAAGGCCAGCCTGAGCTGCATAGTGAGACCCTGTCTGAAAAAGACAAAACAAAAACAAAATCATAACATCCTGTCTCTGGCCTCCAAAAGACTCATGTCCATATCATTATGCAAAATATGTCTAGTCCATCTCTCAGAGCCATCAAACTCTTAACAATTCCAGCATTGCTGAAAAGTCCAGGTCCAAAATCCACTCTCAGAGTAACCAGGCATGGAAGCACATACCTGTAATCCCAGCAATTTGGAGGTTGAGGCTGGAGGATCACCCCAAGTTCAAGGACAACTTGGGCTACATAATGAGTTCAAGGTCAGCCTGGACTATATAGTAAGACTGCTTGAAAAATCAAAAAGAAAAATCAAAGTAAACTCTTACCTGTGAGTCCTTGTAAAGTACAAAAGAGATTACTTAGAACACACAATGGCACAAAGTAAACATTTGCGTTCCAAAAGGCAGAAACAGGAATGGAAAGGAATGGGACCAAAGAAAGAGTGAATCCCAGCAAGGCAAACGTGAAATCCTGTAGCTCTGCCTGCAGCACAGCACTGCTGGTTGTAGCCCTCATGCCCTCTCTCGCTCACTGACAGTGGCTTTCCTCAGAAGTTTAAGTGCCAGGTTTCTGGCTTCTCCAGCTTCCTAGAGTCCCACTGTACTTTTGACCTCACTCTCACAGCTTCACCCACTGCCCTCTTGGGGAATACTGCCTGGCCTCCCAGGCCTTCTTCTGAAATTTGGGTGGAAGCCTCCCTAAACCCACAATGCTTGCATTCTTCCTGCCTATGAAACCATTCCACATGAATGACACCAAGGTCTGATGGATTTGCCAGGTCAAGCAGTAGCCAGGTCCCCTTCAGTCCTGGCTGCAGAGGTCTCTGAGTGCCTGGTGGCTGAGCCCTGTGAAACAAATCCCAGAAAACCAATTCCCTCTGCAACCCTTCTCCAGCAGTGGGCCCAGGGCTCTCTTCTCAAATAAAAGCTCTATAGTTTTGCTCCTTGAGGCTGTAAAGGCTGGGGTCTTGTTGATTCCTAGAAGCCTTCAAGCCATCTTCCTTATTGTTCTAATACAAAGTATTTGGCTTTTTAATGCTAATCTTTTTAGCAACCATGCTCTCCATGGCCCTAATTTTGCAAGCACTCCCCTTCTGATGCAACTACAAACTTTCCACATTTGCTTTTCAATCCTGATTTCCATTGTAGATCTAACTTAGCAGCCAGCAGTACCCATGCCACAACTTGAACTTGGGGCAACTTTGAAATTTTCCCTACCAGGTAAGTCAGTCTACTGCCCTTAAGCTTAGTCTTGATGGAGACCACTATGGAGCAGCCCTGAGCAGGACTTAAATTAACCAATTGGCTTTTCATGTGCATTTGTGAGTCTGTCCAAAGCCTAGGCCTCTTGTCTGGAAGTGGGTGATGGACTCATAGTAAATGAACCTCTGTGAGTCACTAATCTCAGCTAAGGCCTGTAATGGCAGATGAAGCTGGAAAGCCTCAAAGGATAAGAAGATCACAGCCAAGGACACCTGGATCTGATCTCAGCTAAATAAAGACATAGCCTCAGGCGTCTCACTCCTGGGTGGATTAATTTAATCCTTATTAGGGATTAATTTAATACCTTACTTGGAGAAGTCCTTGAGTAATTCTGCCCTTCTTGAGTACTCCCCTCCCTTCTTCTGATAACCAAATAAATATGGAACACCCAGGGAAGGTCTTGGTCTTAGCTCTGAGAGAATCTTGAATTCTGTGAGAGAGCTTTGATCCTCCTAGAGTCTCTTTTCATTTAACCTTCACTGTACACTCATTTGGGAGATTGCAGACCTGATCAGCCTGCAATAACTAAGGGATATTATTAACCCAGTATAGTTTCCCTCAAAGACTCAGGACATCGGTCAGATGAACATACATTTCTGTCAGGGTGTAATACATGTAGCCTCTAGACAAACTGCCAGTGGACTCCCTGCTCCCAACAGAAACCTCCTAAGACTGGCTTTTCCTGTTCACACTCCTCCCAGCATTTTGGCCTTCTGAGCTCTGGCAAGAACCTCCTGTCAAACTTGGCTTATAGCAAGCTAGGGCTTCTCTAAGTGGCATCTCAGACTCCTCTGGCAATCCAGTTCCAAAAGCTTCTAAACCACATGATCAAGTAGAGTCACAGCCGTGATCCAGCTTCTCTGAGCCAGTTTCGCTTTTAGCCATTTTTCTGTTGCTGGAACAAAATCCTGCACACCACAATTTGAAGGAGGAAGAATTTACTTTGGCTAGCAATTTCAGCCCGCAGTCAGCTGGCTCCCAGGCAGGAATGGCGTGGTAGAAGGACCTGATGAAGCAAAGCTGTTCACATGGTGGCTAGGAAATGGGAGGAGAGGAGCTGGGGACAAGAATACACACTTGTAGGGGCCCAGCTCCAACCAGGCCACCCTCCTAACGGCAAGCCAGCTATAGCACCCCCATGGTTCAGTCACCTTCCAAACGCATGAGATACTCGGGGGAAACCTCAGATCTAAACCCTAGCAGCAAGGTAAATATTTAACAAGCAAAGTAAGGCAGTGAGCAAGAGGACAAAACCAGCTCTGCTGCTCTAGTTTGGATCTGGGATGTACCCCAAAGGCCATGTGTTAAGGATTGGTCCCCAGACTGGTTCTACTGGGAGGCAGTGGTGCCTGTAAGAGGGCCTAGTGGGAGGAAGTGAGGTCACCGGAGGGTGTGCCCTTGACAGGCATATGGGGGCTCCAGTCCCTCTGTTTTCTTCCCGCCCAACCATAAGGGAAGTGATGTGCTGCACTGTGATGCCCGCCATGGTGTGCTGCCTGGCCATAGGCCCAAAAGCAATGTGGCCATAGACTGCACTGGATCCTCCAAAACTGTGAGCCTTTGATCTTGATCGTTCATTTCCTCAGCACTTACTATAGTGATGCAAAGCTGACTTGCACACATGCCTTCAAAATCATCCACAGAAATAGCTGGACTCAATCTAAGGTCACAGGAACAGGACACGGCCTCCCTATGTGGCTGCAGTGGCCACTGGTTCCCTTTGTAAGCATCACTCACATGGTGCCATCACCAAGGCCACCCTGAGAGCTCAGAGAAACCCACCCAGGCTGCAGGGCTTTCCTTACTTCACCCCGCTGGCCACGCAGCTCAGCCATAGGAGTTTCAGGGAGAAGCTATGTGGGGGAAGGTGTGCGTATTTAGTGACTTTGTCTCTGGGCCAGAGGTTCCGAGAATACACTGCTCAGCACGCAGATGCCCCATCCAGAGCTGTGACGATGCCTCTGTCTGTCACCATCACTCTTGTCACCCCCCAAATCAGTGTCTGAGGGCAGGGATGGCTTCTCAGCTCACCTCCCCTGGGGCCTGGGCTGGGCTGGCAGCTCTGCACAGCAGGTGCCCTGGTCATTCCGGGCGCCATCCTTAGGGCCCAGGTGCCCGATCAGCCTTCTGCCTCTGGTCAGCGGGTGTAGCATTCAAGGTGAAGAAGGTTTTCCTGTGAGAGTCTAGCAGGCTCGGAGGGCAGGGAGAGCTGGACCAGAGAGCGGGTATGGGCCGCAGACCTGTGTGCGAGAGCCGGTCTGTCGGGTTAAGGGGAAGGAAGGGGCTGAGACACAGAGCACGCCCTCGGCCTGTGCCACCGCTGTCACGTGTGCCTCCGTGCTGCCGTTTCCCTGTATCATTCAAGCGCATCTTGCGTGCCGCCTGCCTGTGCTCCCCAGCCTCCTGGGTTTTGGCCTCCTGGGGGCCTGCCTGCTCTTTACTCTCACAGCCTGTCGTGTGCCATGATTCCGAGGCATGGGAGGACAGAGTTATCCACAAAGCCCCTCCCACCCCTTTACCACCCTCCCCTCCAGCCTCCTCCTGGCTGTGTCTCCCAGTAACATCGCCATGCACACAGAGACGGGAGGGTGGGGCTCTCTCCGGGGCCCTGAGCCCTCAGAGCAGGGGCGGGGGGGCTGTGCACCCTCACACCCTTCTCCAGATGGAAACAAGTCTACGCCCCAGTGAAGACCCAGGTTCCGCGTGGTCCTGCAGGCGGGCTCTGGGGAGCTGCCTCTCTGGGACCAGCAAGCCTGGGCTGCTGCCTTGTGGCTTGCAGGAGCCATCTTGCCACATGGTCACTTCGAACACAAGCAGCGCTTCCTCGGGGAGCCGGCATTGGGTCCATGGCACACACAGGCGAGGCTGGCGCTTGGCTGTATTCCACTGTCTGTTTCTCCTCTCTTCTCCGGCTTCTGGAGCGCACTCTGTCTGCCCTCAGACCGACAGCTGCCCCCTCTCACTTCCCCATCTTGTTCCCCACACCTTCAAGACACAGTGGCTGCCAGCATGGCAGGCTCCAGGGTGAAGCCAGGCTCCAGTTCTGGCTGTGCCATGGGCCACGGCACCCTGCTGGGAGAGCAGGGTCTCAACGTTGCTCTGGGGTGAGGGGCACTGGTGCCCAAGACCCTGGATTTTGCAGCTGTGCTGTTCTGATTGGAAAGCAGGGTTCAGAGGCAGAGGCAGAGCAGGCCGCACCCCCTGAGCTTGAGTGCAGTGCATGTTCTCTAGACTTCTGCTGGGCCCTGGGATCCGGGATGCACCACAGGGAGAGCTGCACTACAGCCGAGCCCGTGTGCCGGGACCCCAGGGCTCACGGTGGGGTCGGTGGGGCCCAGGCCAGGGCTGACAGGCAGGTAGACTTGGCCCTGAGGTCTCCTCTACCCCAGGACCCGGCAGGTCTCTATGCTCTGTGAACCTCCATCTCCTGGCCCATCGGATGAGAACTGGAATTCCCAGCAAGGAAGATGCTGGTGAGGGCTAGCGACCGCGGATCAAAGCGCATGGCACTGCCTGGCTCATAGTGGGTGCCAGGTGTTGTGACCCAGCTGTCTGTGCCAGGCCACCCACGTGCCTACCTCTGAACCAGAGACGCGGAAACAGGCACGTGAGCACTGCTCCTTGTGTAGCACTTGGCAGTTCCCAGCATGCCCTGAAACACAGGACCTCAGCGCTAAAGCACCAGGGGCTCTGAGGCGGCCGCCTGCCTGCCCTCCAGGAGGAGCCAAAGGGGCTTTGGGCATCGAAGCTGCTGTCGCTCAGTCCCACCAACAGGGAGCGGTCTGCGCCAGGCGGGTACTGCTCGCCTCTGGAAGTGGAGTCCAAGCCCTGGATGCCTGCAGAGCCGGTGTCCAGCCATTCTAGTCCCCATGGTGGAAGGGGCGAAGGCACTCTCCCCAGTGTCTAAGGAGCACCAGTCCCACTTGTGGAGGCTTTGCCTGTGACAGTTACCTCCGAAGCCCCCTCCCAATGCCATCACATTGCAGATCAGGCCTCTGCCTGAAGTTGGGGGCACAAATGTTCAATCTGTGTTGGGGTTGAGGTGATGACAGGTGCCTGGGGCCGTGTCCCCTAAGTGGCAGGCACACTCGGCACCCGCTCTCCCTGGGTCAGTCTCTGCCACCCCACTGCTGCGCCCTCCTGGGCTGAGAATGAGCAGTGCCCCCTACCAGTCCATCAGAGGGGCTGAGCGGTTGCCCACGAAATAAATTTAGTGGTTCATGGCCAGCATCGTTTTCGGAAGCGATGAGGAGAGGAGGGGAGGGGAGGGGAGCGGGAAGCGGAGACTGCAGGGTGCAAGGTACCAAACAGAGAAAATCCCAGGCAGGGGCTGTCTGCTGCTGGAGGAAAGCACCTTCTCCCTCCAGCATCGCTGCCCCCAGGCCCTGCTGAGCTCCCCTTCCCTCCCAGGCTCCTGTGGTCAGAGGCCAGGTGGCTCCACTTCCGGTGCAGACTCCTCACTTCCTGTGCAATAAGCCCGGGTGCTCCTGGCACGTGTCTCTGGAAACCGTGCAGAGCCTCTGCGAGCCATCTCTGTAGCCCGTGCAGCGAGTCCCCACACAGCTGGGGGAGGGTCCACTCTGTGGACCACCTTCTGCTCACCCTTTAGTAGAGTTTGGCAAAGCTACCCACGCCAGGGAGCCAGCCCCCCAGAACGGCCCTCACTTGAGACACAGCCACACAGCTGTGGGGCCCTGGTGCCCCTCCACATCCCGTCAGCTGGCTGCAGACCCAGGGGTCTCTGCAGTCACCCTCACGCTCCCAGAGCTCACAGTTAGTAACTATGGGAAGAACGAGTCTCACCCAACTGCAGCTTTCCAGGCCCTGGCTTCAGATGGAGGCTTCAGAGAGGAAGCTTCTGTATCTGTGCCCTGGAGGGTGGGCCGGCAGATGCCCCCTGGGTAGCTGAAAGGAGGATAAAGGTTGGTGCCTCCACCTCTGTTTTATCTCGCCCTTATTACCTTGAAACTCCAGGCTGCGAGCAGGTGCAGTAAGGACTGAAGGAGTCCACGTTACCAGGGTTACTGACTCTGCTTTATCTACCTTATCGCTGGCTCTTTGAAGGCTGAGGACACCAGGAAAGAGTAATCAAAGTAATTCTCAGAATTTCAGGGACACCCAACCGCCAGCTTTTACAACAGTCATTCCAGAGCGCCTGGCGGTCACCCTCAAGTGGGAGCAATCACCCTGTGACCGGAACCGAGGCTGCCCCCAAAGCAGGATACAAATCTCATGATGGGAACCCCACTGCCTTCTTGAACAACAGTGGCCCAACCAGGACCTCCCAGAACCAGCGTGAGATACTGATCAGCTAGACCAGGACTCAGCCAGGTGACCAGGACAACCTACACGGCCAGCCATGCAAACCCCAACCCTGTCTTTGTCCCCCCTTTTCCATAAGCCCCAAAGTTCCCAGCACTTAGCGAGGCTAAAGCAGGAGGATCACAAGGTTGAGTCCCACCTGGGCAACTTAGCTGTCTCAAAAAAATTAAATTAAAAAAGGCTGGGGATGTAGTTCAGTGGTAGCGTACCCCTGGGTTTGATCCTCAGTACTGCAATCAATCAATCAATCAATCAATCCGTCAATCACCAAAGTCTCTGGTCAAAGCTCCTCTCCTGTGGATGTGTGGGACGGTGGAGAGTTTGGGCTGTTTGTGTCAGAGTCCTTGCCCTCCAACTCCAGTGGCACCTCCATGTCCTCCGGGACATGTCCCTGCCCCCCATGGACAGGTGGCAGTGTGCGCAGAGCCTGCCTGAGCTGCCATGTTGACTTTTGGGAACTCTCACATATTATTTAGTCTCCAGCCTTCTCCAGAAGGCAGAAATGATGAGGTGTGTCCCAGTTCCCATTCAAGTCACACCGCGAGACTGTCAGGTGGTCAAAGTCCCCAGCAAACAATGCCACTCCAGTGGTGAGGTGAGAGAGCTCCGCCTTGAACCCAAAGGCAAACACCAGATGCTCTCAGCTCTTCACCCCATGCCACCCTCCTGCGGGGGCATCTGGAGAGAGCCACTGTGGGCTCAGGAGCAGAGCTGGTGGCTCACGGGAAGCGCAGGCGAACCTCAGGGTGGCAGGCTGAGAGAGAGCTGCTCAGCGTGACCCATGGACAGGAAGCTGCAGGCCTGTCCAGTCCATGCGGACACCAGCCAACACACTTCCCTGATGCTGCCTCCCCCGCCAGGAGATCTCCCTCCTGTGTGCATGTCCTGCCCTGCCTTTCTGCTCCCCGTGGGGATAGGATGGGTCCGGGGATTGGGGGCCAGCCTTGCCTTTTTCTCCTGAGTGAAACTCAACTACACGAGATCCTGTTTGTGAGGAGTTTGTCTCCCCTCTGTCCTCTGCTCTGGCACAGCACAGGCCTGCGGCGTGGCCAGGCAGGGTTCTGTGGGCCATCCCAAGCTCAAGCAAGCCCTTTTTTGCACTTACAGTGTACAAAGGTGATGTGCGGGGCTCCATCTGCCAAGCCCTTGCTCTTATTTCCCAAGTGCCTATTTACTGGGCTCTCCAAAACCTGCCCATGGGTTGGCAGGAATGGGAATCAGAATGTGATGGTGCCAAGCGTCCTCAGATGGGGAGAGAGGGGCCCCTGTGTGCCCGAGAGAGGACAGTGGGCAGGCTGTGCATTCACAAGACATCGGTCCAGGGAGCAGCGTACCCTGGGGTCCCCGCTCCCAGGAAGAGGCCCTTCCCGAAGACAGGAGTGTTCAGGCAGTACAGTTCATGAAAACTAAAGCACAGAAACATCCTAGATCTGTGACAGGCAAAATGAATAAATCATCCATGATCCACCCATGCAGGGGATGCGACACAGCCGTGTCATCATGCAGGTGAATGAAGAAAACACGGAGTGGATAAAGGCCAGTCGCTAAGGAAACGTGCAGTGTGGTACCATTTAGATGACAGCTGAGTCATCCGGAATCCTGCCGTGTACGTCTGCATGCTGCTGGTGGGTCATCTACACGGCACATGTACATGGTACATGCGCACGGCACATATATGTGGTACAATACATGGTGCCTATACGTGGTACATGCACGTACTATAGAGCCACGGCCCCCACCCCTAAACCTGGGGGCAGGCATGTTTGATGTCTGAGTTGTCCAGATTTTGGAATCACTGTGTGGAGCTGTAAATTGTAGAACACTGTCGGGTACATGACCGGGACGCACAGGCAAGCACCACAACACCCCTAAGGGAAGTATGAGAATCGTCCCCTGGAATGAGGCATGGGACGTCCATAAACAGCTTCACATCCGTTCAGGTTTCACTGCACAATGAGCTGGTCTTGACTTTCAAAGCCCCTCTGCGTCTCCGGACTTCCTGGGGCTCAGAGCTGTGGCTAAGGATGGAGTTCCTCAGCAGGGAGGTGCTCGGCGGCGAGTGTGGCTCTGCGCCCAGCGCTCGCCCAGCTTGCTGTGGCCTTGTGCACAACTTCCAGCAGCACAAAAGATGAAGTGAAATGAAATAAAAATGGCAAATTCAGGCTACGAAGGCCTCCAGAGAGGGAGTGAGGGCCTCCTTGCACTTTGCTACCTTTTCCTCCTCTTCAAAGGAGGCAAACACTGTACGCAGAGACGCTAAGACCTGACGGGGCCTGGCGGTAGTCACCAGTCTGGGGCCTTTGCAACACTCCAAGTGCTCTTAACGCGTCATAGCAGGAAACACTGGACCTTCACGCTCTCCACTTCCTGGAAAGGACTGGAGTTCTCCAGTCAGCCAGCTTGCGAGCAGCAGGCCTGGGGTGTGGGTTCCACTTGTTGTCTGGTTCCTTCCACCGAGAGAGCTGGGCCTGTGGCCACGTGTAAATGAAGGGCTCAGTGGACTACAGCCCAGTTATTTAAACCTGCAGTGCAAATGACACGCAGAGATCCACGCAGATTCAGACTGGCCATGCTTTGGAGCCGCCCACTCCCCTCCCCTCCCCCCACGGATCGCCTGGCCCAGATTCAGACTGGCCATGCTTTGGAGCCGCCCACTCACCTCCCCTCCCCCCACGGATCGCCTGGGCCAGGTGAGACCCCGACCCTTCCTGTCTACTCCACTTACTGCCAGAGTTGGCACTGCAGGATGTTGCCCGAAGAAGACAGAAAACAGAACCCTGAGATTTGGTCAAGCCCGCGACTCTGCAGCAGCAAATCTGGCACCTTTCAGGGATGAAGGCCCCGGTGGGATGCTGGCCTGCCAGGTCAACCACAGCGCGTCACTGCGGTTCACAGGATGTGAAACAACGTGGTCCTGGACAGTAGTGGGCATCGGCGTTGGTCAGCTTCCTGTCACGGCGCGAGCCTCAGGGAGAGCCGGGTTGCAAGGGAAGGTTCGGGTGGCTCACGGGAGCAGCCTTTCGTTCGCCGCGGGTCGGCCCTTGCTCTGGGCTGCATCATGGTGAGAGTCTGCACGGCACGTGCACTCTGCACCAGGGGAGCTCAGAGGAAAGAGGGCCCTGTCCGGGGGAGGCGAGGACCCCTGCAGGGCTGGGCTGAGGTGGGTGGGGATGGGCAGCCGGGCCACGGAGGGAAGCAAAGGATGCACTAGGTGTGTGAGTACTGGAAGGCCGTATCCATGTCCTCATTTATGGAAATAAACGTGGTGGGGTGGGACCCTCATGGGGGTGACGAGTGCGGTGCTGACCTCTGTTTCCCAGCCTCCCTCCCAGGTACGGGCAGGATGGGTCCGGGGACAGGCACCGCCTGATGCAGAGCTCAAGGAACTCTGCCAAGAACACAGCACAGATCATCATAGGAGGAAAAAGATAAGAAAAATGTAAGGACGTCAAGCCTGCAACACAGATTTAAAATTCACTTGGTGCCAAAGGTCACCCCCAGAGCACCTGCTAGTCTCAAGGGGGAGATAGAGTTTTACAACAGACAGCCCAGTGGTCGGTAGTCTGGCCACACAGTCACTTCGCAATAATGGATCACAGGGCAAGGCAAAGAGCACAGCGGTGCTGGGACATGTCTTCACCAAAAACATTTAGGCCGAGTCAGCGCCTCTTCGCAGGGAATACAGGGACGGGGGAACAAGCTAAACGCACCAGGAGGAGACCACCAGGCAAATTGAGAAGGTGGGAGGCTCTGATTACCGTCACAAAGTGTGATGGTGGCAGGGACCAGGGAAAATCACTCTATATTCGGAAACCAAGGAGACAAAATGCAAAAGGCGGTATGTTAACCTTGAGTGGAGGGAGATTTGAAGGTAGGAAACACATTCTGGCAACAACTGAATATGGCTGGGATTCTGATATGAAGGAGCTATTAAATTTCTTATGTAGCATTATGATGTTGAGGTTATAAAGAAGAGCGTCCTTACTTTTTAGGAAATGCATGCTGAAGTATTCAAAGGCGTCATAATGTTTGCAACTTATTTCCAAATCGTTCAGCATTTTAAATATATTATATACAAAATACTGCATATATATATATATATTATATAAATATAAACAAATAGAATGTGGCAAGTATATTAATGACTATGGAATCTATGTGGTGATTGTCATATTATTCTTTCAACATTTTTGCTTCATATTTCACATCACAGAGTCACACTGTGTCAGTAAAAGGCAGAACTGACTATGCTCCACTAAATGACCTGTGTAACAAATGAACAGTAGCAAATCGGAGACCCACTCCCAGAAGGTGAAAGAACAGACAAGACAGTCCAGAAAATAGCGGGTATGTCAGCAGACATCAGGAGAGTCCGAGAGAGTAAACGAGAAAGCAAGACGACAATGAATCTTAGGGCTGGGGATATAGCTCAGTGGCACAAGCACCTACCTGAAAATGAGTCTTGTCCAGGCAAAACAAAAATGTACAATCCCTGCAATCCAGCATATGGAGTATGGGTATCCCTGAAACAGGCATTCCAACAAATAGGAGGGATATCACAGATATAATGAAAGAATCTATTATATAACTCATAATAAACCTGTAAGTAATAAGAAGAAAGGTATGGTCTGGATTTCAGGTGAGACCAGTTATTTGGCTTATTTCTAGAAACCTTTGAAAAATAGTTTTTAATTATAAGAAACTGCAAGAAAGTCCCTTAAACATCCATGCAAGAGAAATTTTTATGTTCGTTATAGATAAAGGAACAGACCTTATGTTGCAGGCTTCTTAGCGATGCTAAATATTTGGGGAAAATCCCAAGACCATTTTGAGTGAGGAAAAAACAGACTCAATAATTTGATCACCAGTGAGGGGCTGGGGATTTAGCTCAGCGGCAAAAGCGCCTGCCTGGCAAGCGCAAGGTCGTGAGTTCGGTTCCCGGTACCGGAGAAAAACCAAAAAAA
>NW_004955520.1:1540534-1544569 GCF_000276665.1 Chinchilla lanigera
GCTCAGCGGCAAAAGCGCCTGCCTGGCAAGCGCAAGGTCGTGAGTTCGGTTCCCGGTACCGGAGAAAAACCAAAAAAAAAAAAAAAAAAAGAAAATGGCCAAAAAAAATTTGATCACCAGTGAAATTGTAAGATTAGAAGCTGCATAGAGAGAGTCTTATGTAGGAGCACAGAAAAATAACTTACACGGGGAAAATGCCATGATGTATGCTCCATTCACTCCGGAGGTCAGTCTCTATTGCATGACCAATAAAGTCACCTAAAAGTTCTTGTGGGGACTTTCTACCTGGCTTTGGAGCCCAATCTTGGTAATCTAGTCTGCGCCCAGGCAGAGCAAGCTCGACCACGGGGAGACTTTCTCTTCTGCCAACACGTGCCCGCCTGTTTCCGGCAGGAGCTGTGATTTGGGCCCTGCGCAGGCTCCATCCCTCACAGCTATGCTATCCTCTTGAGAACAGTCACTGCAGCGGAGCGTCCCGGGAGCTCGTCAGCAGTGAGCAGTTAGTGCGGCACCAGGAGAGGCCACACCAGAAGAACCACAAAACTAACCAGACAGCCGCCTTTGCTTCTGCCTTTCTTTTTTAAAAGATGTTCAAATGGCTGCCTAATGATAATGAACTCAAAGGCGATTTTCTGCACCTCTGATGGGATAAAATTCTTGTTTGTGACTTCCGCATGTGGGGGGGACGAAATCAGGCCCCGCATGTGCTGCGCCTGTGCTCCACCACGGAGAGGCAACCCCCACCTTCATTTTTTATTTTCAAAAAATAATAAAATACCAGGAAGTAAATATGCCATTAGCCTCTAATCATGTCATCTTCCATCGACGACACGTGGCTGTTTTATGATAATTATTCTTCAAGAACAGTGCATGTCGTGTCACCTGGAAAGTGTATCTCACAGGTACACACGCACACGTGAGCTTCTGTCCCTCGGGCGAAGGTGGGGTCGGGGCGAGGAGAGACAGACACCAACCTTATTTTTCCAGCAGCAGCACTCTCTGCAGGGAGCATTTGCTGATGCTGGCGCTGCCCTTGACCTTGACGTGCCTGAAGGTCAACCCTCAGACCTTGGGCTTTGATTGCAGAGCGGGGCAAAAGGAGGCAGCGGTGGAATTGCTCCGGCATGGAGAGAACGGGGAGAGGCCCAGGTGAGGAGCCCCACCTCCCACCCCATGTGCCAGGACACTAGCAGGCTGGTACTCTTACCCTCACTTCACAAATGAGGAAACTGAGGTGGAGAGGTTGGCTAGCTAGGAAGCTAGTGTAACTTGGGGATCGGACCAAGCCGTTCTGGCCCCAGCGCTGTCCTCACAGCTGTGGCTGCACCATCTGCTCCACCCCACTGCTCAGGGAGGGGCCAGGCAGTGGGGGGAGGGTGTCTGTGGTGGACGGATGTGGCGTGGCTACTCCTGCCTGACTTCCAACACCATTTCTGTAAATTCTGAGGTGTCCTTATAGCAGTGCACAGTGGGGCTCACAGCAGCACTAGTGTGGGTGTGCCGTGGGCGTGCATATGAGTGTGCCCGTGGGTGTACCTGTGAGTGTGCACATGCGTGTGCACGTGAGTGTGCCCGTGCACGTGCCATGGGTGTGCCTGTGGGTGTCAGAGCAGACAGTACTACCAGGGCTCTTGGTAGTACTCTGCTCCTCTGCCCGTAACAGCCTATAGTTGCACATCCACGTTTATGTCCAGGTAAAATCACCTCGAAAAACACCACTATGGCATTTAACGTATGGCAACCAGCCTGGGTGGAACCTCGTGCAGACATGAGCAGTCATCTCTGCTAGGTGGGTGAACTCAGTAGCTTTCTCCCTCCCTCCCTCCCTCTAAGGAATTTTCCTTCTCCGTACAATGACCAGGCGTGAGCTTAGCACACACAGCTTAAATAAGGTCAAAAAAGACAACTTTAGAGACACGAGCAGTGGGATCCTGTCGCAGGGCGTGACAGAAGACAGCCGGTCTTGGGAAGCATGGTTGTGCTAGAGTGGACCTGGGCGGGGTGAGAGGTGGAGGACTTTCTGAGACCTGGGCGGGCCCCTCGGCTGACCTCCTCAGCCCTGCAGCCACAGGCGTCTTCCTGGTTTAAGAATGTGTACAAAAAGCCAGGTGTGATGCCGCACACCTGTAATCCAGCTAACCCACTAATCTAATTCACTCTTGAAGGCTGAGGCAGGAAGTTTCGAGTTCAAGGCCAGATGGGCCACTTAGTGACTTAGAGTGAGCCTGTCTCAAAATAAAAAACGATAAAAAGGCTGTGAGTGTAGCTCAGTGTAAAGGCCCTGGGTTCCACCCAGCACCACACACACAAAATGTATGCAACAGATAATTATTATGGAACACGAATCGTGGATCAGCAGTGGACAGACCCAACAGGTGGGCGAAAGGGTGGAGGGAGAGGTGGTCAGCAGGGAGGACGAGCCAGGAAACCAGAATCCACAGCTACTTCCCAGCAGTGACAGGAAGTCGGCAGGGAGGATGATGACAGGTCTGGCAGCGGCAGGAGCTGGGCTGGGGAGGCCTCGCAGCGGGGGACACTGCAGAGACCACAGACTCCAGGGGCGGGGCCGCGGCGGTGGAGAGGCAGGAGCCTGGTGTGCTGTCCGCCCTCCTGTGTGGCCGGCACTGGTGCCCCTCACTCACCCTGCCTGGCTGTGGCAGTCAGCAGGGTGGTCAGCCTGGACCGGGGACTCAATGCAGGGCAGACTCCGGCGCATCAGCTTCGGATTCTGCAAGAAGAGGCACTGAGATCCCAGGGCGACAGAGGAAGCCGGCCTCGCCCACCTGATGGGCACTTCAAGGGTGAGGGCGACGGGACAGAAACACAGAGGAAGCTCCCTCCTCCTCTCTGCCCCTCGGCTGGGAGCCCCGCCTTGTCCTGCCCTGGACAGCAGAAGCCCAAGCTCTTGGCCTCTGGGCTGCAGGCCCCGCATCAGTGGTCCTCACCCGGAAGTGTGCGCTCTCCACCCAGCCGCCGCAGCCTCCCTGGCTCTCAGCTTGCGAAGGGCACATGGGGGACCTCTGGGGACCCTGTCCCTAATCAGTCACCTCTCCCCTATCGGTGTTGTGTCTCCAGGGGACGCTGCCTAGGCCACGTGCACTGTGCTGTTCTAGTCCTGATCACAGTCTGATAAAATAAGGATTATCCTTGCCCTGTACAAATAATACTTTCTAAAAAGGCCAAGTGTGATCAAAAGACTCACCCAAGGTCCCCCAGGGAAGAAATAAGAGAACCGAGGCTCTGAGTGCAGGCTCAGCCAGCTCTCATCAGGTAGATTCACCAGTAAGTGTTGGGCAGGTGGGTGAGGACGTGAGGGCCTGGGCCAGGGCAGCCCTGACGGGACGCCGAGGTGGCTGAGAGAAGTGTGCAAGGGTCTGACACACCCATGTGTCTGCTGGTCATCAAGTGGCTTCAGTGTGGCCCTCGGCAAGGCTGGGTGCACACACAGCACCCTCCATGGAGGTGGGGCTGGAGCTCACCAAAGAGAGAAGATGAAGCTTCCGGGCACCTCGGGGCTGTGACCAAGGGGTCAGGCAGGGGACAGCGTGGAGGAGGAGGTGGGAATGAGGCAAACGGTTTGCAGGTCAGGCGGGTGACAGTCAACATCCCCCACAACCCACTGTGAATAAAGACATCCCCACCAATGCCACTGCGGCCCTGAGCACCGGGTCAGTGTGCAGTCGGGCCTCAGGGCTCAGGTGAATGGCTGCGGTGTGGTCACCGGGACCCGGCCGGGCCAGGTGTATCTAGTGGCACCACGCACGAGGACACTGGCTTCGTCCCGCTGGGGACTGGGGCGTGGGACACGCCCTGCCGGACCACACCTGTTCCCTGCGGTGGTCAGGCCATCCACCCTTAGGTCACTGACTGCCTGCTGTGTTTGCTTTCTGCTGTTGTGTAACAAAATTCCAGAAAACCGGCGGCTTGAAACAAGGGCCACTTACTGTCTCTCTGTGGGTCAGGAGTCCTGGCTGGTGTAGCGGCGGGAGGCTGGAAGGCGGGGCCTGGGGCGGGGCAAGAGGGAAGGGGCGGGGC
>NW_004955520.1:1544839-1571782 GCF_000276665.1 Chinchilla lanigera
GTAGCTGGGGACGCGCGAGCCAGGCGGGCGGCGCGGTGCGATTCGGAGCCGCGAGGTGAGCGCCCTGGGCCGCGGGGAGCGGACCCGCCGGCGGCGACCTCTGCCCCGCGCTCCTCCTGGCGTCCGGGCGGGCTCTTTCCGCGCAGGGTGATCGGAGGGGCCGTGGCGAGTCCAGGTCCGCGCCGTCCTGTCCCCTAGGGGGCACCGCCTGCCGCGTCCGCAGGACCTGGCCATCCTGCGAGTGCCCGGCCCGGAGCCCCTGCGGGGAGCCCCTGCCCGGAGCCCCTTCCCGGCCCGAGCACCCGCCCGGAGCCTGGCGCCCCTGCCCAGGCTTACCAGCAGCGCGGGGCGCGTCTCCAGACTCTGAGAGGAAAGCTGTCGGAAGGAGGAGAAATGTGGACCGGTGGAGAAGCCGCCCGGCCGCTGGGCTGCTAGGGACCACGCGGAAAGGCGTTTCCGAGGGGCCAGCCGGGCTTGGGACCACGCCGAGGTCTGCGAGGGTGGCTGGGTCCCCCGGGTGGCGAACACATCTGCCCAGCCCTGGGCGCCACCAACAGGCAGCGTGACCCGGTGCCCTTCAGACGCCCGTGCTGCACTCCGTGATGGCCCGGTCAGCACTGCCTTCCGGACGCGTGTGGTCCGCATGTGTGTGCGGCCTGATCGTCACTCTTCGCAGATTCATGGGGGATCTGGGCTCTGAGCTGTAGTCCTGGACCTCTGTCTCACATCATCTCACCGTCGGAGTCAGAAAACAGTGGCGGAGAACTTCCCAGCATGCGGCGCTGGTAGCCAGTCAGAAGGCGGGCTGGGGTGGGCTGTGGGGCTGGGCTGCAGGAGGCCTCCAGGGATCCCACAGAAGGCCTAGGAAGTACACACCAGGCCATATGTCAGTAACCAGGAGGACGGTGCCCAGGCACATGGGCTTAGTTATCACCCGAAAGGTCCATCCACCAGGAGATGATGGCACAGATCACCCCGGACATCTGTAGCTCTGAGCAAAGCAAGGCACTAGCCAGCCCTGTTGTCTGAGGCAGAGCCGTCCGGCCAGCTTTCAGATCTGTGAGGAGGAGGCAACACCTGTCCGGACCGGGCTGCCCGGCAGAGCCTTCCCTTTCCATTTCCGTGCATCGGCGAGGCTGGCTCTGCGGAGGACGGACACCAGGGTAGTCGTGTTAGTTCACGCTTGCCGCTACCCTCACCTCAGCGGTGTAGTGCTCTGGTGGTCACCTGAGAGCTCCGTCCCCCAGACCTGCAGGCCCCTGAGCAGTGAGCCCTCTGCTCACTGGAGCTGGAGATACGCGATCGTCCTAGGCTGTTTTGGGTCCCTAGAAACCAGTGACCACAGAAACGTGACAGACGTCTGGGTGCCAAGAGGAAACTTCCTCTCCGCTCCCTGGAGCTGCGAGGAGGAAAGATGCCCAGCTGGAAGGACTGGGATGCCACCTTCTCAGTGTGATTCCTTCAGTGCCTTTACCCCGATGCCCTGTGTGGCTCGACGTACAAAATGGTCTTGACCTTTTAGAATTCCGCCTAATAGAGACCCGCCTGAAGAAAGCTGTGTGGCATACACACCTGCCCATGGGGTGTTTTCTGCTTCTGCTCACTCATTTTTCTCTCCTTCAGGAAAACCACGCACCTCCTGATTCACACATAGAGACGTATCGACTCCAAGCTCTGCAGAGGCTCCCGGGGAGTGGAGTCGGGACCACCGGGGCCTCTTCCCCAGAACGAGGAGAGCTTAACACCAGCGCCCTGTGTCAGGATGGGGAGGTGAGTGCTCCCAAGGAAAACTCATCTTCTGCAAAGTATAAGGGAGCATTGCTGAGGTGCTTAAGTATGTGGGGATCCCCACGAATAAAATGGGATCCCTGCCCTCTAGATTTACAGTCTAGTGGGGAAGGCGGCATGAAGAACTCTCATTCACGCGGGTGGATTAAAGGGCCTGCAGAGATGCGAGGGCTGCAAGTAGGAGGACTGGCCTTGGAGGTGGCCCTGGGGAGAACTGGGACAGGTGAGCCAGTGACACAGATGTGTGTGTTCCAAGCCCAGGCCCAGCTCAGCAGAGAGATCAGGCGGAGGCCGAGTCTCCCGAGTCTCCTGGCGTGTTATGTCACAGGAAGGAAGTGTAGATGTGGCCAGGAAGGTGGGCCGGGTTGTTTGTTCTCTGTGGATTGCTCACCCCTGAGGGCCCCTAGGTGAGCGTTGTAAAGTAGGTTACTGTCAGAAGGGCAGGCTCTGAGCTTTCCTGAGGGCTCCAACTCTGTGGGCAGCAGGCACTGGTGAAGATTTTCCTGGTCCAGGCTGTGCTCTGAGAAGGTCCCTAGAGCGGCGGTGAAGGCTATGTGTCAGGGTGACGTACACTGTGCTGGTCACCGGGACAAAATACCCGAGGTCATCAACTAAGGTTGCCGCTCACGGTTCCAGAGGTTTCAGTCCTTGGTCCTTGGGCCAGTTGGTGCATCAGGGGTGGAGCATGTGGCCTATGAGGTGGCACACTCGTAGGAGCCAGGAAGCAGAGGGAGAGAGTGTCAGGAAGCGGCTGGGGTCTCAACCTCCTGTCCAGACCACGCCCCCAGTGACCTCACCTCCTCCCAGCAGGCCCCATCTCCTAAAGTTCCCACTGCCTCCCAAGAGCGCCACAGGCTGGGGCCCAAGCTTTGGGGACACTGGAGATCCAGACCCTGACACACACCCTGGGAGTCCAGACAGGAGACAGGGAAGGGAGAGGGATGCGAGCAGACCACTCAGGACATTTGCCAGCATGGCACACCCGAGGTGCTGGTGAGATGTGGCCCCTGGCCAGAGGGGACCAAGCGGGAAGACCTGGCCTCAGGAACAGGGTTCTGACTCACAGCAGGGTGCAGGGGACTGATCACCGTGAGGAGCTCGCTTCCCCCTGGCAGTGTCTGGTCTGCACCCACTCTGGAGCCGGCAAGGCCTTGGCCGTCCCTTGTGCTGCCCCCGTGCCCGTACCGTCAGGGTTGTACTACCCTCCGCTGTGCGTGACAGGCGTGCTCAGCGCTGTGGATCCTGTGAGGCAGAGGCTCGTGCAGACGGACAGGCAGAGGGCACCGGAGTCTGCCCCCGCTCCAAGCGCCTGGGACCCGCGTGCTGAGCTCCGAGTGCCGCTTACAGAGTGCAGGTTGGTTGCTCTCCTCTTGCTGTGCCCGCCCAGGGTGCTTCTGACTGCACTGCCCGGGACTCTGAGCTCTCTGTGGGCACCACTTTCTTAACACAGTAAGCTCCAGGCGCAGGCCCAGCCAGCCGTCCTGTCCTCCCGGAAGCAGGATCAGGGCAGCTGACATGGGGCCAAGGCCAGCAGGGTGGGTGGGGGCCTGCGCTTGTGCGGCACAGTGGCCCGAGGCTGTCGGGTTAGTATCATCCCCTAGTTATTTCGGGGTGATCAGGTCTGCAGTCTCCCAAACGAGTAGACGGCAAAGGCTAAATAAATGAGACAAGTGGTATGATTTTAGGGCTCCAGGAGAATCAAAACCCTCTCACAGAATTCAAGATTCTCTGGGGGCTGAGACAAAGAACTTATCTGGGCGACCCGTATTTATTTGGTTTTCAAACAAAGGAGGAGGATACTGAAGAAAAGCAGGGATCTGAGAGGAATCTCACAGGACCTTGGGAGAATTTTCCCAAGTAGTAAATTCTGTCAGTCAGGAGAACTGCCTTATCTTTCGGCTGGCATTTATTGTAGGAGTGTGAGCCTGCAGCTGCAGTCTCCTTAACTTAATTGGGGTTGGAGCCAGACATCCGATTGGAGCCAGACGTCCTCAGCTGTGGCCTTATCTTTGAGGTGTCACAACTACAGGCCTCAGCGGTGACCAGTGACTCACAGAGGTTCACTTACTATGAATCCTCTGCCCATCTCCAGACAAGGGGCCTAGGCCGTGGATAGACTCACGAGTAAACATGGAGAGCCAGTTGGCTACT
Source organism: Chinchilla lanigera (assembly GCF_000276665.1). Lineage (NCBI taxonomy): Eukaryota > Metazoa > Chordata > Mammalia > Rodentia > Chinchillidae > Chinchilla > Chinchilla lanigera. The sequence goes on from NW_004955520.1 coordinate 1,548,779, forward strand.
TTAAATCCTGCTCAGGGCTGCTTCGTAGCCTCCATCAAGGCAGAGAGAGGAGGGCTTGGAGTTGTGCGGGGCACCCTCAGGTGCAGACAGAAGACCACGCTGCAGGGTGGGATGAGCCCAAGGCTGAAGGCGAAGGAAGAAGGCTGGACAGAGGCGCACAGGTGGGACAGGTGGGACGCCCTGCGAGGGCGGGAGGAGCGGAGGCAAGGGGCCGCAGAGGGGCCTGCCGTACGGTGAGGCGGGGCGAAGCCGGCCCGGGAGCTCAGCCTTTCAGAGGCGGAGGCGTCCCAGCGCACGCAACCCAGTCACGGCAGGGCCAAGGCGGCAGACTCAGGATGGTGCAGGAAGGGCAGTGACCCCACAGCAGCAGAGGAGGCCTGCAAGGCTGGCTGCGGACACCAGGGCCGCCACAACAAAGTGTAGCACAGGGTGGCGCTCCAGGGACAGGGTCTGGGTCCCAGGAAGCTGTTGCCTCCCAGGCCTCCGTTGCTCACTGTGCAAGGCGAGGTGAAAGTGTCTGCAGTGCTGACTCCCGCTTGAGGACCTGCAGAGGGCAGCGCGGTGGGGCGGGAGCCGGGCAGGGTGGGCCAGTGAGCCACCATGTACCCAGCGCCAGCCCAGGGTGCCAGAGCCACGTCCTCACGTGCGTGTCCTCTGTCAGTGCTGTGGTGTCTCCCGCATGATTTCGGCGTCTCAGGTTATTGCGGAGAAAAGGCTGTGGGGAGCCAGGTGCCCAGCCGCTTGGGACGGTGACAGGAGGTGCAGCTGTGTGCGTGTAGCGCAGAAGCCCCGCATGCCGGGGATTTCCTGACCCAGGCTTCCCGACTCCACAGGGGACACTGCTAGTCCTACCTCAGCTGCTGCCGGGGGCTGGGCGAGCCAGGATGTCTGCTGCCCCAGGGCTGCTGGGCATCGCTACTGCAGAGTCCATAGACACCAGAGCCACCCTGGAGTCTGGGACCAGGCATCTCGTGAGCGCAGGGACCCTGGCCTGGCTGTGGCATCTGTGGGCTAAGGGAAGTGTCGGGCAGAGGCCCAGAGGTTGGCTGCTTCGTGCAGCTCTGCTGTCCCCAGTAAGGTCAGGAACCTGCTCTGCTAGTGGCTGGGAGTAGCAGAGTGGACCCCATGCAGTGGAAGGGACCAGCCCTGCTCCTGTCTTACGACCCTAACACCATGTCTGATCAGACGCTGCGGCCGCGGCGATAGTGCTATTCCACTTCCCGCAGAACCCAGACACACGTTGACCCGGCCTTCATGATCCAAGCCGAGCCACACACAGCGCCCTCAGACCCTCCCTCCTCCAGCCCCCGCGCCGGAGTCGGTCTTCTCCTTCTCCGCCTGCTAAGTTCACCTTCCTGTATGAGCTTTTCTAGTGCAGAAACCTCACATAGCGGTGTGCAGCTCAGTGGTGGAGTGTGTGCTCCGCATGCACGAGGCCCCAGTTCAATCCCTGACTCTGAATGGAGGAAAAAAAAAATAGACGCTTCATGTAAGTGGACTCTTACACTGTTTGTTCTGTGTTTCTGGTTGATTACACTTGAAGTGTCTTCACTGTTCATCCTTACGGCAGCATGTCAGAATTTCAGCTGAGTCATAACCCATTTTATGTGTGCCAACTGTGCTTGTTGATTCTTCCTTGGGGACCTTTGGGTTGCCCCCCTTTACTGCTGCAAACATGGCGTGCTGTGTCTGGCTTCTGCTTTCGGTTTTTGGGGTGTGCCGGGTGAACTCGCTGAGTGGTGGGATTCCGGGCATCGGGTCTGAGTGCGAGAGCTGCCGGAACGCTGTCTCTGGGCACAGCCCAAGCAAGGAGATCAGATTGTAGCCGGCACTTTCTGCCATGATTTCACAACTCTGGGAACAAAGCCACACACTCAGCCAGAGCCGCTTTTCCGAGGGGGCCGGTCACCTGCCACCCCGCTGCACTGGGCGAGTCCCAGCTGCGGCAGGCTCAGGAGCCATTGGTTTGTGCCAGTGACTCTCAGGTGGGGTCTGTGCGGAATTCACACCCTTGCCTGCAGTGCAGACTCTGAGGGAGCCGGAGCTGGCGTCTCCTCCTCTCGGGCCTGGGGAGTGGCTTCCTCCTCTGGGGCCTGGGCGCCTCTAACATCAGCCTGCTCACACCTGCTGATCCTGTTCAGTCCTGGCAGAAGGAGAACTGGGCTGGGGCACTCAGGCACTTGGGTTGGATTCCCACAGCATGGGAGACGGCGAGGGAGGTGTATTAAGCACAGTGAGGCTGCCTTGGTCCCGAGGTGGTAAGAAAAATGCATAGAGAGGAGAAGAGGAAATTGTCGTTTCGAAACTGCAGTGTTTGAGAAAGCTGCAGCTGGGAGACAGGATCAGAGCCCCCCGCCCCCGCCCCCGCCCCAGTCCTGTTTCTTTCTTCCAGGCTCCTCCCTCCTCACTTCTCAGGAGCCTTAAAGACACCGTTCAACACAGCAGTCGGACCTGTGCTTTCCTTCCGTCCTGTAGACTCGCAGTTCTGCAGCTGCCGCTGGGAAAGCGGCCCTTGACCGGGCGCGGTATCGCTGCACCTCTCGCCGTGCACGGCGCATGCACTCAGCGCCCCGGGGCCTGAAGTCAGAGTCTGCTTTTCCTCGAGCCCCCCAGCGGGTAACCTGACAGGCACAGATGGCTGAGTGTAGCTCAAAGGGAGACATCCTGGATGGCCCACTTGAGGCCACCCCATACCATACAGATACTCCCCCAGGCCCTAGTCCTGCCGTAACATTGTTTTGAAATCTGGCTTTGTTTCTAACACCATTGATGTCAGGGAGCATTGATGTACTGGGGAGGATTATCCGTACATTAGAGAGCGCACTCAGGGACCCACGTGGCACCCTGTCTGGAGTGCTCTTGGGGCTTCCACCCCAGACACCGGCTTTCCCTGGGCCTCTCGGGCTTTCCTGGGGTCTTGGTAGAAGCCCCCGGACCTAACCCTGCATGCATCCAGCCTGCAAACTCAGCGTCACCAGGAAGACACGGCGAGCCCAGGCCTGTGTGGACGCGGCTGCAGTGGCCTTGGAACCACGGCACAGGGCTTTGGGCCGGCGGGGCACCCCGGGATCTGTCTCAGACTCCTCCCTGCAAAGCCTGTGGAATAGCTGCTACAGCTTGAGCTGCAGTGTGGTCCTGCCCCTCCCGAGATGCTCCTGAGGTTAAAGCATTTCATTTTCCAACCACACGATCCTAGCCCCAAGCCCTCCCCACTGCCTCGCGCACACAAACTTCCATCTTTCCAAAGTCCAAGACCGTATCGATTACAGCATTGGTGTGTTTCCTAATCATTTCCTAATGTGGCTAATACTCTGCTGTCATTCCTACTGGGCTCCTATCTTTTTGATGTGCTGCTGATGTCAGGATTTTGTTGTTTTTGTTTTTGTTTGGGTGCTAGGAGAGGACCCAGGGCCCCACACGTGCTAAGCGGGGGCTCATCACTGAGCTGCACCCCCAGCCCCACTGACAAAGAGTTTTGTGTGGTTTGGTTTGGTTTTGTGGTACCAGGGATCTGTAAGTGCTGGTTTTTTTAATGTTTTATTCATTTTAACCAGAAGTCTTGTGGCTATCATTGGTTACACAGTGCTGCAATTTTTAAGCAGGAAGGTGTAAGTCTCCTGGTGGAACTAGTCATAGAGGTCATCCTACTTTGCCCAGTGGACCCGGGAGTTCTGACTGCCCTGGCACAGGAGCAACTTGGGTTACAACCAGAATTTTAGTTTTAACTGACGACCAGTCTTGAGCTGACCGGTCAAGATCGAATGAACCTGAATGCTGGTTACTTGTGCTTCCAGATGGCCTCAGATACAGATACAGATAAAGGGCTCTGGAGGGAGCGTGACAACACCCTTTCCTGTGGGGTTAGTTGAGAAATCCTGGGCCAGTGTCTCTCTAAGCAGGTCAGATCTGCTGTGCACCAGGAGGGACTCTAAAGGTCTTCAGCTGGCACCTCAAGTTACAACAGCCTCAGGAGCAGATCGAGTTCATAAGCTGAGGGTCCACCTCAGCATAGGGGTGATCTGGGAGCATTCTGCCCCAAGAGCTTTTAGTCCCCCCCGTGTCCTGACCACCACTGGACACCCAGCTTGCTGGCGGGGTGGCTCCTGCCTCAAGGGCCAGGGGAGGAGCAGGTGGCCCCAGCATCCCCCCACTCCCATGTGGTGCAGCCCCTTCTGGCCTCAGACCTCTGTCTATTCTGCCAGGTCCGTGTCCACGTCGTCCAGACCTTGCCTGCTGCCCTCATGCCATGTGGACTCTGTTCTTGCGCCCTGTCTTCCTGAGGGTGGGCTTTGTCTGCAGCAACCCACCTAGCTCGTATTCTCTCCAGACCTGGTGTCCTGGGGTTCCACAGCGCTCATCCCTCGCAGCTGGGCATCTGTGGTGGACCCTTCCTCGGCTTCTGCCTGCGAAGCTGCCTCTCCAGCACCTCTGCTGTCAGCTGGCCTGGCCCCCCTCACCTTCCCTGCCACTGGACGCACAGAGATCCGCTTCTGAGGTAAAACATGTGCTCGCTTATTTCAAGCCCCTGGGTACTTCATGAGCAAACAAATGGGTCTGCAGGGTTCTGTGTGGTGCAACATAAGCCCGAACAGTTTTCCCTGCAACTGCATCTTTAGCCGGCTTTATCCGAAGCCCTTCAATTCCAGCTTCCCTGCGGCAGACTTGAAATTTTGCTGTCTTGAATATGTGTCGTTTGAGGCGGTTTTCCACTCACCGCTACCCCACTGACGGCCACACTGCCTGGTTCTGTGTGTGCAGTAGAGACCAGCTCTGAGTCCTCCAAAGACAGAACTGAAAGTGAAAATGGTAACTGGGTTCTGAGCTGGGGTTCTCACTCCAGGTCTCTGGGGCTCTCTCTGTGTGGTTATGGAAGGTGAGAATGTGTCCTCATGTTTGGATAAGGCAGGGGCTGCAAAGCTGTCAACAACTGGGGGATGAAGCCAGTTCTTCCTGATCACTATTTGTTTTCTTTTCTTTTGGTATTGGGAATCGAACTCACGACCTCGTGCTTGCCAGGCAGGTGCTTGTGCCACTGAGCTGTGTTCCCGGCTCTGGTCATTATTTGTGACAGTTCAACGTCAGAACATGTTCACGTTTTGGCCACTTAAAATGAAGTGAAGTTGCGGTTTCTGTTCTCTTTTCTTCTAGAACAGAGGTCAGCAAACTGCGGTCTGTGTTTAGATTGCAAAGCCTGAAATGTTCACCGTCTGGTCCTTTACGGTGCGTGGCCGCAGCCCCTGCTCTAGAGTAGGAAGCACTGTGGTCATTCTGTGTAAACGGAAGGTTCTCGCTGAGTTGCTGCAGTGGGAAGTGTCAGGTGGTAGGGACTCAGCCTGGATGCAGAATTTGGTTTGTGATGCAAATGTACAGCTTTGGAGACGAGGACTCCAAGTCCCCTGCAGATTCTCAGAGGGTCCCGGACTTCGAAACAGAGGCCCTGTGTGCGTTCCCTGTGTGGGCAGGCTGAGCGAGGAGACTCACGCTGGCATCCTCGGGCTCGGGAGGCTGATCTTGTACGAGCCTTGTAGGTCGTGTTAGAATCCAGTTCACACGGCAGGATGGGGCGTGGGCCGTGTAGAACCCCACGTGGATATGCCTGTTCAGGGAGCCCCTCTTCTCTCCTTGGTCGCAAGGTGACTTCCCCCGTTCTGGTCTCCTATGACACACATCTTCAGAACGCTCACCCTGGGTACCACGAATGGGGCCCCTGCTTCCCCTCCTCGTGACTGCATCCGAAACTTCCAGGGCCACAGCCCAGGGCCACACCCCAGACTTAGCTGGGGCCTGAGGACCGTGGCAGTGCCAGCCTTGTGTCTGTCCTCTAAGCATCCATCTCTCTCCGCCCGTGTGAGCCCTTTTTAGCCGTGCCTTGTCGATCATGATTTATATGCGATCACCCGTGCGGTGTAGTCACTCACAAATGAAACAGTGACAGGCTACATAGGTGGAGGGAATAAGCATCCAGAGGAGTCCTGGTTTTCGTTTCAGGTGCCTGGACCGCAGGGTGTGCGCCCTGGCCCCTCTGGGCAGACGTTGAACAGCCTTTCTGCACTGCTGTGGAATCACAAGCACAGCATCATGTACCTGCACATAATCTTAAAGAAATCACTGTAATGCCCCAACTGGTGTGTAAAAGAGAAAGAATTTGTGGCGATTGATGTATATTTCCGAGGGAATGCTTGCTACCTCGACACTGGAAGACAAAATGAGGTAGGTGGACATTCAGGCTGACTTGTGAGAAAGAATAAGTTCGGATTTAAGTGAAATAAAGTACTATTCAACTAGCACTTTTTAAATTACACCCTGAAAGGAAGACCCCATGAATTTGCTTACACATAAGCAGCCGCCACCACGGTCACTCAGAAATCCTGTTCCTGATTCCCACAGAGGCCTGGCCATGGGGATGCGATCCAAATAGAGTCACGCTGCATCAGCTCAAGTGAAAAAGGCTCAGGCTTCCCCAGCCAACAGGCAGCTGCGCTCCCAGAAAATCCAGTACATATCCAAGTGTGGGAGGCAAAGTCCGGTTCTGAGGGGCTTTGGACTAGGTGTTCAGCCTTTGGGGACGCTCAAGTGGGGAGGGGGGTCCCAAGGGCCCTGCGAGGCACAGGACTGTTGTGATATCAGGGTCCCTGCCTCCTGGGGGTGGACCCCCCTCGTGTGAAGACCCAAAGGGCCCGGATGCCTGCAGGCGGACAGAGTGCTCCCCGGCCGCTGTCCCCCTCAAGAGCCACGGCTGTACTAGCAAGGCCCCCACGCTAGTGTCCTCTGCAGTGCTGATACACTGTGTGCAAGCGGGAGACAGACAATGAACACCGAGTGAGCGGACACGAACAGCAAGGTGGGCTTGGGAGAACGGTGGGCAAATTGGATGCGACCCAGGCCCAGGCCTGGAGGAGCTGTGTGGGTGACAGATTTGAGGATAGGGTCCCTGCGAGCTCCCTCTGTTCTCATGGGACCCAGCACAGTGCTGGGGACACAAGTACTAATCCCCTTTCTCTGCTGCTGCTCCCACTAGGCAAACCCTCACCCCAGACAGAGGGCGACCTCCCCCATGACTTACGCGGGTGGCCTGGCCATTGTTGCGCGCTCACGTACCACGCAGATGTCAGTGTGAGCGGGGGCATAGCACACCTTGTGACGCTGACCCAGTCGGACGCGGTGGAGACGGCAACAGAGCACCCCAAGGTCCGGGTGAAAAGCTGTGCGGTGCACGGACCCGCTCGGGGCCCTGGAGATGGGCTGGAGGCCAGGGCAGGGCGGGGACAGTGGGGTGTTTTCCAGCCTCAGGTGACTTCTGGGGCTCTAAGGGACCCTTCGGCTGAGAGGAAGCACAGCTGTGTTCATTCCTGTCATTTTCTGCAGTTCTCCTCAGCAAATCTTGAAGGGATGAGCAAATGCAGTTAATGTAAAGCACAGGTAAGTTGTTGGTTTTGTTTCGCTTTGTACTAGTGACTGAACTCAGGAGCCAGGCATGCAAGGCAGGCGCATCACCCCTGAACTGCAGCCCCAGCCCGGCGCAGTGTCTGTTAGACACCTGGAGTGGTGACCAGTGTGTAGAAGATGCAGTATGGAGGGTGTCATAGAACAACGGCCAGAGCAGCCTTGTCTACACCAGCAACGCCTGCCAGCACCCTGCTCGTGGGGTCAGAGGAGCAAAGGGCTTGAGGGCGTGGCACATCCTTGGGGTCTGCAAGCTCTGGGGGCTTGGGCTGAGCGCTGTTGTTCTCTCTTCCGTAGGAGCATGGCAGGTCCCCTTGGCCTTCTCATAGGCATGGTCCTCATGGACAGCCCTGTGCTCGGAGTCCAGCCCTGCTCCTCCGATGGTCAGATAGCCTTGTTCCGTTCCTGCAACCTCACCCAGGTGCCCCCAGTCCCCAACACCACAAGGAACCTCCTGCTGAGCTTCAACTACATCGGGACGGTCACCAGCACGTCGTTCCCCTTCCTGGAGCAGCTCCAGCTTCTCGAGCTCGCGGCCCAGTTAAAACCCTTGACCATCGGCCCAGAGGCCTTCCAGAACCTGCCCAACCTCAGGATCTTGGACCTGGGCAACAACAAGTTCCACATCCTGCATCCGGACACTTTCCAGGGCCTGTCCCGGCTGTTTGAGCTTAGACTGTTTTCCTGTGGTCTCTCGGAGGCTGTGCTGAGGGACGGTTATTTCAGAAATTTAAATTCCTTAGCCCACCTGGACCTGTCCTTCAATCAGATTAGTAGCCTTTCCCTTCATCCTTCATTTCAGGAGCTGAATTCCTTAAATTCCATGGATTTTTCTCTCAACAAAATCCTCACCGTATGTGAGGGCGAGCTCAGCCCGCTCCAAGGGAAGACGTTGTCTTTTCTCAGTCTCAGATCGACCCAGGTGTACAGCAGGGGGCTAGACTGGGAGCAGTGCGGAAACCCATTCCGGAATCTGCGGCTGGAGACCCTGGACGCTTCCCAGAACGGCTGGACAGCGGCCATCACCGGAAACTTCAGCAGCGCCATCTCCGGGAGTGTGGTTTCCTCTTTGATTCTTCAACACCACATCATGGGCTCTGGATTTGGCTTCCATAACATCAAAGATCCTGACTGGAGCACATTCGCAGGCCTGGCCAGAAGCTCGGTGAGGAGCCTGGACCTCTCGGGAGGGTTCATCTTCTCCCTGAACCCCAGGCTCTTTGGGACACTCAAGGACTTGAAGGTTCTGAACCTTGCCCACAACAAGATAAACAAGATCTCAGACGGAGCATTCCTCGGACTTGACAGCCTGCAGATTCTCAATATGTCATTTAATCTCCTAGGGGAACTGTACAATTCCAACTTCCACGGGCTGCCCAGCGTAGCATACATCGATCTGCAGAAGAACCACATTGGGATCATTCAGGACCAAACCTTCAGATTCCTGGCAAATCTCGAGACCTTGGATCTCCGGGACAATGCTCTGAAGACCATTTCCTTTATTCCAAGCATACTGACTGTCTTCCTAAGTGGCAATAAACTGGTGACCTTGCCAAACATTGACCTTAGGGTCAATTTCATCCAGTTATCAGAAAACAGGCTGGAAAAGCTGTCGGATCTCTACTTTCTTCTCCGGGTACCGCATCTCCAGACACTCATCTTAAATCAGAATCGCCTTTCCTCTTGTCAGCCAGGTCTTAGCCCTTCAGCAAACCCCAGCTTAGAAAACCTTTTCCTAGGAGAAAATATGCTGCAACTCGCCTGGGAAACCGGGCTCTGCTGGGATGTCTTTAAGGGGCTTTCCCGTCTCCGGGTTCTGTTTCTGAATAATAACTACCTTAATTTCCTCCCCCCTGGGGTATTTAGTGACCTGGCTTCACTGAGAGGACTTAGCCTCAGCTCCAACAGGCTGACAGTGCTCTCTCCCGGCAGTTTACCAGCCAACCTGGAGGTCCTGGACATATCCAGGAACCAGCTCCTCTCTCCTGACCCTGGCTCGTTCGCATCGCTTCGTTCCTTGGACATAACTCATAACAGGTTCATCTGTGAGTGTGAGCTCAGCACTTTCGTCAGATGGCTCAACCGCACCAGCACCACTCTGGAGGGGTCTCCGGAGGACATGTCCTGCGCGTACCCTGCCTGGCTCGCAGACGTGTCCCTCTACTCTCTCTCCACAGAAGGCTGTGATGAAGAGGAGGCCTTAAAGTCCCTGCGGTTTTCCCTTTTCCTCGTGTCTCTGACCACTGTGACCCTGTTCCTCATGACCGTCCTCGTAGTCACAAAGCTCCGGGGCTTTTGTTTTCTGTGCTACAAGACAGCACAGAGCCTGCTGTCGGGCGACCGCCCCCTGAGGAGAGAATCAGACACCTACAAGTACGATGCCTACTTCTGCTTCAGTAGCAAAGACTTCGAATGGGTGCAGAATGCTTTGCTGAAACACCTGGACGCCCAGTACAGTGACCGAAACAGGCTTAACCTGTGCTTTGAGGAGAGAGACTTTGTGCCAGGGGAAGACCACATTGCCAACCTCCAGGCCGCCGTCTGGAGCAGCAGGAAAGTGGTCTGCCTCGTGAGCAGGCACTTCCTCGGCGACGGGTGGTGCCTGGAAGCCTTCAGCCACGCCCAGGGCAGGTGTGTGTCTGACCTGCGGAGAGTGCTCATCGTGGTGGTGGTGGGGTCACTGACCCAGTATGAGCTGATGAGACATCCGGCGATCCGAGGATTTGTGCAGAAGCAGCAGTACTTGAGGTGGCCTGAGGACCTCCAGGATGTGGGCTGGTTTCTCAGTAAACTCTCTCAGCACATACTAAAGAAAGAGAAGGGAAAGAAGGAAGACAGTGGCATTCAGCTGCAAACCGTAACCACCTCCTAGTGAAAGGGCAGCTTGCAGCACGTCCCGAGCCACAGAAAACTTCGCTTTGCATTTGTGCCAAGTTGCCCGTGGGAGTCCTTTCTGGGGTCTCCTTCCTGCTATGAAGAGAGCATCCATCTCTCGGTTTTCCTGTCCACTCCAGGTTTTGTCTCACTGCCCTCCAAACGGGAAAGAGCAGATCTAGAAAACTGCAGCTGTGCCTAGCAGCAGCCCCTTGCTCTCAGACCAGGGTTGCCATTCTGTCATGATGTGTGACGGCAGTGTCCCCAGCGTGGCAGGGACACCTTGGGGAAAGTGACAGATGGCTCCATGCTCTTGCTGGGGCTCTGCTCCAGAACGGGCTGGGCAGTGACTCTGAGCGTTGTGCTCTGCAAACCCACACTAAATAGGAAACAATCGAAGGGGAACCGTGCTTCCTTCCCCATCTACAGGGACAATGGCTGTGGCACCACTCCCAGATGAAAGGGGATGAAAGGTGGCCCTGGAGACCCTGGGGTGGGAATAACCGCACCCTGTGGCCACACTGCACTGTCATGGGTGGTGGAATCTTTCAGCTCAGCTCGGCCCTCCCAGGACTCCGCACCAAGCGACCTCCTCTCTTTCCTGCCCACCTCACCTTGTTCGTCAACTCCGCACGCTGCTGTAGGAAGAAACAGGCCCCGCACACAGATTTGGACTCCGTGGCTGAGAGCCCTGTGACCTGGAGTGTTTGGGTCCCCTTATCAGCTGGGCCATCACAGCACCACCTCCTAGAGCTGCTGCGGGACTCACCTGGGCCCCAGCATCAGGGCTGCTGGGCTCTCTCCATGCACTGCCTGGAGGCCGCAAGAGACCACGCACACTGGAGACTCCATGCCCGGTCACCACGGCTTTGGGTCTGGATTTTTTAATCCTAAAAGGAACCTATGTGTATTTTGCATTCTAGTCCTTTTTTATGTTTATTAATACAGACTTCTTTTTGCAAATCCATTAAGAAAATGTAAACCAAAGTGCGTCCTGATTACCCCTCACTCACATCCGCTGTGGACCTGCCACCCACTCCCCGGGATGCCTCTGCTGTCCCTCCCCGTGACACACGCATGCACTCATGCTCATGCTCACGTGCACGTGCACCAGCCCGGCTCTGTCGGGCCACTTCTTATCCAAGACACAGCAGTGTCCTCTGCCCGGTGATGGAATTGCTCCTTTGCAGACCTTTTTTCTGGAATGTTCTCCCTTATCTCCCCACATGTTTTACATGTTCTTCAAAATCCAGCCCCTGGAGCCTGATGGTCCATCCCACTCAGAGTCCCCTCGAACTTTTGTGAAGACTCTTGATGCCTTATCTGTTCTTTTCACACCGGCACGTGCTGTTCCTGCCTCCTCTGCCAGCTGGGAGCCCCTCTGGCCTGTTGAGTCCACCAAGGAGGACCTTTCTTCTGTGTCCCACCTGCATGTCAAGACATATCACAGGCGCCTTGAGCCACCTAGAGCTTCCCGGATGTGCACTGGTTCATCCTTGTCCACCCTGAGGAGTTTGCTCCCCTTTCTTCGTGGCCCTGCAGGTTTCTGTCCCTGAGCTGTGACACAGGGTCTGCCACTGTGTTTGGTACGATGGGATCCCGACAGCAGATCCCTGTCTGGCGGATCACATACTTCAGGCTGGTTGGTCCCTGGTCCCAGCACACGCTCAGTGAGCGCACAGGGTGCATGTGATGCCCACCTCCGTGTCCCCACCTGTGCCACTGGGCTCTCCAGGGGAGGCAGCGGCAGGGACAGCCACAGAGGCCTGGATGAGAGGATGAGACCCCAGGCTGTAAGAATCCGCGGCACATTTCATGGCGCGGAGCTCCTCCCAGGCTGGTGGGGGAGTCGCGGCCCACACCAGCAGCCAAGGAAGTTGTCCCTCGTGAGCTGATGGCGCTCCACGTGGAAAAACTCTGTCACAGCCTCTCCCAGCCCGCACTGCAGCACACACAGCTGGAGGCGCACCCCAAGTGGCTCCCTCAGGAAGCCCTTCCGCCCCTCATCTCCATCCCAGGGTCAGGGCAGAGTTCGCGTCACACGTCCCAGCCGCTCGCAAATCGACCATGTCTCTAATTCACCCAGGAATCTTTTTCAGCAAAGACCTGAAGTTCCCTTAAAATCTCTTCATTTGTCTTTTCTTCTGTCACCAGGCTCAGCAGCTGGAAATCATTTTGAGGCCATTTCCCGTGTCTTTTCCACTCTGTCAGTGTCTGGATGCCCAAGGGACAGGCCAGGGGGGCCAAGCAGGAAGTGGCATCCGGCACCCAGTAGCTGGAAGTCAGGCTCCAGGACACTGATAAACTCACCCAACGAGCACCCAGGTGAGCAGCATGGAGGAGGAAGCGGCTGTCCTGCTCACAGTTTTGAAGGGTCCACTCCACGGCCCGTGGCCCCCTGCTCTTGGGCCTGCCACAGGAAGTACACCATGGTGGGTGGGTGTGCTGGAGCAAGATGCCCACTGTGCAGCTAGAAAGCGGGAGGAAAGGGAGGAAAAGGCAGGGGCTTGGGTCCCATGGTGCCCTCTGAGAGCACAGGTGGCCCAAGACCACCATGAGGCCCTGCTTCTAAAGCCACACCCTCCCGTGGTGCCACTCTGGGGGGGACCCGCTAACACAGGGGCCTTGGGAGACACCCCGGCCCACTGCCATCCGCAGGGCATGGCCTTTGGGGTGTGCTGAAACAGTGGGAATAAGCCAGGAATCTGACACTGCCTACAGCTTACTGTGTTTGAAACTGAGACTGTTCTAGAAGATGTAGATATTCGTTGAGGCTGTTGAAAGCTTCAAAGGGACTCTCACTCATCACCCCAAATACTGACTTTGAAAATTCCTGTCAACCTCATGCATCTGCAGTGAATAATTTTTGATATAATGTAAAATAAAAGCGGCTTAAAGTTTTAAATCATGGAATAACACTATTGGGGGTACAGGTGCAAGATCATTAAATGTTCATCTGCTACAATAAAAATTAATATAAAATGTTTACAGTATTAAGTCTAGATATACCAGCACTTGGGAGGCTGAGGCAGGAGGATCGTTGTGAGTTCAAGACCAGCCTGGGCTACAAAGTGAGCTCAAGGTCAGCCTGAACTGTACAGGGAGACCCTGTCTTAAAAAAGGAAAAGAAAAGTCTAGATACACTGAGTACATATTTAGAAGTATGGAAAAGCCAGAAGAATAAACTTGAAGAGTTAATGGTGATGGCCTGGGGCAGTTCCGCCAGTTCTTCTTTGGAACATCCAGAAAAGCTGGAGAAGTTATTTCTAGAATCTTTTAAAGGCCCCAGAAGGCTACAAGGCTGTCCAAGTGGGGGAAGGGACCAAGAAGGGCATGTGTCCGGGAAAGACTCGGGGGAGAGGGCAGACCTCCACTCAGAACACGTTCGCTCCACACGTCTGGAAAGGCTCAGGGTGAGAACGTGGACGGGTGTCTACAAATCAAGAGGGAAAGACAACAGAAAAGAAAAATGGAAGCAAGGACAAGAACTTCGCAAAAGGTCATCCATCGCCCAACAAGCAAATGAAAAGAAAAATGCAAATGAAAACCTTGTGCTGCCCCTGCCACCCAGTGGAGGGTTAGGTTAAGAAGGCGACGGCAAAGATGCAGAACTCCTGGGCCGGCCCTGAGTGTGTGAACGCCGCTGCCTACTGCGGGGAAGTCCGTGCCCGCAGTGTCATGGGATGCTTTACGAACGGGTGTGTACACAACAGAACCCCGGGCACGTGTTCCCCGGGGGCACAGCAAAACGTTCTTCGCAGTGTTACTTGTATCAGCCAGCACTGGAAACACCCACATGTCCATTAGGCAGAGAGAGGATGAACCGCAGCAATCAGAAACCATCAGAAATGATGGCCAGTTACAGCTACATGCAGCACTGTAAGTGACTTCACAAAAATGTTAGGCCAAAGAGACGAGATGTTAATGATGATATACTGAGCGGTTCTGTGTTCAGAAGTTTAGGAAAGACAGAGCTCACCTATGGTGACGATGGCGATGAGGGTGGCCTGAGGGAGGTGGGCAGGGAGGGCTGAGGGGACTTCCAAGGTGCCGCTCTGTTCTTGGCTGGACAGTGGGGGACAGGTGCGTTCACTTGGTGATGATACAAGGTCGTCAAAATATACAGTGAACATTTAGCTTAAAAAATGTATTACAGTAAAACACACCCTGCCGTGGAGTCCTCCCCCTTCACACACAATCCCGTCATTCCCGCCACTTTCTGCAGCAATTCTGAAAGTCTTCTGTTGTGAGTGTCTTTTCATGCCTGCCTCAGTGTTCTGAATTGGTTCAAAATGTTTACAGCAGTTTCTGTCAAATAAAAACATGATGCTGTAGCTGGGCATGGTGCGCACACCTGTAATCCCAGCACCTAGGAAGCTGAGGCAGAATTGCTATGAGTTCAAGGCCAGCCTGGGCTACACAGTGAGTTCAAGACTTGGCGAAACTACATAACCAGACCCTGCTCAAAAAAAATGTATATATATACTATGTCCTGTGTCCTCATCTACCTTATCCACTGGCTGTGGTACCATGTGACTTCTGGCTCTTCCCCAAAGTCAAAATAACCCTGCAAGAGACACATCAAGGCAGCCAGGACAGCACAGCAAAAGACACTTAGGAAAGAGGGCTCCAGAGCTGCTCCAGAGCTGCTCCAGAGCTGCTGCAGTGCTTTCCTCACAACGGCATGAGTGTGTTTGAGGCAAAGAGGAGGGTTTTGAGAGAGACTCATTGGAAATGTGTCTTTTACTGTAGTAATTTTTTCCAAATTGAAATATTAACCATATTTTTCAGTCACATATCATACATTTTATCTGTACCCATTAATTCATTCATTTTTTGTAAGGTCTTTTGCTTCAGTTTAAAAACAAAAAATTTTAAAAATCAGGAGACTTGCTGTAGTTGTTAAATAAGACCTGTGGTGTACTGATTTGTATAGAAGGAGTGGGCGTTCTCTCTCATCCTTACTCTCAGTAGGGCTGCTTCTGGTGAGCTCCTCCGCTCCGTGCCAGAGGGGAACTCAGGCCGAGGTGTGGGGGACCGAGCACTGTGGGAGGGGGACTGCAGAGGTCATCTGCAGCGGTCATCCTCAGCTTCGGTGTCACCTTCTGTTTCACTAGCAGTACTCAGAACAGGTACGAAGGGATATCTCCTTACATAGCGATTAGAGCAGCAACGGTAACTTCTGTCAATGACAGAAGACAGAGAACATAGAGAAAATTAGCCAGAATTTTAAAATTAAACCACCAGTGGAATGAAAGTACTTCAGTGGGTGAACATACTTGCAAAAAATACATATATACACATGTGCAGAGTTTTGCTCAATTTTATTTTTCTTGAGATCAAAGGGATTTTAATTTGTTTTACTTAGTAATTAAGCATTTTCTTTCTCAGTGGCCACAGTAATTTCCACTTAGATCATGCTTTTAGGAAATGAAACATTTTCATTCTGCAGAAAATTCCATGGAAAGAACTCGCTAGGGCTCTGTGGTCCCCGTGGGCACCTGGGCCCAGGAGGTTCTGACAAAGGGCCTTTATTTCTAAACTCGGGGACCCGGTCCAAGGAAATCAGGGCTCTTTTCCTGGTGCAGGCCCCGCACCGCTGGGGAAGGCTGCTCGCTCAGAGAAGTGCTGGGATGCGGTGGCGACGTCTCGTCGCCCCCAGGAGGCAGGTGCTCTTTCCTCGGGGCTCGCACTTGCGGCCACACTCACGTTTCTCTGATGACCGGGCTGGTTCATTGCTCCAGCGCCGTCCCCAGCTGCAGCTGTGACGTTGGGCCATGCCAAGCCCGCAGGTCTGCACAGTGAGCCCCAGCAGTCTCTGCACACTGCTCCCACGGCCACAGGGAGCTCTGCAGAGAGGGTGCAGGAGCCCGTGGGGCTCAGGCTCGCGGACAGACACAGCGTCGGGGCAAGGTCAGAGTGGCGCACCGGCCTTGCGCAGGCTGCAGCCCCCAAGTGAGCCTGGGGCCCAAGCCGCTTGCCCTGGAGAAGGCAGGAAAGGCCCTCAGGCTGAGGCCAGCTCTGTGGTCTCACCCCCAGAGCTCCACATCTGGGGGCACATGGGCCATCTCCCCAGGGCTAGGAGGCTTGCAGAATCACTGGCACGCTTCTGGCATGCAGTGAACACGTGCTCACAGGCGGTGGCCGAGGGCCGAGGCCGGCTGTGTCAGGTGACGGTCGTGGTTTCCCTGATCCGGGCCCGCCTCTGGGCCCTGGTCTGCACACCCTGCTCTTCGTTCCCCCTTCGGAGGTCGGGTGAGGCAGTGCCTCTGGACTTCAGAAGAGGAAGTCCCAAAGCTGTCACCGAAAGAACCAACAGAGTGAACACACTCTAAGGGTTCTCCACAGCGTCCTCTGTGTGACCTGTGGGATCCCTGGGATCCTACCTGCACCGAGAGAGAGAATCTTCCTCACCCGGAAAGAGCCCCTCTTGCCAGTCCTGCCCCACCCAACTCCGATCACCAGAAGTTGGTGACTTCTATCAACGAAGACTAATTTTGCCTGTTCCAGAACTTCACATACATGGAATCATTCAGCCAACCTTTGCATGTATTTTGCTTTACTTAACGTACTTTTTAGGTGCTTCTAGCTTGTTGTTCCATTTATTTTGTTCTTGATGTCGTGTTGTACGGACATACCTTCGTTTATTTACCCAGCCCCCGCTGAGAGGGCTGGCTGTTCATTTTTTGCTGTTAGAATGAAGCTGCTAGGTACAGGCTTTCACACACCTCTGTAGACGGTGTCCGTTCTCCCGGCTAGGTACCTAGGAGTGAAAGCGTCAGGTCACAGGTGAGAGCGCTCTCCTGAGATGACCGACAGCTTACACTTCTGCCCACCCTGGTATGGTCAGCTCTGAGGTTCAGCCACCCTAGGGAGCGTGGGGTCGAGGCTCACGGTGGCTTCCATTTGCATTTCCCTATGACTGAGTTTCGACTGCCTTTTCACGTGCTGTCACCATTGCTAAGTCTTCCGTAGGAAGGTTCTGCTCCTCTTATGCTGATTTAATTGAGTTGCTGTCTTCACTACTGATCTGTAGGCAGGCGTGCTGTTGTTCAGCTACACGTCTCCTCCAGATGTATGCGGTACAAGTATTTTCTCAGTCCATGGTTTGACTTCACATTTTATAACAATGTTTTTAATGACAGACTTCTTTAATTCTGCTGAAGTCCACATATCAGGTTATCCCATGGCTGGGGTCCCGTGTCCCGCCTGGTGGCGTCCACATTCCCAAGGCCCTGAGGACAGACCTCCGTCTTCTTCTAGCAGCTGGGATGTAGCTCCCTCATTGTCAGTGCGTGGTCCCTGAGAGGTCTGGGGAACTGGCTGTGGCCATCGGGAGCTGTCCCCAGGCAGCGCTGCACCCTGGAAGGGGGCCTTGGCCAGGGGTACTGCTCTGTGCCTCACCACCCGCCTCCCTTCTGAGCAGGCCAGGGAGATGCTGCTCTTAGGCGGAAGGCCCAGGAGTCCGTGTGTCCTCCTTGGGCTGACGGGCAGCTCCGCCAAGGCTGGAGCCCTGGAGGGCAGGTGTGTGAGGAGCGTGCAAGGAGAGGACACGTGTGGGCGGCAAGCTGAGCAGGAGAAGGTGCTGGCTGGAGGGACCCAGGAGGGTCTCGGGAGAAGTGGGGCGGGCCCAGGGCAGAAGCCAGGAAGCCTGATCTAAACAAAACATGAGCCACCGCGTGGCAGGCCGGTGGGTGGACAGACAGGCGGAAGGATGGACAGATGGGTAGATGGACGGTCACTGTGGAGGGCAGCATGGAAATCGCACAAGGTAAGACCTGAGAGATGCCCCTGGCATTGACTAGATGGGGTCAGCGATGCCCCTAGAACACGCGAGGAAGCCACGGGCAGTGGGGCCAGAGGACAAGAGGCTGTGAGATCGAGGGTCAGTGGGGGCCAGACTGACCAGCCAGCCAGCCGTGCCCGTGGGTGTGTCGGGGAGACTGTGGTGGGGAGGAGACCCGGTTCCAAGATGGAAGAAGCGTAGGGAGGCGGTGCTCATGGGGCCCAGGGCGAGGAAGAGGACGCCAATGCGGGTAAGCAGGTCGGGTGGGGTGAGGACGCCCAGAAACCCACGGGGCCGGGAGGGGCAGCCTCGGACCTCGGCCCAGGCTGCGGCTGCGTTCATGGATGAAGGGCGACGGTGCTCTCAGACTTGGCAGAAACACAGGCCAACACAGCGGAATAAAGCCCCGTGCTGCTGCGACCTGGCTGCAGCCCCGGGCTGCTCAGCTCTGGCCGTGGCCAGTGCGAGGCGGTCACGCCTGGCTGCACCACCCTGCTCTTGTGCTTCGGGGAACTTCCTCTGTCTCTTTGGAGCTAAAGTTGTGTGTGCGTGTGTGTGTGTGTGTATGTGTGCACACACATACATGTGAGGTCTCACCCTGTCTCCAGTCTCAGATGGGAAAAGCAGGCCGTGCCCCGTAGTGGACGGATGGGCGTTCCCTCCTCTACCCCTGGGTGGCTGGCGGGCGCAGCTCACAGCGGCAGGGCGCGTGACCAAGGAGCTCTCCTGCAGGCGCGCTCCTCCCACACTGCACTTAAGTTGCACGGAGAACAACTTCCCGTGAAGTGTCCCAGCATCCGAGTCACAGCTGGCCTGAGCTTCAGCTGTGTTTGAGTGGCGGGCGTTGGAAAACAGACGTGTGCACGCACACATGCACACACTTTTCGTTAAAGGAGAAGAAAAACCACTGGTCTGTTCTCACACACATGTGTGGCCATCGGTGGAGCTATGGCTCCAGACTCGGCCGGGAGCTTCTGATACCTTTGAAGAGGCGAACCCAGCTGGCCATGAAGAAGGCTCAGACACTGAGGAGTCTCCAGCCCCACGTCCCAGCCCACAGAGGGCACCGTGTCCCGCCCAGGATGTGAGCAGGCAGACCTCGTCACAGGAGCCCCACGAGGAAGCCGGGGATTTGCCAGCAGCTGCTCCTGTTCATTAGACACGAGCCGGACAAGAAGAAGAGGCACACGCAGCAGAAAGCAGAGCAGCGCTCGCGCCTGGGCGTGGCGGGAGTGACGCTCTCTGGCAGCCCCGGACAGCTCTGGCCACAGCTGTGGCTTCCCGGCCAGGGTGGGGATTTCCGGCCTGCGCGGTGCAGCTCCAAGCGCAAATCCCAGGGAGGCTGGGCGGAGGCTGTGGGAGGGGCTCCCCACAGGGCATGAGCATCACACTTTGGAGAGGGGCTCTGATGTGTCTGAGGACCAACGGAGATGCCGGCAGTGTCATCAGGAGGCTGGGCTTGTGTGGTTTGTCTACGAGGGACACACTTCCTTCACCAGCCCTGGCCAGCAGGGCTCTCCTGGCAGGAGTTTGGGACAAGCTGGTCCCCAAAGAGAGGAAGGGCCGGGAGGTCCAGAGAGCAGGCTTTGGTCCAAGAGGCCTGCGGTTGAAGCCCAGCTCCGAGGTGGCTGCTGCGTGGCTCACCTCTCCAAGCCTGTTCCCCTTGGCAAGGTGTCTGCAGGCCTGAGGAAGTATGTGTGGGGGACAGGGCGACTGCGTGGGGTGATGTGGCCTGGCCACCGGGCCATGCGCTATACCCTGTGCTGATGGCAGCCTCTGCCTCCCCTGGCCTCGCTGACCCGTCTGTGTGCAGCACAGTGGTACCCTGCATGCGCCACGGGCCCTCCCCGCGTCAGGACGCAGCTGACCCGTGCAGGAGGGTTTGCGAGCGGTGAGGGTACAGGTGTGTTTGCTGACGACCACAGGCTCCTGGGGTGCGCCTTGTGGAACACACTCCAGCACACACTCGTGGGCGTCTGCACATCCCAGAGCCTGCGTCTCTGTCCCGGTCTCCCTGGCCTGGCCCTCAGCACCCACCCAAGCAGATGCCGCCCGCTGGGGCCGCACACCGCTCCTCAGCTGGTGGCCTCAGCAAGGGTCCCCCAAGCGAGGGCCGTGCCTGGCCTGCAGGGTTCCCAGAGCTCCGTGGCGCAGGCCTGCCCCGCAGGCACCATGGGAACAGCACAGCTCAGACTCCCGTCCTCCCAGGTTGCCGCTGCTGCGTGTGTACGAGGCCACCACGGACACGGGGGCCACGGCGCCTCAGCTGCCCCGCAGGGGCCATGGTGCCTCCCATGTTGTGTGGCTCAGGACAGTGCTGGGAGCTGGGCCCAGGGGCTCTGACTTGTGGGGTCCTGGCCCTTCAGGAGCACCCACACTTGCCTGGGAGCCACCTGAGGGTCCATATGTGTGGGACACACATGAGGTAACCTTTGCTTGGACAGTTCTTTAGAAGCGGGGTCTCACTATGCTGCCCAGGCCAGCCTCCACCTCCGGAGCACACGCGGCTCTCCTGCCTCAGCCTCCTCAATACCTGGCACACAGATGTGCAAGATGGAGTCTGGCCCCCCAAATGCTTCCCCACACCACCCAGACCCTTCAGCTTCTGTGCCCGCAGAGGTTGCCCGGTCCACCCCATGTCCCCGTCGATCCCATGGATCTGTGACTCCCAGGCCATCCCACCGGGAGTCCCACTCCCGGCTGCACATGAGCCAGTCTGTCAGGGGCTGGGGGCCAGACCACCCAGACCTCAGAAAGTGGCCGCTTTTGGGTCAGGGTCTTAGGAGGGCAATCAAGTCATAGTGCATGGCCTTGTCACCCATACTGAGGTGCTGGGGAGGCCAGGGACAGCGGCCCTTGGCTGCACCTTTCCCAGCCTCCACACCGCACGAGGCGCTGTGCAGTCCGGGGCCCACCACACTGGAGCCGCGGCCGCCTCAGCCTCGTCCTGGCCTCCACCCAGCACGCTGCACACGCTGTCCCCACCGAGCGCCCGCACACCACACCACAGCCACCCAGGGCACGGGGAGCCAGCAGCACGACACGGGGCCACAGCCGGCGGGAGACAGAGGTGGGCTGCACAGACACACACACAGCACACTGCGCACACCACACAACACGCACACAACACGCTACACATGCAGTCCACAGGCTGCACACGTCATACCACACCGCACACACATTCCACAGTACACGTTCCACTGCAACCTCTGCAGCCACAGAGGCTGAAGGGTTCTCTACACACAACACAAGACACTTCACACATACCTGTACACACACCACGTACCACACAACATTCCACACACACTGCACAGATGCCACACTGCACACACCACATATTCCACACACAATTTGACAGCCACATCCCACGCATAGCGTACATTCTACACACATGGTACAACACGCCCCACGTACCTGTACACACGCTTCACACACCACACACTTTCCACGCACTACCCTCACACACACCTGTACAGATGCTCTACACACACAAACGCTCTGCACTTACTTCACACATTCCATACAACGCGGCATACATACACGCACACACTGCACAAACCACACTGCACGTGTACCACATAGCCCCACATGCACACCACACCCCCGCGTACACAAGCAACACAAGCACCGCACACCACACACCCACTGTCCACCTGGCCCACACACATCCACAACGCACACCCACACGGCGTGAATGTCACTCAGCCCACATGTGCCATGCTACCATGCTGTGCAGCTCCCAACACCACGGGCGCCCAACGCCTGTGTCGGACTCGGGCACAGCGCCGTGGTCGCTCCAGCCGACAGCCCTGGACGTCCCGCGTCCCGGTGCCTGCAGCCCCGCACCCCACCCAGAGGGCACTGGCAGTGAGCGCGGAGTCCTGGGAGGACAGGCGGGTCAGGCTGAGCGGCGCTGTGGCAGGGACGCCGCAAGCTCAGGCCGAGAGGCCGCCATGCCACAAGCTCCGTCGGGTCCGCCCGCACCCCGTCAGGGCCGGGCTCGCACACAGAGCCTGAAGGCTGCGCAGAGGCTGGTGGCGGATCCCGCCGGGGCCTGTGGAGTGGGCCAGGTGCACCCCGCCAGCCCAGGCCCCGCAGGGCTCCCGTAGCTTGAGGGACCAGCACTGCCGGGACCTTTGGAAGGACAGTGTCCCTCAGCAGGGCCTGGCGCGTGGGGTGGAGGGTGGCCGATGGGGCAAGGGATGGTGGGAGTTCGGGTCCAGCCTCCCACGTGCACGATCCTGTCCAGCTTGCGCCACGTGTGCCGATGGGGCCTCACCCCTCTAGGGAGAGGGAACCACCTTTGGGAAGCAGCCCCTCCACCCAGGGAGAGTTCATTCTTTACCTCCAGAGAGAAGCCAGCCCTGCCTTCCGGAGCACACCCCGCTGGCCCGGGCTCTGCTCCTCCTCCCACACGGCGGGCAGCCCTGCTCGGGTCACCAGCACGTTCCGCAGGGCCCGGAGGAGCGTGAGAGGACCGGCGTCTGGGCAGGGCAGTGCTTGGAACTGGAGTGTCCCGAGGGCCTGCTGCCCAGCTGTGTGCTCAGAGCTGCTCCTCACCCCAAGCTGAGTCCTCCCCGGGGGAGGGCAGGTGCCGGGCCTCGAGCACTCAGGCTTGGCAGGACCTGCCCAGGGGCTGCCTCTCTCTGGCCCTGTGCCGCTCCTCTCCAGGGGGCAGTGCGGAGCTGCTGTGGCGTCACACAGGCAGGGCGTCCCTCCTCTCCGCCGCACGCCGCGCAGGCAGCAGAGGTGTGGTCTCTGAGAGCTGAGGGCCCACAGGGTTTGCGTCTCCCTCCGTTCTCCCTGCCGCGAAGTCCCACCCCAGGGCCCAGCTGGACCACGGGAGCCCTCCCTGCCCCACCCCAGGGCCCAGCTGGACCACGGGAGCCCTCCCTGCCCCA
>NW_004955520.1:1571882-1607441 GCF_000276665.1 Chinchilla lanigera
CCTCCCTGCCCCACCCCAGGGCCCAGCTGGACCACGGGAGCCCTCCCTGCCCCATCCCAGGGCCCAGCTGGACCACGGGAGCCCTCCCTGCCCCAGGGCTCCAGCTGCCAGTGCCCCAGCCTCTCCCACACCCCAATGGACACACCCAGCTCCAGCCTGGGGCCCAGGTCGGAGTGAGGTCATGCACATGACCTGCTCCTCGGCCCCATGGCAGCCCTTTGCCAGAGACTCCATCGGTCCCTCCTGGAGCCGGAGGGTGGGCCGGCGCCCTCCTTCCCAGCTCAGCTATAGACGTTACCTCATCCCTCGGAGACGACCCTGGGACAGGCAGCAAAGTGCTCCCTCCCCTCTGGTCCCCCTGTCCCCCCCGCCCCGTGAGCCAGCCAGGCAGGGGCATCTGAGAGCTCAGGAGCAGGCTGGGGTGGGAGCAGTGACTCTCTCTTCAAAAGGGTGGGAGCTGGCGCTCTGCACAGCCCTGTGTCCCATGTCCCAGGAGAGGACCCTGTTCATGTGGCCTCAGCCTCAGCACGCAGTGCTTGGTGGGTGACAGCTGCATGGACCAAAGCTGACTCAGGCTGTATGGACTAAAGCTGGGTGGGCAGTGACCAGGCAGGACCTGACTGCCTGGTGCCCGGCAGGTGGACGCCAGCCCCACAGCCTCGCCACCAGCCCATCCACACTGAGAGCAGATGTGGGGTGCTGGGATGCTTGTCCCATCCACACACGGCTCCTGTGCACTCAGGGCAGGGCTGGCACTGTCCCTGGGGATGCAGGGTGGCCGGGCAGCAGAGGGCAGCTTCCTGGAGCAGTGCCAGTATCCTGTGCCACTGTAGCTTTCCTTCCTTCCATGGCGCTGTGATTAAACGTGGAGAGGAATCTCGGAGACCATGATGCAGGCTGATCCAGTCTGCAGACAGGAAGGTATCTTCCCGTTTTGATGCCACGGCAGGCAGAGCAAACCTAGGCCAGAGCCACAGCGCTAATTACACAAACCCACATGCTGTGACACCACCGTGTCACATCACGCTTCTTTGCACAGGGCCTGTCCAGCTGATGGGCACTACCTGAATGGGCGCTGTGGTCAGTGAGGAGCTCATGGTGGCAGGGAGCTGTTCAGGAAGGGGAGCCCTCGGGAACAACCCGGGGACCTTCACTGCAGAGAGGAGAGAGGTGGAGTAGTGTGGACCTTGCTCCTGGCCCGGGTCCCAATCCCCACCCTGCTCCGGCCAGCAGGTTGACCAAGGCAGAGCCAGCCCGGGTCTGTGGGCCTCGGGCTCCCTGACAATGCTGAGCTAGGCTGGGCAACAGCCTGGTACTCCTACTCTGTCCCAGCCTGGAAGATGCCACAGGCACCGCGCCACATGCCCTGGGGAGGAGAGGAAAGGCCAGCGGGCTCAGCATGCAGGCAGAGCGCCCAGGCTGGACCTGGTGCACTTGGAGCCTGTGCTCCTCCCTGGGGGGCCTCTGCCCCAGAGAGCAGACTGAGCTCTCCTCCCGACACAGTCACGGAGGGCTCTGCAGGCAGCATGCAGAGAGGCTGGGGTAGAGGACAGGGCAGTGGTCCTGCTGCAGCCTGGGAGGAGCCCCGCCTCTGCCGTCTCTCGGCCGCAGGGGACCTGCCTGTGCAGAGGCTCTGCCTGCCTGGCTGGCTGTCTGATTACTTTGTCTCCGTCTCTCTAGTGTGCTTTCATTATGGAGGGAGCTAAAGAAGAAAACTGAGGCCCAGAGGCAGGAGACTTCCCCCCAGGTTCACACAGCACGTGGCCCACAAACCAGAGGGTGCAGGGAGAGGCCCAGCCAGGCCTGGCACAGGGACCTGGCCTCCCAGGGGCTCACAGCCGCTGAATTCGTCGCCTTGTCCCCTGGCCACCTTGCTTTTCCTCTAATGCTTCTTTCTAACGGTGTCTTTGGTCTCCACGAGAGACCACAGAACAGAAGGTCCCATTTCCCCCACCCAACAAGCTGTGAAAAACACAGCTCCACAGAGGGCCGAACTGTCCAGCTGACTGCTGAGGACCCTGCGCCCTCCCAGGACAGTGCATGGACACCACACGGTGTGTGGAGTGAGATGGACCTGGGACCTGCTCTGCAGCCACTGGCCAGGCACCGGCCCAGGCCACCGATCCCACCGCCACACAGCAGGAGCATACGCAGGCCATGCTGCTGCCACTCAAAAAGGGACGCGTCACCCACTGAAGCAGCAGGGGCCACGGGACAGCAGGATCGGGCCTGGGCACTCCTGCGCCTGTGGGCAGTTGTCCAGGTGCCGCCCATCTCTAGCCACGTCTGTCCTCTCAGCCTCCCATCCCCTGACCACCCCAATACACATGCAACAGCACACACACACACACACACACACACACACGCACACGCACACGCACACGCACAGCACCCTTCTACACACTGGCCCCTTAGAAGCCAGGAAACTTGCTGCTCTCAATCTGTTTCTATCCTCGGAGCTTGGACCCCGCTCTGGATTTTACAGCCTGGGCAGACCAGCCTGGCTGTGGCACTTTCCTACAGCCCTGCACCCCTCCCACCAGGCCCCTGCCCCTCAAGTCCCCAGGACAGAGTACCCAGCAGAGGTCCCCGTGAAGAGACAGCCCCCGGCAGGCAAGGCAGCCAGGCTCCCTTAGCATGCAGTCTGTGGGTCCCCCAGGAGCCTGGGTGCTGTCGGAGCAGGCGAAGCTGACTTTTGTGGAGATCACGGCTGGCTGCAGGGAGCAGGGCAACTCCAGCTCCTGCAGAGTGACATCTGTGTGCCTGTCGGTCTGTCTGTATCTGATTGCTTTGTCTCCTTCTCTCTAGTTTGCCTTCATTATGGAGGGAACTAAAGAAGGAAACCGAGGCCTAGAAATCCAGCACTTTCGGGTGCCTTGGGGGCGGGGCGCCTGTGCCCCACAGACGCTAGGTCCACAGCCTCTGGTCAGAGGCCGGCGTGGGCAGACACCGAGGTGCTCCGTCTCCGTCCCCAGGGCCTCCAGCCAGGGCCCCCCACGCTCTGCACGCCGCCCTTGCTGACACCCGCGTCCCAGGCGCGTCCCCACAGCACCATGGGAAAGTGCCAAGCAGAGCCCTTGTGCTCTGAGGAGCAAAGAACCTCCACCAGACTCAGCCCAGACTTCCTGCGTCCCAAATGCAGATGGACTTATTCTTTGTCCGCCAAGAGTCACAGGATTTCAGAGCAGGTTTCCCCGGCCTCAGGCCTCTTGGTGTCAGGGTTCTGATCAGCTTCCTGCTGGACGCTGTGCCGTGCCGGCCTCTACCGCCTGCCAGCTGTGGCCACCAAGACACGACCCAGCCGTGGTTCAGCATCTCAGGGGGCACAAAACCACCCTGGCTTAAAACCACAGAGCCCAAGGGCTTCCAGAGAAGGACTCCCCAGGTGGGAAGGTGCCCCAGGGAGGGACGAAGGGGGCTCCTGGGGCTGGGGATGGTGGGGAAGGGCTCCAGGCTCCAAGCGGCTGCTCTCCCTGGTCGAGAGCACCTTGGATGTGACAGATGGCAGCACAGTGTCTGCTGAGTTTTAAATTTTTAGTTAGCACACGTACCTAATACATCTTAATTCTTACAGCCTCTCCTCCTGCCATTTGCTAAAGATGCAGCTCCATATCTCCTGTCACCTACCTTTTAGTTTTCTCTAAATTACTTACACGCTGGGTTTGTCATGTAAGAGAAACCATGCAGCATCTGAGCTTGTGTGGTGCATTTCACTGAGGGTCACTGGTGCTGAAATAACCACACGGGCTGGGAGCTCCTAACTCTGCGCAGTGGGCAGGCAGAGCCAGGTGGGGCCACTGCCCTGAGGCACGTCTGGAGGCGGTGCAGAGTGATTTAGGCTCATCATTTAGGGACCTGAAGGTTAGGGACCCGACCGGCAGCCCTGCCCCAGAAAGATGGCGGTGTCACCCCGCTGTCCCGCACTGTGCTGAGCCCCGGAGGTGACCAGAGGACAGCGTCTCTCTGGCTCTTGGTCTCTGAGACTGCAGTCCACGGTCAGCTGGCCCCGCTGCCTAGAACCAAGCCTTTGGGTCGGTGGGGACCTCCGGACCCTAAGCAGTGGTGCCGCTCAGAGGAAGGTGCCCCCGCACATCCTCAGGCCCCTCACTTCCCTCTCCCCTGCCTTACTAGGCTGCGTCCAGGCAGGGCAAACTCAGCGCCACTCTCCCGCAGAGCAGAGGCTGCTGGGGCTCACAGGAAGCCCACCCAGCTTCCTCTGGCCTCTGACTAGAGGCTGTGGACCCCTGCGTGGTGCCCTGCAGCAGGGGCATTGGCACCACCAGCCCAAAGCATAGGGGGACATCTGGGTCCTCCCAGGGTGTCCTTCACTCCCTGCTGGCTGGACACCAGGGGTACCAGCACTCTCGGGCGGCTGAGCCACAGATGGAAGGCCCCTGAGGCCCTAAGTGATCACCTGAGAGCCACTGCCGGCCAGGACTGCGAGGAAGCAAGTGGTGCACGGATCCCGTGTTCACAAGCGTCCCCTCCACGGACTCCCTGGCCACCAGGAAGCCACCACTCATGGGAGGGCCTGGAGCCCAGGCGGCCCTGCGTGGGGACAGAGAAAGCCCCCAGGCAGAGACAAATCAAGCTACAGGCCACACCCTCACCCCCTCAGGGGCTCTCTTCCCTCCGAGGCTCTGGGAGCTGGTGCTGGCCAGCTGCGAAGCCTCTCCAGGGAGATGGACGCCTTCCACAGCTCTCAGCAGAAACTGACACCCGTCCACAGAGCTCTGCCTCACCTACCCTGACCATGTTTGTCCCAGGAGGAGTGGCCATGTCCCCGATGTATGCTGCTGATCGGGGGACCAACCTCAGAGTAAGCCACAAACTCCGAGGGGTCAAATAAGGAACTGTGGGTTTCTGGAGCGGGAGCCTGCCTCTGCTTTCGAGGGCTCCGGCACATTGGAGCTTGGTCCCAGGCAATCAGCACTCAAAAGAGCAATTGGTCGGTGACCTGAGAGACACACAGCTCTGCCTGACAGGAGCTCCGACGCGGAGCTGGCCCTGGCGCATGCGATCACTGTCCTGTGTCCCACCTGCTGTGAGCCACACAGCAGGTGCTGGAGAGGGTCAGCGACTCCAGGGACTGCAGGTCCCCAGCGTGCAGACTCTCCCCGGCTGACCCTGCGCACCGCTGGCTGGGACAGTGGCTCCTGACTCTCATCTGCCACTCAGATCTGACCAAGGGCCTCCGCCCTCGGCCGCACCAACAGCCCCAGGCATCGTGCCACAAACGGTGGCTGTCCTTCCCCGCCTGGGCCACCCCAAATGGCCATGAGGGCCCCTGGCTGGTTCCTGGCCTGCAGCAGATTGAACAGTGTTTGCTGACCACCTGCTATGTGATGTGTGTTGGACAAGAAGAATCAGTAAATCCCCCGCACACCTGCCAGGCGATACTTGCAACCAGTGCTCGCCCCTGCACAGCCCTGGCGCTGTTCCCCCGGTGCATCAGGGCTCCCCTCTGAGGGTCACTGCCAGCTTCCCAGGCACCCCAGGGCCAGGCAGCCCCTTCCACTGTGCACAGGCTTTGGTCTCCTCTACACACAGGTCCCTGTGAGCCTGCTTGGTGTGAGTCTACTCCAAGAGACGGCCTCTCCGTGGCCTGATGCGAGCGTGTGGTCCTGAGGCTGAGAGCTGGGAAGAGGGATCGTCTCAGTCACTGTGGGGAGCCTGAGGTCCCGAGTCCTTCCCTCTGGCCACGATGACCCGCCGCGGATCGCAGGCGTCCCTCGAGCGTGCGTGGAAGCCCCAGCCACACTCCCCGCGGTGGGCCCTGCGGTGGCCACCGTGGGCTCCTCCCGCAGCCCTCCCCCGCGCTGGCTGTGAGTGCAGAGCAGTGAGTGGCTGATTTAGAGCCCTAAGAAGATCCAGAAGGTTAATTAAGGGAGAGCAGCTTCCAGCGCCCAGAAGCCGTGTGCGACACGACTCAGTTAATCAGCCGCCGTTCTGTGCTCAGTGAGTGTGTTTAACTCAATTACTTCTAATTCTCTGTCAATTAACTCAGGAGAGACTTCTGTAATAATTAACTTAGTCTAAAACATAGAATTTCAGACAAATTCTAAGCCAAAAAACCAAGGCAAATCTGAGGGACAGTGCGCGGACCCACACGGCCACGCCCCTGCGCGGGGTCCACCCAGGCCTCAGTGAGAGACGCAGCCATGGGACGGGGCTGCCCGCTGCTGCCCGGGCGGCTTGCGCAGGAAGCGTGGGCCAGTGTCCGAAGAACAGGGCCGGGGTGGGGGCGTCCGGGACAGCTGGGATGCTGGCGAGGTCCATGCAGCGAGGCCCGGCTGCCGTCACCCATGCTGGCCAGGGTGGCCGGGGAACAGCCGCCCAGGGACAGCAAAGGTGGTGCTGGGTCTCAGCAGCGGCTGGGGGGAGTGACCACTCGGAGACATCCGACAGCGGCGGAGGACAGGGCGGAGGAAGGTCACACTTGCTGTCCCACCCAGGAAGGGACAGAGCGCACAGGCCATCTCCAGCGTCCCGTGGCTCAGCTCAGCTTGCACGGGCTCCACCGTCGTGAGGAGAGGCTCGGGGACACGCTGAGGCCCAGTCCTCTGCATCTGTCACGCCGTCTCTCCCACTGCGCGTGCGGTCACTGTTTCTCAGAAGAACTGACTCCTGGGCTCAGCCACAGACCGGTGAGAAGGCCGGCTGGGCCTGACGGTGTGAAGCGCTCACAGGACGCGGCCAGAGACGGTGCCCCGCCCCGCCAGCAAGTCAGAGAGGCTGCGCCTCCCACCCTCCTCGCGCAAGGCAGCGCTGAGCACAGAACTGAGCAGCAACTGAGCAGCTCAACCCTGCGGCCGGTCACAGAAGAGGAGGCCTGGCCCGGCGGGAGCCCCAGAACACAGGTGGCAGCAGGACACGGGGGCCTTGCAGACTGGTCCTAACGCAGCGTGCTTTGCTGCTGGGCTGTTTCCCCAGCTGTAAGAGCGTCACCAGCAGCCTCCCACCCCCGCCTCCTGTCTCCAGGACGCTGACGCAATGCGCGGCTCTCCCGGGGTTCTGACAAAAGCTGTGCAGGATCTCTATACTAAACATCCCAAACCATTACTGGAAGAAATGAAAGGCCTAAATCAAGACAATACACGTATTTACTATGCTTGTAAACTGAAAGGCCTAATACAACTAAGACGTCCCCACTCCCTAACACAGCCGTAGAGACCATGACATCACAAAGTCAGAGCAGGTTTCCTCACACCTTTGAAAGCTGACTTTGAAACTTACATAGAGGCACAAAGCATAAACCGAGAATGTCCTGAAGAAGGCAGGAATAAATTTCAAGGCACAGCAATCCATTTCAGCTCGCAGAGTCCTGGAGCTGGGAACTCGAGCTCGTGTGAGGAAAGCGTGGGGGAGCAGGCATCGGAGGATGACAGGCGGAGAGAGCTAACACTGCAGGGGGCGGGAAGCCAGGCCAGGCCACCCTCTGAGGTCAGTGGCCACCACCCTGAGCCAGGAATGCTGGGCACCCAGGCGCCCTCACCTCGGCTGGCACAAAGCAGGCAGGGGCTGGACCTGGCCAGAGCCGTGTGTGCCCGTGATCAGCACCAGGAGTGAGGAGTTTGGGGTGGCGGCAAAGGCAGATTCTGGGCAGGACGCTGAGCCAGGTGGGGGAGCTGGGGACAGGGCACGAGGCGGGGACCGTGACCCCAGTGGGGACTGTGACCGCACTGTGGTGAGTGGGTCTGGGGGAGCACCGAGAGAGCCGGGAGGGGCAGGGGGAGCGGCAGCGGCTCCTAGGAAGGCGGACAGACACGTCTCATGCTTTCCAGTGAACCCCACTGTGACAGCTGACTGCTCTGCACGTCCCTGCACACTCAGAGAGCTCATCCTCATCCGGGGCCTCGAATCTGTCCTGAGCAGGAGATAGAATGGGACTCGGGACAATCAGTGGGCTCTGATCAGAAAGCTCGAGGTTATACCACGTTGGGCCAATCAGCAGGCTCAAATCTGGACCAAAGAGCAGGTCCAAAGCCTGATCCTGCGCCGGCCTGTGGCTGCCAGGCAAGCGGCACTTTCCTCCCCTTTCCCAGCTGGTCCCAGAGGGCGCCCTGTGCACGGAGCCTTGTGCCGCAGAACACGCCCTGGTTAAACAAGGCCTTGCTCCAGTGGGCCTGTAAATCTGCTCCAGATTTAGCTCCTGGGTAGTGTGGACTGGGAAGGTCCTGTAACCCGCTCAGGATTCTTATCCCACCTGGTGCGGACACAGCAGTCACTTAAAGAGCAACACACACCCCGGCCATTAGCCCTGACGGGCCCCGGAGGCCTGCAGCTGATGACCGGCGAAGTGTTAACTGTCCAGGGCTGTTGGCATCTGACAGCAGCAGAGTCCAGCACCTGGCAGGGCGGTGCATGGCGTCAGCCTTACCTGGGGCGGGTTCCCAGTGCCAAGCCCAAGGCTGTCGCCCTAAGCCCAGAGCTCTAACGGAGCAGCGCCTCCTGCTCACAAGTCCTGTGTTGTTAAGCAAAGGAGCCCCAAATTGTGGGCACGCTTCCAGGGCCAGCTGGGCAGGGTGGAGGCGCCAGGATGCCAGGCCTCGAGGGACAGGAGGGAGACCCTGGGAACTGGACCCAAGGGTGCTCAGAGGGATCTCAGAATCCAGGAGCTTCAGGGAGAAGTGGCAGACAGAGGAGAGCCCTGCTTCCCCCAGGCGCAGTGGGGTGAGCCGAGTTGTGGGGGTCGGGGGAGCGGGTGACCCAGGGGCTGCTGAGGGAGAGGCGCTGAGGATGAGGAGGCGGCGGCACTTGGGCTGCGGAGGACCCCAGTCCAGCTGTAGGCATCGTCCCCCGAGCCCGGGCCCACTCAGCTCCGCCCGCTGCCCTGGCCCCCCTGCCCGACCCTGTGTCAGAAGAAACGGGAAAGCTGAGCACCTGGCACCCTTCCTCTTTTCACAACTGGTTTGCACTCTTGAGGACCAAAAGCGATTTGCCACAAGGTACAGATTGTAAAGCTGCTCTCGGTGCTCTTGCTCCCGCCTCAGAAGCTCAGCCTGGCCTCACAGGACACCACAGGACGCCATCCGGGCCCTTTCCAGCCCAGCGGGCGGGCCTCCGGCCCTGGCGTCCGGCCCGCACCCGGTCCCCCGTGCGACTCTGTGAGAGCTCACAGCCGGGAAGCCGGGAAACCCCTGGGTGAAGGGGGGGCGAGGAGTGAGCAGTGGCTGCCTCAGCCGGCAGGACTCGGCCTGGGGCCCCGGTGGCACCCTCTGCCGGCCACCAGCCTGCCCCACGGGAGCACCTCACAAGCCTGGCGTCTGCCTCACTGTCCAAAATTCAGCACAGTGGCAGGAGCTGATTCAGGGACACGCGTGCATCAAGCTGCCTGGTGTTGGCGAGTGGGTGGGGGCCGTGGAGTTGCGGGAGCAGAGGCGCCGCCTCCCCACCTCCGCCTTCCCCGAGAGCAGGAGCGGTGACAAAGAGCGCCACACTAGTTTCCTACAACGGCTGGAGCAGAGCACCACCACGGGGAACTTTGCACACGGCACCGACCGCCTCACTGCGCCCATGGCCAGGTTCCAGGTCAGGGGCCCTGCAAGGGCTCCTGCACCTCCAGGGCCTGCCTGTCCCTGGCGTGGACAGACCCCCGGCCCCCATCTCCAGGAGGCGGCCCCTGTCCTCCCACCCGAGGCTGTCTTCTCATGAGGGTGTCACTCGTGACGGCTGATTGACTGCTTCACCTTGAGCACGTAACTTGGGTGAAACCAGCTCAGCATAGCTGCGGATGTGGAAGACCTGCGCTGGGGCAGCCGGGGCCCCACTGGAATGCCACAGGGGGAAGCGAGAAGGGAGGCCGCTTCTGTCCTCTTTGGAGGAGCTCCAGGCTCCGCCTTCACCCTGGACATCCTCTCCTGCCTCCGTCCAGACGCTTCGGCCTCCTGACAGGGACTCGCTCGGGACCTACGCAGAGCCCTGGCCTTGGATGGGTTGCTCGTCCCGGTGCGCAGACAGCGCTTCTGCCCCTTCACCCCTTCTCTGCGGCGGCGGCTGTGAGCAGTCTGCAACCCTTACGTGTGTGCGTGTCGTCCCCTAGAGCTGGCTCTCTACGCGGCACTGGCCGATACACCAGTTGTGTCCTGGGTGGGGGCCACTGTCACCCTAACGATGACATCAGCAGCAACCTTATTCTCAGGATCACATTCCAAGGTAGGTGGGGTTAAACCCTCACCATACCCTTTCTGGCAGACACAAAGGAATCCGTGACATGCCAATAAGATCTCCCCATTCCACGTTTTGTGTGAATTTTATAGGGGGTTGAGTTCAGGGCCTCATGCATGCTAGACAAGTGCTCTAACCCTGAGCTACATCCCCAGCCCTTTTAGTTTTTATTTTGACACAGTTTCACTAAGTTGCCAGGTTGGGCTCAAACTTGAAATCCTCCTGCCTCATCCTCCCGCCTCATCCTCACAGGTGCTGGGATTATAGCTGCAGAGATGCGGTTTTCAGCCTAGCCGACCGGGTAAAACTCACAGGGCCCAGGACTCTGACGAGAAAAGCTTGCAGCCCCTCCCCACTGACCTCTAACTGAACTCTGGTGCCGGCCCTTGCCATGTGGGCGGTGGAGCGCGGTGTTACAGTCTTTGGAGTTGTGGGAGGGGCTCCCCAGATACTCAGAACTGCTGGGAGTGAAAGCGGAAGGCCTTGCCTAGAGGAGCAGGTGCTTAATCTTCCAGCTGTTTCTGAGCAAGCTGGCCGCGCACTAGTGCCGATCTTCTCAGGCATCTCATCTGTCAGTCTTTAGATGATGCCCATGAGACTGAAGAAACGGAACTGCCCAGTGGAAATGGAGCGACCCATTTTGCTGCAGTCACCACAGAGAATATGAGAACCAAGGAGGGTGGAGGGAGGTGGAGAGGTCCGTGGCTGGAATTTGGGAGACCTCTCGATTTATTTTTATGTATCCTGCTATGATTCATTGTTTCCTGAATCTCAGAATTTGTTCTTTCATCAATTTAAGAACAGAGTCAGGAGAAGCATCTTCCCAAGCCCCGCCTGCCTCCCAGTCCCCGGTCTCCGTATACAGCACCGGCTCTGTGTGTTCAGCCACTTTGTCACAGCCCACGCCACGTCCCCTCTCTGCATTTCCATCTGCTCCTGTGCTTCAAGCTCTGAGTAATTTCTTCACATCTGCCTTCCAGGCAGCTAACCATCCCTTTTGTCATTCACTCTTTCTGTTGTATTTTTTTAATTTCCTCAGCTTTTTTATTTCTAGAAGTAGGACTTTATGTTTCAATAGACCCATTTTTAAAACGTGGTAACCCTGTTCTTTTCTCCTATTCTCAACTTCGCTTGGTTTCTGCAAGGAAGTTAAGCATCTCCATTTTATAATCTGCCCCGACAATTTCAGTCCCTGCTTCTCTTCAGGATGTCGCTGTTCTGCATGCTGTTCCTGAGGACGGTCCTTCCTGGCGGCTGATTTCAGCAGTCCAGAGTTTGAGTTCACACCTGCGGCTTTGTTCGAGGGCTCCACCCCCAGCCCAGCCCCAGGGCCGCTCAGGTTCCTGCAGCAGAGACCACAGAGCTGCGGCCAGTGCTGCTCTCGCCGGGTGGTGAGGGACAGAGACTCTTTCAACTGGTAAAAATTATGCTGCCTGTATGTTTTGTGTGTGCTTATTGATGTGATTCTTACTGCATCTGAGAACTGGAAATAAGACGATTACGCACAGTGGAGGGCTGGGTAAGAGAATGGCTAGAGTGCTCGCTACTCAGCTGCTGAAAAGAAAATGAGACAGCTCGATGAAAGCTGCTGTAAAACACTAAGAAGGTCTGAGGGAAAAACCAAGATGCAGAAGACATGCACGGCTTGCTGATGTCACTTAAAGTATGTCCTAACGTGCGTATCTTCCTGTAAGTTAAAAGTGCAGAACTGTGCCTATTTACCCGTGATGAGTTTCTGGAAGAATGCTCTTGTCCCTGGTAACCAACTCTGGTAAGGAGACCGAACAGCTGTGGGACATTCGAGACACTGATTTTTTTAAATGAGAGCACGTTTTTTAACCTAGGGCTTTTGTTCATGCTGTTGGCTTGTCCAGATGTGACGTTAGTCAGCTTTCTGTCACGGTGATCAGAAGAATAAGAAATTGCCCGAGAGAATAAGCTTACCAAGAGCAAGGTTAGTTTCAGTCTGCAGTGCCAGGCCGTGGCACGAGGCTGTACCCTGCGGCATGTCATGGCTGGAGCACGGGCCACGGCTGCTCACCTTGTCAGAAAGGGGCTGGACTCCCAATGTCTCCCTCAAGCCATGCCCCAGTGACCTCACTTCCCCCCTCCAGGCCCCGCCTCCTGAAGTGCCACCACCTCTCGGTAGGGCAAAGATGGAGGCTAAGCCTGTGACACATGGGCCTTTGGGGCCATTCGAGGTGCAAGCTACAGCACACCCAGTGTCTTGCTGCGTCCGGCCTACAACCAACACAGGAATCAGGGTCAAAGTAGTGTTACCCCTCTGCCCCTACCCAGCTGGCTACCATTTTCCCAAGGGTTGGTTAGGGCTCTAGGCACTCTCCCTGTGGCTCTTGGGAACAGGAATGGGGACAGTGTTCTCCCTCAAGGTAGAACCCACCCTGAGGCAGGGTGGATCCCCATCCTCAGAGAGCTCCCTCCACTCCAAGGGCAGACACCTCAGTGGGCTCTGACTTTGCCTCCATTGGCCTGGGGGTGTCCTGGGACTGACCTGGGCTGTCACTTCCTGTCCTCCTCGACCTCAGCATGGCAGCCTTTCTGCCCAGAGCTGCACGTCAGAGAGCTCGCCACACTCCATAGTCCACAGTCCTGCAGAGAAGCCAGGCGTGATGCATGCCTCGGGGTCAGACTGGCCTGAGCTCCTCAGCCTGGCCGGACGCAGGAAGGACTCTGGGAAAGCCTGGGTGCTGGCGACCAGGCCGCAGGATGCAGAGAGCGGCCCCTCCTCCTCCCCTTTCCCCGTTTCTTCTTTTCCTTTCCTCCTCCTCCCCACCAGGCCATGGAGACAAACCCCCGGGTCCGCTGCCCGGCCCAGTGCACTGACGTCCTCCTAGAACACTAGGGAGGAAGTGGTCTCCTCCACTTCCTCTAGAGACACTGCTGACTTTGGTGGCACTGTGGCTCCTGAGCTGAAGTGCAGCTGTCACCCTCTTCTTCCTCTCTGCTGTCTGCCATCTCCACAGCTCTAGGTCCCAGGACTTCTCAGGCACAGTCCTGACTCCGTGTTGCGGCCCTGGCCCTGTGCCTGCCGTGTCCTGCCTCTCTCCTGCTGGCCTGAAATCGGTTCTCCCACCTGCAGCCTGCTGGTGAATCAAGGAAGCACCAGAGTTGGGCACTCCACCTCTGCTGGTGGAGCTGGGATGGCGAGAGAGAATGGACACCAGATCCTGGCGCTGTTCTGCTGGCCTGGCACTATGGGTGCTGTCAGGACACTGCCGGCCCCAGCTAGCCAGGGTGTCCTCCAGCCCCTGGACCACAGCCATGATCTGGGGTTGGGTGCGCTCCACCGGGGTCAGGTCCTGGTGTGGGGAGGCAGGGCTTCTGGGGCAGGGCTGCGGGGCCCTCTGCTCTGTGGGCCGGGCAGGGCTGGCAGGAGCTGGGCAGGGTGGGCACGGCCTCCCGGCTGTTCCCTGTGGTGGCAGCACCTATAATTTCCTGATACAGCATTTAATTTTCACCTTGACAAGCACCCGGCCCTTAAAATGCGTAACTGTTATGTTCTTTTAACATGTCACAGGAGAGTTTCCAGCTAGGAAGGACACATAGCGCGGGCGCAGGGCGTGGGGCACGGGGTGGCCCGGCCAACAGTGTGGAGAGAACTCGGGAGCAAGAGGGGGCTGGAGGGGAGGCCAGGCTGAGGGCAGCCCGTCTTGACAGCACTGACCCGCCCTCCCGCTAACCCTAACCACAGTGGTGGGACGGGAGCACAGCGGGCTGCAGCTGCCTTCGGCCCCAGCCCTCAGCTGCAGCCCGTCACACCTCCCTCCCCGCCAGGAGGCGGCGGCACAGACTGCAGGGCGGGCAGGGACATGCAGGCACTGCCACACTCTGCCCAGCTGCTTCCTACGTTGGGGTCCCTAGGCCTCTGATGCGCCCCAGGCACGACAGGCAGGAACAGCTGCTCCCTGAGGCCCCCCCCGCCTGCCCACAGCTGCCGCCTGGGACAAACCCTGCCAGCCAGGCAGCCAGGGCTCCCGGGACTAGCGGAGAGGACACGGGCAGTTGTGGGGAGAGGTGGTGGGGAGAGCCCTTGTGCCTGGGCCAGGCCTGGTGTGCAGGCTGGACTCAGGTCCTGGGCGGGGTCTTCGTTGGAAGGGCTGGGTAAGCAGCGGCACGGGTGGGTGAGGCCCTTTCCTGTGGTGGGCTCAGGCCTGGCCCTGTGCCAGCAGCCAGGGAGACACAGGAGGCCCCACTCCCGGGGGGCTGTCAGGCTGGAGCTTCCTGTGAGCGTGGCCCTCTGAGGGACCCAGCTGTGTCCTGTGTGGCTTTGCTCTCTGAGGCTGCCTTGATAGACTGTACCCAGTGCGGCCTGGCCTCAGTGCTCTCCTGTGTATGACAGGGCCCAGAGCCGCTGGTCAGTGCTGGAGCTGGGGTCTGGGGCGCAGGGCTAAGGCGCTCACGTGCAGCAGCTCAGATAAGCCACGGGCCCCTGAGCAGGGGAAGGTGATCCTGAGGCAGACGAACAGACGGACTGACAGACAGGGAGGAGTAAGAGTGTGTGTGTCCCCCAGGTAGGCCACCTGGGGGCAGGGACAGGCGGTGCTGTGGCTCCAGCTCAGGGTTCCAGCTCTTCTCAGGGACGTCCTCCTCCTGCGGGCAGGGCAGGCAGATCTGCTCTCGGCTCCAGGGACGCTGTTCAAGTGCACTCCTAGGTGTCCTGCCTGGACAGTGACACAAGCCGAGAGCGTGTGGCCCTGGCCCTTCCCTGGGAGCCTTACGCCTTGTGGGCTCGGATGAGGCACGTGGGGTACTGGGAAGCAGCCAATTGCACTCTGGGACATGGGTCTCTGTTTTTAAAGCTCTGAAGCCCTCACTTTTTTAAGGCCTTGCTGCTGCATAGAGCAGTGATGATAAAATGCTTGAGATAGTCGAATCTTTTTATGATATTTTTCCCATTTCCCACTTTTATTTTTAGAGATGGGTCCTCACTGTGTTGCCCAGTCTGGCCTTGAATTCCTAGGCTCCAGCGATTCTCCTGCTTTGCTTCCCAGGTAGCTGACGCTAAGGGTGTGGGCACCCGCCGCATCTCCCACTTAAAAGACCATCTTGTACAACTCGCTTTGCAAACCCTTTCTTCTGGGGGGGTGGACTTTGCATCCTCAGGGCTGTCGCTGTGCTGAGGCCAGGCCTCCTGTCCCCCTGCCCTGTGCAGTGAACCTTCCAGCAGGACATCAGCGTGGGAGGGGCCGGAGTGCACCCTGGCTGGAGGAGCCGGTCTAGTGAAGGAGACAGAAATAACAGACGCCTGTGACTCAGGGTGACAGACTGGCACGAGCCCTGCTGCGGGGAAGATGCACCTCCTCCTCCCCTGGTCCAGCAGAGAAGGCAGAGCGGGTGCACCTGTCCCTCCCCGAGGACTGCGAGGGAGGCGCACATAAGGGACTTGTTGGCCTGATCCTCCCGAAGCAGAGTCGGTGAGAACTAAGCATCAAGGAGCTGCGAGCCGCTCACACTGCGTGTGACACAGGACATGCAGACCCTTCTGGCCCAGTGTTTGTGGCAGTCACCCCGTCACCCCCGGGCAGACTTGTGCCTGGCCTGGTCTTCTGAGCACACCGACTCACAGGCACGG
Organism: Chinchilla lanigera; assembly: GCF_000276665.1. Taxonomy (NCBI): domain Eukaryota; kingdom Metazoa; phylum Chordata; class Mammalia; order Rodentia; family Chinchillidae; genus Chinchilla; species Chinchilla lanigera. The sequence goes on from NW_004955520.1 coordinate 1,587,643, forward strand.
CTGCTCTTGCTGGAAGCTGGCTTTCTTCTCTTCCGCCTCCTCGATGGTGACACGCAGGTCACCGAGCTTGGGGCCAGGCAGAGTGGGAGCCTTTCAAGAAAGGCCAAGGAACCCGGGGTGGCTCAGCAAGAAGCAGGCGGCAGTTCAGGGTTTGTGGATGCGTCTGCTCCCGCCTGGTACCAGGGAGCAACATCACACACAGTCAGGAAACCCAAGGGAAGGGGACCACGCCTCAGGAAGGCCAGTGGGGAGCTCTGTCTCGGGGACACCGTCAGACGTGACCTGCTCCTCCAGGCCACACACAGCTCTGCAAAGGATTCTTGTTGTGGAAGGCACGTGGCTCTGCACACCCGTCCTCAAGGGTGCAGTGAATTCACACTTCATTGTGGCCAGGGCACAGAGAAACAGCTGTCATGACACCTGCGACCAGAGAGCCCAGCACAGGCTGACGGAGGCAGGAGGCTGCACCTGCCAGGAGGCCGCCATGGGGCTCGGGTAGCAGCCCCATCCCACTCACTGGCGCTGCCCTGAGGTGACTGCAACGTCTGTAGAGGTTGCCATGTGTTGCAGACTCAGTAACGTAGTTGCTACAACCTGCTAGAGATTCGTCTTCAGAGGCTGGCGCAGCAGGCTCTTTGTAATTTTGTTTAAATTACGGGTTTAGGAAGTCCTCTGCCCTTTAAATAAAGAGGACGTCCTTTAGTTAGGAACCTCTTTCCCTTTTAAGGGAAAGTCCAGTTTACTAACCAAAAATGCCCACTTAGGGCAGGTCTCTGGCTTAAACCCTCAGCACTGCAGAAAACAAAAGTCCTGTTAGCAGATAGGTGAAGAGTTACGCTGCCACTTTGCCTCAAACCTGTTCTTTGAACCTCACTGAATTGCAAAGAGAAATATTCCAGAAAGTTACATGAAAAGGATAGGAAATTATAAAGATAAATGTCAAAGTTTATCTCAGTTGATTTGAGAACATGGAGTTTAAGTTTTCCTTCATTGTGATGGTCACAAAGTCAAGAAATGGATCTCCTTCTCCGAGTCTGGGGAAGAGCAGATGTGTTGGCGGGTACAGACGCTGGCTGAAGTCCCCCGAAGAGGACATGTGCCTGGCAGCACCGCTCTTAAGGGCTGAGCTATGGACTTCCTTTCCTACTCCAAAAAGAGCATGGTCCTGGAGGTCGGCAACAATCACACCCTCGAGGACCACGCAGGCTAGGAAGAGCCAATTCCTGGATGGCAACTTCTGGTTTTACCCCCTGTCCCTCTCCCAAACTGAACCAGCACCCACGTGCCCTGAAGCTCCAAAGAGGGACATGTGTCCCTGGCACTCCGCCACACTCTGGCTTGTGTGAAGTCATCAGCTTCCTGTTCTTGCCATGGCCGAGGACGCTCATGAGCAACCGTGTTGGGCCTGGCTGCTTGCTGAGTTGATCCCGGGTGTGTGCCACTAGGTTTACACAGCTAAGGGAAAGAGAGAGACACCTCTTTTTCCTTTTTCAAAATATGAAGTTATAGCATTGCTAAAACAAAAAGCACAAGATTCTACTAATCAACCATGAATAGTCATTATTTATCTTTTTCCTATATATTTGCCATTTATATTTATTAGTGTACAAAACATTAAAAACTTAGTTAACAAAAACACTGTAGAAAGAATTGAAGATGAATTAAGTGCTGACACACTGCGCTATAACGAGTATCTGGAGATGACTATTCCTTCTGCATTAAAGTACAGAAGTCTCCCCAGGATTTCAAGAAATTTCCACTCTTGTGGTCATCTGAACCTATGAAAACCCAAATGGACATCTAGACGTTTTTAAACACAGGTCTAATTTTTTTCTTCCACAATAACAAGGTACTGCTGTTTTGGAAGTCACCCATCTGCACTTGGAAACCGTCCTAACCGCTGGTGGCCAGACAGTTTCCACGCGGACAGAAGGAACAGGGGCGGCTCCGAGTCTCCTGGGGACCACATCTGTGAAATCACCCTTCGCTTCACCCCTTGCTGAAGCTCGGGGGTAGATGTTTGCAGAGAAATGCAGTGTCAGCTCTGCCTCCCTCTGAGGGTGCTGTAGGGGGATGTGCGCCTCACACAACACAGATAGGACCTGAGCGTGCAGATGTGGTTACTTCACACAGTGCCGCGTCCCCCGAGGAAACTCTGCTCCCGGCCTATTCTGTCTCAAGCAGGGACTTAGAAAGTGGCCTTTCAGGGAAGAGACTGAACAGCCTGGCTCCAGGGTCCCGCCCTCCCGTGCGTGTCCTGCGCTGGCCACCTTCCCAGTGCAGGTGTGCGCGCTTCTCCGCAGGGGCCGTGGCCCCTCCCCACGTGTAAGCGTCCGTCCTCGTCCTGCTCTCCACATCGCCTAGACACGGAGACTGCATGAACTCCAGAACAGAACTGGAAACAGCGACCCTTTGCTTCTCAGTGTGGAACGGGAAAGAAAAACTTTTAAAGCTTCCCGGCCTCAGCAATGAACTCTGAAAATGCTATGTGAGGGCTGGAGAGGTGGCTGGGGGGTAGCGCTCTTGCCTTGCACGCAGAAGGCCCTGGGTTTGATCCCCAGCACCACAAAAACAAACAAAGAAGCAAACAAACAGGCTGTGTGAAAACTGAACTCAAGGAGAGCCTGCAAATGGGGCACAAGTGAACAGGGTTCGGGGTACACGTGAGGTGCAGGGCACTGAGGAGCACGGGGAGGAGACTCCTCGGCCCCAAGCCGGAGTGCCGTGAGAGGAGTGGGCGCAGCCCAACAGAGGCCCCCGACAGAGGCCCCGCAGCGACAGCAGCTCCCACCGCACGGCACCACCCGCTCGGTGGCCACGCTCACGGGGGGGCGGAGACACAGCACCATGCGGGGTGCCTGAATCCTGCTTGGCGTGGCCTCCTCCTGCAGGGCGGGCCCAGCCTGGAGCTCACGTGAGACCCGGAAGCAGCATGGAGACCAACCACGTTGGCAGGTGGCTGCCCCGGCCGCACCTAAGCTGCTCCTCGTGAGGGGAACTTGCAGGAGCCTGCACAGGGAACACGAGAAACTTGTCCTGAGGGTCACCACGGCTCTATCAGCACCACAACTGCCTAAAACCTGGTGACCAGCCGGACCTGTGTGAGCTGGGAACACAAGCAGGGGCTGTGGCTGGTGCTGTCACATCTGAAGGGACAGCGGCAGAAACATCAGTGAGGTTTGGTTCAGGCTTAGAAGACAGAATCAGGACAGCTGACGACTGCTGCCCAAGCAGGTAGAGGCAGTCCTTGCCACTGAACAATTCAGGCCGAAGCTGGAAAGTTACTGGAGAGGAGCGGGGTGTGGCGCAGGTGGGTGGGAGCCACGGACCCCCGGGCCCCTCCCAGCTGTGCCACCCAGAGGGTTCCCCAGAAAACGCGGGCCAACAGCTCAACTGCCCGGGCAGACAGCACCGAGGAGCCTGCTGCCAACCGTAGGGCCCGAAGGTGGCGGCTGCACTGTGACACCAGCCTCACACTTCCAGACTCAAGGGTCAGCGTGGGAGGCAGGCTGAGCCTCAGCACACAGCCTGGGGCGTGGACACAGAGCTGCATGCAACAAGACGCCCTGTCAGGGGCCTCAGGCCGGTCCCTCCCGGCCCCCTTGCAGCTGACCCTTTGCGGCGAGTGCTATTCTGTGTGGTCACATCTCTCCCTGTGCCAAGGCTCCCGGTCAGGACTGTACCATTTGGAAACACGGGAAGGACGCCATTTGGGTGTCAGTGTGTCTCTGGCTTCAGGCAGAGTCTGCACAAGCAAACAAGTGGGAACTACCATAAAGGTGCCTGGCACTTCATTTTAAAGCTTTCCACCTCACCCCGCTAAAGCCCCCACCCCCCAAAACCTTGCACATCTTAATGTGGATGCAGTTTAACTCCTGGGCTCCAGAGAGCAAGGAAATATGAGAAGTGGAAATCCTAGGGGACTGAAAGGTTAACGCTGGCTCCCGGCTGTAGCGGGGAGAAGAGGAGATGGTGTATAAATGTAAGAACCATACCTTCTGACATACAAGAACTCAGCAATGGTGCACTCCACTGACGCAGCGCCCACTCAGGCTGGGGACTGTGCCCACTGGAGGTGGGACGGGAAGCTCCCTGCTCTGGACCAAGGTGAGCACGCCCCTCCCGTGTCCTGGGCCGCCTTTCTCATGCCCGGAGCTTGCTCCCCCTTGGAAGAACACGCGAGCGCCGTTCTGAGTTAAAGGCCATGTTTATTAGAGTGTTCTTATTAACAAGCTCTCCCCAGCAAGTTCTGAGTGCGTCAGAGCAACAGGCACGGTGGCGGTGAGGCGAGGCAGCTGGCGGTCGGCGGAGCTGTGCCGCTCTCTCACAGCTCTGCTGCAGCTCCGCAGGCAGCCCGGGCTGGGCCCGCGACCCGCCTCCCCCAGGAAATGGTTAAGTAGAAGTTTTGGTTCACTGTGATTGAAATGTTCCGAGTCCGTAAGCGCACCAGCCTGTGACAAGCTCAGCTCGGCTCTCCTCTCTGCCTTGTCATTCTGATGCTGTAGACGGGAGACTCTGCCTCCAGTCCCCCTGCTGCCCTCCCCATGTTCTGTGTCCCTGTCTCCGTGGAGTCCCCTTTGGTTATTCTCAGCATCACAGTGTGCTGGCCGTGAGGAGCCGAGGCCCCTGCAGGCCAGTGCTGACCGCCCTGCCGCCCGGCAGTCAGAGCCCGGCTCGCCTCTCACACCAGTCTTGCCTGGGTGCTCTGGGGCCTGCACGGGTGGTGCCTGGTGCAGGCAGCAGTTCGGAGGTGGGGAGCTCTGCAGTGCGGGTGGCTTCCCACAGCCCTGCAGGCAGGGACAGGGATGCGGGTATGGGAGGTGATGCACAAAGCCCTCTGGGGTTGGCTGTGTGGCCTGCAGAGGCGCCACCCCGTTCTGGAGCTGGACAAAGCCGCCTGCGGTTGGGGCACCATGGCTACACGCGCTGTCTGCTCCCTGCTGGCAAGAGTGTGGGCTGCAAGTCAGGAGTCTGTAGGCGTGCAGGCAGCGGCACCGCTGATTGAGGGAGAAGAAGGGGTGTGTGGGGTGCGGCTCGGGGCAGGGTGGGAGCAGGGTGGCACTTGAGTCGGCCCTGGAGCTCTGGCCGTGCTCCCCAGTGCAGGCTGCGTGCTGGGATGCCCCCGGGCCCCCCACTGGGCTGCCAAGCAGCTCTGAGCAGAGGTAGGTCTCCTCGTGTGCGGTCTTCTCTGAGGCCGCATGGCTTCGGGATGCCAGTGGTTCCAACTCATAAAACTCACGCTCCCCTTCTGGCTTCTGGCCCCGGGGATCTAGGTGGTAGGCATGCTCAGGGTAGGCTTTGCTCTGCTCACCGGGCCCCGGGGACAGGGCGTGGGAAAAGGCACTGCACTGGAGCTTCCGAGGCAGCGGGATCTGCCCGCAGGAGCCCTGCGGCCCGAGGCACCGGCACATGCACTGGAAGAAGAAGGTGGCGAAGGCCCAGCTGACGCACATGACGAGCATCATGAAGGTGCCCAGCTGCGTATAGGCCAGCACAGTGGATGGCATCATCATGGCCCCGGCCACAAAGGTGGTCAGGGCGGCCATGGCGATGGCCGAGCCCATGCGGCTCAAGGAGAAGGTCACCTTGCCCTCCCGGTCGGGGTCTGGAGCCAGGCGGTATGCAACCCCGTAGTGGACAGCGAAGTCTACGGACAGCCCCACAGCCACAGAGATGGTGACAGACTCCAGGACATTTAGTTCCCAGCCCAGCAGGACCAGGGAGCCCACAGTGACAAAGATGGTGCCAGCAATGGAGACGATGGCATACAGGCTGATGACAGCGTTCCAGGTGGTCAGCAGCATCACGCTGAAGGCCACGGCCACCGACAGCCCCATGGCTACGAGTGTGCCGTCTGACAGGCTGTCCTGGAGGTCGTAGAACTCGAGGTTGCTCACAAACCAGCCGTTGCCGAGGCCCTCGGGTGCGGAGCGCAGCTCCCGGGAGATCCACGAGTCCACCTCGCTGTAGAACTGGTGCATCTTCTCATAGGCCAGCGTGAAGAGGTGGGCGCTCTGGAACTCCAGCACCACGGCCCGGATGGTGTCATTGACGTCAAAGCGTGGCCCCGGCGTCCTGCTGTCCAGGTGGTAGCCTGTGCTCCTCTCCAGCTCCATGATGGCCCTCTTGATGCACAGCTCGAAGACCTCCTGCTTGTAGGGGAAGCTCCAGTGGCTGCAGCACGGGTACAGGGCCGGCTCGTCGCAGTCCTGGTTCTCCATCCACTGCTTGAAGGTCTCGATGAAGCAGCTGGTGAAGTCCTGCTCGTCTGTCTGGTGGAAGAACGTCTGGTTCCTCAGCTTCTGGCAGAAGTGCAGAATCCAGGCCTGGGACGCGGGGCTGGCGATGTTGAAGCTGCTGTCCAGCATCAGTTTGCCTTTGCTCTTGGGGTTGAGCGGGTTGCCATTGTCCTCGGGGGACACGCCCCAGACCACAGTGATGGGCATGTGCAGCTCCTCGCCATGGTGCACGCGCTCGAACATGAACAGCTTCTTGTACTCCGCGTCGTAGCGCTCGAACGGATGGGATGCGCGGAACACCTGGAACTCCGACAGCTCCAGAGAGGGCAGCTTCATCTTGGGGTTCACGCACACGATGTAGGCGCCACCCGCCGTCAGCGCGAGGAACCACAGGAGCCACAGGTAGCGGAACTTAATGACGATGCAGGGCAGCACTTTCTCAAAGAAAATCCGGGAGGCCTCGGAAACGGCCACGAGCAGCCGGTGGCACTTCTGGCAGGCCACTGTCCAGCAGCTCTTGGCATCGTACAGCTGCTGCTGGGGCTTCCGGAAGCAGCTGAAGATGTTGAGCAGGTAGCGCTCGTGCAGCACCACCACAGCTGGGAGCCACGTGACCATCAGGATGTAGTTCACCAGGATGGCGGTGCCCGCATACACACCGAAGCACCTGATAGCCGTGATCTTGCTGACGTAGTTGGCGTAGAAGGCGGCGGCGGTGGTAAAGCTGGTGACAAACATGGAGAGGGCAGCGTGCTGCAGGGCAGTGCTCACCGTCTCTGCGGTCTCGGCACGCGGCTTGTCATACTTGGTGTACGTCCACACGTCGCACAAGACAAACGCATCGTCGGCCCCGATGCCAACCAGAATGATGAGCGCAGTGAGGTTCATGAAGGGGAAAAACTCGAAGTCAAACACAACACGATAGAGAAAGTAGGAGACGATCAAGGAGCTGATGATGGCGAACATTGTCATCAGCGTGATGAACATGGACTTGGTGTAGACACACATGACCAGCAGGACGATCCCGATGGCGATGGCCGGATACACGGTATCCATCAGAAGGTAGTCCTGAAACAAGCTGTGTTTGATACCAAACTCGATCCCAGTGACAGTGGTCACGCCGTCCGAGGAGTTCCAGTTCTCAAAGTTGTCCAGGTAAATGTTCATCATGCTCTTCCCCTTCTCCGTGGGCGAGAAGAGCATGCTGTACTTCAGCGCCGGCGCGGCGTAGCCCGCCGTCTTCGGGGCCATGAAGTCCTTGTCCACCAGGTAGTGCAGGATCTGGTACACGGCGTTGTACTTGGTGCACTTGCGCGGCACGTTGGTGCACTTGAGCTGGTCCTTCCTCCGGGCGGCCGCGTCCCAGCAGTCCGGCCCCAGGGTGCCGTTCTGGTAGTGTTTGGCACAGGTGCGGAGCAGCTTCAGGGTGTGAGACACGTCTCTCTCGACGATGTGCTGACAGGACGACCTGTTGTTCAGGATGGCAATGTAGTTCCCCAGTGTCCAGCTGGGGCAGCAGGAGGCAGCTGTAGTCCTCTGGCAGAGGTCGCCGAACTGAGGGTGAGACCTGATCTGCGGGGAAGACACGCAGGACGCGGTTAAAAGGTATGGGAAAATGATAGAAGCCCAGTGACAGTCCTGGCCCCCAGGATCAGTCTGCACACAGGTGTGATTCCCCAAACCATTTGCTACTATGGGCTCTAAGTTACTCTATTCTGAGCTATAAACTAGGGTATGAACGAAACACAAGGGTGAAACGGGGGCAGCCAGCTCAAGTCTGGAGGGTAAAATTAACACCTGCGTGGTGAAGAAGCCTTTCAAGCCCTTATAAAAAGCCGGCTGGACAGACTGTGGAGCCTATGCAGGTACAGGATTAAGAAGACAATGGTCCATTCACGTGTGAAACGAATCTGTGGCTTACACTTTCTTCTTATCCCATCAACTTTTTGGTGGCAGAGGTTCATTATCTCAACCAACACGGCTGGAGGCACAGGAGCGACTCCCAGAGAACGTGGGCTGCGTTAAGCCCAAGGGAAGGTCTGCAAGAGGCCAGCTGCTGGGGAAGTGACGAATGCCCTCTGAGCAAGCCCGTCTGTCCTTTCACCACGAAGGACACACAGGAGGCCCCATCGGGAGGAGCCAGTTCCAGACACCACCCAGCAGGCCCCAGCTTCAGACCCACCTCTGCCTGAACTCAGAGGGATAAATTCGCTGGGTATAAATCCCAGCTACAACAGCTGAAACAAACTGAGACAGAAAATGCCCAGTGAATCAAAAACTGACCCCAGTACTATCCAAAGCACTGGTGTCAAGAAGCACGAAGATTTAGACTGAATTTGTTTTCCTGAAATGCAGACAGAAAGGGGAAAGGTTTCTGAATTAAAACATTATTTTTTTAATCTGGTTTTAAATAATGTTACCAATAATAAGCAGGCTCTTGATTGTTTCTTTAAATTCCTAAAAAGGTTTTCAGATTGGCAGAACCACCCTCCTGGAGCCCTCTGGTGATCGGAGGAGGGGGTGATGGGACTCAGACGGGCCTGTGTGCGTTTTCAGGGAGGAAGGCTCTGGTTCACACCTGCCCATCCACTCAAGAGAAAATACCCCCGGCCACCTCCGCAAGACGACTGAAACACAGTGATCTTTGCCCTCAAGCTGCTCGTGGGGTGACAAGCACACCCCTCCAAAATTAAATAATTGTGACTGAAGTCGGTGAGCAGGGGTTAAAGAAAGAGGAGAAAAAAGAAACCAGTGGGGCTTTAAAGGGTGCCTTGAGCTGTAAAACTACCGCTAAGTTAGAGATATTTTAAGAAGCTGAGAAAAGAATAAAGGGAGAAAAGGCATCAGCCTTTAACAACAGGCTTGGCCGACCACTGGCTTCTCCTGCCCTCGGCGCGCAGCTCCCCAGTACTAAATGCTGAAGGGCAGCCTGGGGAGGAGAGCAGCCAGGGCTCCACAGCGCTCTCAGCACAGGGGTCCGAAGGCACACTTCTGCGCTCCTCCCGCTGTCCACAAAGTTACCCCGGTCAGTCAGGGTCGGACACTGAACACCATCCTCTCCTCAGACTCCAACTTCCAGCAGGGCGAGGACAGGCATAGGAAGGAGTTCCCAGACGGGCTGAGATTAGAAAAACCCACTCTGGCTCCTCATGGCTCCGCGCCAGTGTCCCGGAGGTGTCCACGGCAAAAGAAGTGAGGAGAAGGCCTGGGGAGTCCGTGGAGGCTCTGCATGCGAGAGGCTCCCCTGGGAGGCAGTGGCATGACAGACAGGGCCCGCTCACTGAAGCCTGGGCCCTCGGGTTTGAGAGTGAGTGGCATTCATTCCAGTGAGCTCTGCAGTTTGAAGTGAGAGTGCTGTACGCACGAGCAGGAGCTGCAGGAGAGACCCGGCCTCCCCGGTGACCGGGACCCTCTGGAGCCGCCTCGCCGCCTCGTGTCTCTTCTGCTGTCATGGGCTGTGTCCTGCCTAGCCCGAGGATCACCAAGTGCTCCAGTGCAAGGCCAGGGCAGGGCCTCGCATGCTGTCTGCTCCAACTGCCAGGAAACCCAAGTCCTGACGGGCCGGAGCCAGGAGACTCAGAAAAGCTGGAGTGGCCGTGGAGCTCTCAGCAGACACTGCCACTGTGAGGAGGGTTTTGTTCTGGGTCCACAGCATCATTTGAGACTAGGATAAAGGGTGGCTCTAACCGGTAAAAACAGTATGAATTTAGTAAGTTAAGCCTATAACCATGCTCTCTGAGGCAGGCTGTGGGGCCTTGATTATCGCTTTGTCCGTTTGCTGATGTGGGGCTGGAACTGGCTGTACTAATTATTCTGATATCTTGGGTCTGGTCCTCAGATTCTCAGGGAGGACCCATGAACCCACTGCCGCCCCAGGGAACCACCACAGTGTGTGGCCGTGCTGTCAGTCGGGACCTGGAGGCTGAACTGGTCTTGTTCTTGCCGGGGATTAAAAGCTGAGCTCCCGCGTGGCCGTGCCTCCTCAGGAGCCACATAAACTCCCGGACTACACAGCCCATCTGCTCCTGCAGATGGTCTACACAGCAGGGGTGGACCCACGGCACGTACGACACAGCGGGCTGTTTGTGCCACTGAAAGCTCTAAAGGCTCGCGGTCACTGGGCTGGCGTACAGGTGCACCATGGCAAGCCGCCAGGAAGCCACGCTTACACCTTGCCGCTTTCTCCCTCAGAGCAACGCTTCCGCTACAACACTGTCCTGCTGCCAGGCCACCTCGATCAGCTGAGATTCGACAACGTTCTCTGACGAGCAGGACGTTCAGAAGCTGTACACAAGGCCAACTGTTCCCGGAGATCGTCAGGGATGCCCCCTTCTGTCTTGGCCCTAGGAAAAGCTGGCTGCATCTAAAAAGACCTGCTTGCTAGCTACCCCGCAGGTGACTTTGGCCACCGATGGGAAATCCTGCTTTTCCCCTCTAGCTGCCGGGAGGGTCGGGGTGTAGGGCCCACCACCAGCAATGCAGAAGACTCGCCCACACAGGCTTGGAGGTTAACCCTTCCCCTCGGCTTTCCGGGCTTGCCACCCACTTGGATGAACTACAGGCTGTGTCCATGTCCAGAGCTACCCGGCACAGTGCTGCTCCCTGGCTTTCGAGTCTTTGGCTCCATTCCGACTCTGTGATAACTCAGGGACTTATTCCAGGCCATGCCGACCTGCGTGGGCAATGGTATATACAGCAAAACAGAACAAAACAAAGTCGGGTAGGGTGTGGTCTTCACGAAAGCAGCACGAAGCTTGGTGGCGCAGGCCTGATTCTCGAGTTGGTCCTGATTGGTTTCAAATCTTGTATCTGACTTAGCATCGGTGGGAACTTTCCTCATCCATAAAGTGAGTAAATAATAGGATTTGGTTCATAACAGGGTCATGAAGATTAAGTGAAATAACTCATTAAAGGGTTTAGAGCACTCCTGGCCAGCACTGGACACAGGGCATTTATTAATTAATTCAACAAACTTAATCGCTTCAGAGAGAGCACCGAGGCACAGATCTTAGTGAGGCTCCGTACGGCGGGGGGGGGGGCGCAGCTGGGCCACCACATGGGCTCAGCTCTGCGGGTCAGCGGCTCCCCGCTGAAAGGCGCGCGTGGTCCCACGCACAGGCCCACAGTCTTGCAAACACCAAGTGTGGCAGCACACTGGCTACTTCAGAGTCATGGGAGGAGTATCATACGCCAGGAGAAACATCTGCAGCCCCCAAACAAGGGTTTGTTAGCTGCAGAAGAGAAAAAATATGGTAAAAAGAAAACTGGCCATGGATTAAGAAACTCTGGTTTGTTTACAGAGGTGGCTTTGCTCTGTCTGGAGTTTAACAGAGAAAAGGTGGCAATGACCCACAAGCGACAACTCCTTGATGGAAACACCCTTTACGAAGTGTACAAACAGGTGAAAAGTGGGGTAAAGTGGGAGGCCTGCAACCAGCCGGGAATATGGCAAGCTCCTCGGTTCCTGGGTAGACTCCTGTCAGCCCAAGGAGATGGCTGCGGGGACTGCAGAGCCCTCGCTACCTTCCCCGCCATCCAGAAAGCTTGGTGACGGGAGGAGGTGGCATCGTATCGTCAGGCTGGCTCCTAGTGGGGCGGAAGCCTAGAGGTTTAAGGAACCAGTGACTGATCTCAGCAGCACATTCCGGAGCTAAGAGCTCATAAGTCCCTTTTCTGCCCAGACAGCAATGTCACACGGCCTGCTGCATGGAGAAGCGACAGTTTCTGGAGCTGGCTTTGTGCCCTCCGTTCCTGACACCTCAGTTAGCAGGCAGCTAACTGCATCCTCAAGATGCCCGTAACTGCCACGGGGCAAGAGTAGAGAACAGTGAGTGTGGATTAGAGAAGACAGAAGATGTAATAGAAGAAAAAACAGCTAACTCCTAACCTACACAGGAACTGCAGAGGAAAGAGCGCCACGGGGAGAGAAGCCGAGTGGAAAGAAGACAGCACGACTTACAGACAGGCTCACAGGGTGCCTTGGGCCCAGGCTGCACTGCCGGCGTGTGCCCGAGTGCACTGGCCTCTGCGCCCCAGGACTCCCCCTGGGCAGATCCCAGGCCAGCTGGGAAAGGCCAACCAAGACATCACTGCATTTGTGCTAGAGGTTTTGGGCCTGCTTTACATACCCTGGAGTTATCTACGCTGCACATGGATTGAATTGCAGGTAGATTCCACAGGGTCTCCCCTCCTGCTGAGGTAAACACGACTCTGGAGTATCGTTCACCTGGTGGTAACAAAGAAGAGAACGTGTTATCAGTTGTTCATTCTCTGTAAGACACACACCTCAAAAACAATTTGAAGTGGGAACCACATGGCAATTTGCTAGCAGCAGGGAACTCTTTCCTTTCATAAATTCCCAGAGAAACTTTTCACAAACTCGATGCTATACATTGCCTTAGCACAAAGCCTTTGTCTTGGTGGCATGTCTTTGAGCCACAGTACGTATGTCACAAGTCCACTTCCGACCAGATTTTAATGAGGAAGAAAGACATGTAACAGCAAAGTTAACTGTATGCCTTCCTCTTAATTTCACAACACATCCCCATAATGTTGTATAAAATCAAAGGGTGACGTGCCAGGGCACCGATGGCAAACCTTTCGGAGCTTTCAAGGACACAAACAGCCCACCGTGGCATGCGCCTCGTGGGTTCACCACCAAGGCATCAGGGTGTCTCCAAGACAGACGGTGCAGATGCTCTCCTTGGCACTGGCGGGAAGCTCGCAGGTAACCGATGTGAAAGCAGTGAAGTCAGAGTTGGCCAAGCACAGAGAATGCTGGCCAGACCAAGCTCACAGATGCACTGCGTTCCGAGTGAGTCTCCCGGTACAACAGAATCTGAAAACAGCACTGAAACCCAGATGAGGGAGACCACTACGAAGCAGCCCTGAGCAGGACTTACTCAACTGGCTTTTCACGTTCACTTGTGAATCTGTCCAAGGTCTACGCTCCCTGTCTGGAAACTGGGGACTCATAGTAAGTGAACCTCTGTGAGTCACTAATCCCTACTAAAACCTGTAGTAGTGAATGAAGCCAGAACAAGACAAGATCATAGCCAAGGACACCTGCATCCAACCTCAACTAGATAAAGACTGTAGCCTCGGGCATTTCGCTCCTGGGTGGATTAATTTAATACCTTACTTGGAGAAGTCCTTGAGTGGTTCTGCCCTTCTTGAGTACTCCCCTCCCTTCTTCTGATAACCAAATAAATACGGAACACCCAGAGAAGGTCTTGGTCTTAGCCCCGAGAGAATCTCGAATTCTGTGAGAGGGCTTTGATCCTCCTGGAGCCCTGAAATCATTCCATTTGCCTCTTTTTATTTAGCTTTTGCCATACACTCGTTCAGGAGACTTTGGACCTGATCAGCCCACAATAACTAAGGGATATGATTAACCTGACACTCAGACTGACATGCTTGGGCGTGTGAGGCATGTGATGCCCTGGGAAGGAGCATGGCGTCTGCATGCAGATGTAGCTGTAGCCAGGCCCTGTTATTAGGGACAGCTGACTAGGCGGGAAGATTCTAGGCAGTCAGACAGGGCTGGGCTCTTGAGAGAGTCAATGTAAAGATAAAAACTCAGCACAACTGTGGCTGGAGGCACATCTGTTGGAGGCCAGGCCTAAGATAAGTGGTAACACCCGGCCTAGTAAAGTCCACTTACACATTAGTCACCTTGGTGTGTGACAAGACCCTCAGACTCACCCCTTCCTGGAAAGGTGCTGGCTCTCCATGTGCACGTGCTACGTGACTCGCTTCCCCACTGGACCAGCATCACCTAAGTGGTGAAACTTATGACCTTGTCGGTTGGTCACAGCTGTAACCCACGTTGTAGCACATGCTGTGCTCTATAAGGCTTTCCCAGAGAAGTGGGGTCCTCAGCAACCCACTCGGGGCCCTCCTGCCTCTCAGGAGCTGTTATCTCTCCCCCTCAGAAAATATTTCCCACTCTTAACCCCTGCTGTTCTTTAGAATTCATTCTTCAGTTTTGGGGAACACAAATGCAGCGTACCAGACATCTAGCAGGTTGGGAGTTATAATATTTCCCTTTTATCATTTAGAGGTCCTGTGTCATTTCCTCCATCACTGTCACAATCTGGTGACTGCATGCAGCTACAGCTTCTCTGAGCTGCTTCTTTCTCTGTGAAATGGTGACAGCAACATCTATTCAACCAGTCATGAGAATTCAATGACACACTGAAACATGGGTGCTTAGTAAGTACCGCTTTGGTCTCAGTTATTAAAAAATTTAGTATTTAGCAAGCAAAACAAAGTAACTTTGTTATCTAAAATACATTAACAAATTAATTGCTAAATTTACGAACAAAATTTAATTACAAAAGGTTTTATTCAAGGTCATGAAATTATCTTTAATAAATTCTTGTCTTCATCGAATAGCTACTATCCTAGGTACACTGATTTGGAGACCAAAATCAGCCTGATGGAAACACCTCTTTCACACAGAATTGAGAGTGGCGTCAGAGAAGAACCTGTTACCTTGAGACCTGGGTGTGGTGTTGACTGCGGAAATACAAACAAGGCTGTATTTCATCAAGTAGCTAACATGCTTGCTGGTTAGCGCACCAACCAACAGACACTGGTGAAGCAAGAATACGCTGTAGCTGAGAGAAAGGAAGCAGCCAGAATGTACAACTATCCACAGTTCTGTGTTTTAAGAGAACAGACAGAAAGGCAACTTGGACTGCTTTCTGAAGTCTGTACAAGATCCTGTCCAATGTACTTTCTTTCTATTGCTACACAGTGAAACAGCGTTCAAGACAAAGATCCAGAGACTTGGAAAGATCCAGAAACATTAAAGATGCACGCAGGTCCTCCAGCGTTCTAACAGGAAGAAAACATATTTAAAAGAGTTCTTCAGCAACAACAAAAACCTGAAACCCAAAGGCTCTGCCTTAACACTCACTCAGTGGGAGGCCGTGATTACCTGCCGCTCCTCCTGCTAATCACTGCGGCTACTCAACGCTTCATGTTAGTCTGTGTCCCCCCCCCCCCCCAGGGCTCCTCTCCCCAGCAGCTACTCAGTAACCAGGCTGCCTTGGTGATTCGGTGACATCCTCTGGGTGAGCAGGCTGCCAGCATCCAGCAATCTGTGACTTGTGGCCCCTGGACCCTCATCTCCCTGGGTGTCCCCAACAGGACAGGCTCTCCGGTCTCCACTGTACCACCCGCCCCGCCCCGTCCTTGTTCATCATGGCCCCAAGGCCCTGCAGCCCGGAACACACTGCCTGCCAGGACCCCAAGACACATGCTCTGAGCCTCTGGACTTCATCTTGCTCCTTCCTCCTTTCCTGTTGCTCAGTGATGAAGCAGGTGTCTGGATGGCCCTTAATACATGTTTTTCAAATGAACCAAACTTCAAAACATTTTTTTGATAATACGATAGATTAAGAATTTGAAATATGACTCAAGAGTTTGGGCAGGGTCAAGAATTTTATTAGATTTACATTTTCCTTAAAATTAAATCTAACTCCATCACCTTTTAAAATTTGTATTATAGATCAGTTCAAACAGTGGTTGACCAACCTAGAGAAGTAAAGTCAGTGTGCAGGCCACAATGCGTGCCAGTATGCCGGGCGCCGGGTGCGAGCCTGCTCTGCCCAGCGCGGGAGATAGCTGCAGGTCCTTCCCCGGGACACTACTCACTTGGAACATCGCAGAAAAAGCTGTCTTTGTGGAAGTTCCAGTCCACTTCTCTTTTTTCTCTTTCATAGTGATCATCTGACCACCGATCATCCCGATGGCTGAAATGGAACAATCTGACTTTCAATAAAGTTCTGGCTACTTCAAGGTGACAAGTGTAGGGTAACAGTGTGGCCTCAAAGGCACACGCTTCTCAGCAATTGACAGTAAGCCGGGAGGATTAGCGTAAGCAGCCAACATTCATTTTCTCACGTTGGAAAAAGAAAAGAAACATCACCTCTTCATCCTACAGCACAACCTTAAAGACCCCATGCTAAGCAACTCAGTGGCAAATGACCTGAGGCAAATTTTATGTTTAACCTTTTTGCCCCTAATATTTTTACATTTAACCTTTTGCAATAACTAAATCAGAATTCATTTAAGTAATATTTATGTAGATTATATAAAAATACATGATGATTACCTTTTTGCTTGCTCGTCTGCATACTTAAAAGGGTAATTTGCCAGTGTTGCTTTGTATCCGGTGTTTTTGACCATGTTATTCCACGTGACCAGTCTCTGGCCTATCGTCGTCCCTCTTGGTTCAAAACCCTAGGCAAAATGTCACAGGTTCCCGTGAGCTCATTTCATTCCAGGCTGAGCCCATCGCAGTGACAGCTGGGGAGGCAGTACTGGGACGGCACAGGCGAGGTACAGGCCTCAGGAAAGAACACGTATCCGACGCTTCTCTTCCTAACCGATGCCCACGCACTTAGGGAGTGCTTATTCTTATCTCATACACATAGGCACTGCCACGGTACCTCACGATGCTTGACCACATTTTTCTCATACTTCCACCCCAGGGGAGCATCTACTTAAAAAAAGACCACTGTTAGCAATGGTGAAATTCCTTCAACTTCTTTTGGGAGGAAAACACAATCAGTCTTAGAAGCTTTATGAAAATATTTTTATATGGTATGCTGATTCTGTAGTATATTGCTTTCTAGCTTAAACATTGAGAGTGAGTAGGTTCCCTGCCTTTTTCCTTTAGTTACTGCAAACTTTATTTATAAAAGACTGTTAAATTAGTGTCTCTCCAGGCGTGGTAGCCCATGCCTGCAATCCCAGCACTCAGGAGGCTGAGGCAGGAGAATCACTGAGTTGAGGTCAGCGTGGACTACAAAGTGAGTTCAAGGCTAGCCTGAACTGCATAGTGAAACCCTGTCTCAAAAAGACAAAAAAAAAAAAAAAAAAAAAAAAAAAGTTGTCTCATGTCCCTAACCTTCTAAGAAGTTGAGAATGTAGATTAGGCACATCCTTATATTTCAAAAAGAGCCATCTACTTACCCGAGGCTGGAGGTTGTTTCAAAAGAAATGGAATATTAAACGAGAGACTGCGACCTGCATTAAAATACTTCATTCGCGGCGATGGTTTCCACTACAGAGAACAGAGCTACCCTATGGGCTCAGGTCTCCTTACCAGCAGCGGATCCGAGAAGTCGGGCAGCTCTAGCACCAACACGCCCACCAAAGCGCAGACCACGATGAGCAGGGTGCACAGGCCCAGGACCACCACCGGCCAGTCGGCCAGCAGGGCTGCGTAGCTGCGAACAGAGGGCACAGGGTGCTGCTCAGAGGCAAGGCGGGACTTGTGCTGCACGAGTGCAAGTGGTTAGACCTGGTACAGGTGCTGGTCAGTGTGCCATCTGGTAGGGTTCTGAACACAAGCACACAGGCACACGCGTGCACGCATGCACACACACAGGCACACACTACTACAGAAAATGACAAGGTCAGTTTCTCTTCATTTGTTGTGATAAAGCAGTAGTGGTCACACATCACAGGCTACTGAGAGTCAGAATGTCTACATATGATAAGTCGTTTTATATCCACATCTACGCCCAGGACAGAGATAAAAAGCCACACTTCACAAATGGGAAGAAAAGCAGTTCACAGAGGATCTGCCCTTCCTGAAGGTCTCCCATGACGTGTTCTGTCCTGATGCTCTTCCTCCATGTCGTACTCTGACAGTTACATAAAAGAAATCAGCCTGTAAGCAGGTTCACACAGTGTAAAATCGGAAAAACAACCGAGCCAAACACTTCCCACAACTCCCGTGAGGGCGGGATGCTGGTCTGCTCCAGTGAGCATGGCACTGGGTCCTTGCAGGAAGTACTCAGTAAATGTCCCCAGTGAAGTGACACATGCCAGGCACCGACCACCTGTGCACCAGGCACTGCAGTCTGGGTCCACTTCTCCCTCACCCCAGGAACTTCTCTCATGCCGAACCTGCCAGAAGCCCCCCCCCTGCAACCCCGCCCAGTCTGTGCCACTACCACCACGTTCTGGCCACGCCTCCTTAGTGGCACACCTGCAGACCCTCACAGGGCACAGTGCCCCATGGAAGTGGACTAAGGCTCCAAATGCATTCAGCACCTGCAATCTTTATTTTCCTCTCTCATTTTATCAGCGTAAGTTTGCAGCACATAATGATCACATTCCTGTGGGGAGTCGGTGCATGAACCGAACACGTTCATTTATGCCATCTCTTCGTCCCCTTCCCATTTGCAAAAAGAAGAACTCAGAACATGAACTTGCGGACCACTCCTCTCCGATCTCCAGTGATGCAAGCCCCGCGGGCTGCTGCGACGTCCACTTTCGGGTCATTTCAAATAGGTTTCTTACTCACAGATTTGTGAATTATTTCTGCAAAACACGCAGTTGCCAATAAAGCTGTTGTCTCTAAATGTGTGAGAAAGCTAGTCTGTCTCTAGTTTGTTTACGTTCTGTTCTCTTTGTGGCTTGGGCTTTGTGGGTATATTTCCTTCAGATTGAAATTCTAAAAGGGAATTCAGTATCAGACTTGCACTGCGACTCCAGACATTTTTCACAGTTGTTCTTGCAGAGTGATTTCACAGAAACAGCCGAGGGACGCAGCTTGCTCTCCCCGGAGGGCCGTGGCTCCCTGCCATCCTGATCCCATCTGGGTCGCGTCCGCCTTTGGGAGGAGGCTGTGGCCTGGCTGTGCTGTCCAGGAGCCACAAACACCAGGAGCAAGTAACCCTGAAACACGTCTGTACCTCCAAGTTCATAGTGAGAGACTCACACAAGCGCTCCATTTCTATGTGAATCACAGCCATAGAACTCTGACTGGACTTTATCGACTGGACTCCAAACTCTGGATCTAAACCTGGCTAAGGAAGCTCGCTGTGGTGGTGCACACCTATAATCCCAGCGGTCTGGGAAGCTGAGGCAGGAGATTCCTGAATTCATGCCCAGCCCCGCAACTGAGCAACTTAAGTGAGACCTTATCTCAGGATACAAAGTAAACAGGGCTGGAGGTGGAGTTCAGCGGGAAGGCCTGGGTTCAGCTCCCAGTAACACATACACACACACCACCTCATGAAGGAGAAATTATGACAGACACGACAGGATCACTAACTGAGTGACTGTAACGAAAACATGAACCTCAGAGGCTGCCTGTGCTGCGTGAGTGTGAACACCCAGCGCCAGAAGGTTCGGCTTCTAGGACACACCCCTCGCTGTCTCCTCCTCCACCAAGCTAGAACTAGGATAAAGCAGCTGGTTTTGAAGCAATAAAGGCCCCTGCCTCAGTAGCTCTTCTGAGACTTTCTGCTCATGGCTTCAGATTTTCAGAGTCCTTTACATTTTAGACCTTTAAAGTATTAGCCCTGTGAGATGAAAACGGCTTAAATGATCATTTTTTAGGTGTTACTTAAACAGACCCATTGTCTTTCAGATCAACCAGATTTACAACAAAGCTGCTCCCACAAAGCTGCTATCAACACAGGGCGCTGGGCCTGACTGCTTAGTTCTCACACCCTCCTTTAACTTACCCACGTATTGCTTAGTTCTCACACCCTCCTTTAACTTACCCAAGTATTGCTTAGTTCTCACACC
>NW_004955520.1:1607541-1743637 GCF_000276665.1 Chinchilla lanigera
GTATTGCTTAGTTCTCACACCCTCGTTTAACTTACCCACATATTGCTTAGTTCTCACACCCTCCTTTAACTCACCCACGTAATGACTTTTTGTTTTGTGCTCTTGAGAAATCTGTGCACACACGCCCAGCAGCCCTAAAACCCTCTTTCGATAACTGCTTCTCCTCCCCTTGGAAGCATTTGCTTTGGATTTCGCATCACGGTGCTGCTCACTGAGCTTCGGCGTGTGGCCTCTTTTCGCGGTGGCTCAGCCCCTTCCTCCCTCACGCACGCGCACTCGCGGCGCACTGGCCTCCCAGGCACAGGCCCGCCCGCCCGTGTGCAGCGGCGTCGTTGTGGCCTGAGGACGGCCGCGCAGCGCGGTAGGGAGCCAGCCCCACGCCAAGTCCACTTGCACAAACTTCTCCTGGGCACCACACGCTGCTCTTGCTGCTACCTACACGTTGGCCTGGGCACGGTGCTACGGGAAGAAGAGGTTCACGTCACCGTGAGAGCCAGACAACAGACATCCTATCAAGATGAAAAGCTAATAAAAAGCTTAGGGAGGGGGACAGGAGAGCATGCTGGCCTGTGCTCACGGGCACTGCGCATCTGAGCAGGGACACCCTGCCAGCACACCGGCCGCTGTCACTGCTGTGCTGGGTGGGGTCCCCTGGAGGTCCCTCAGCCACGCTCAGATTCTCAGCCACCTTCTTCCTGGGCCTCCACTGAGAACAGGTCAGAAACAACTGTTCAAGCAAATAAACCAAGAGTCTCACAGGGCCGACACATGGTCGAACGG
Organism: Chinchilla lanigera; assembly: GCF_000276665.1. Classification (NCBI taxonomy): domain Eukaryota; kingdom Metazoa; phylum Chordata; class Mammalia; order Rodentia; family Chinchillidae; genus Chinchilla; species Chinchilla lanigera. Next base: position 1,608,322 of record NW_004955520.1, read on the forward strand.
CCTTAAAGAGGCCTGCTATGAAGGGTTTGTCTCTATTGCAATAACAACACCCCACAGCACTTCCTTCTCAGCTCACAGTTCCCCGTACTCTCTCGTGTTTCTTAAAACGCCTCTCCCTCCTGCTAACCTCTGTGCAGAGCCAAGCTCACAGAGTGCACACCTTGAACCTGAAGCGAAGACCCCTTTTCCTGGCACCCCAACTGTGGTGGATTGAGAACGGGTGGTCAACTTGTAACACCCAGCCGAACCCAACCAGTGTGGTGCTGGATGTGGGAGGCCCACTTCAGGTTTGCTGCCGGCAGCATAAGAGGTAGAACTGGAGAGGAAGAAGTTTAGATGCTGTTGGGAGAAGCTGCTGGAAGCTGTTAGGGAGCTGCTAGTTCTCGTGGGCTATTCTGCTGGAGGACCTTGTCATGCTGGCTTTCCTGATGAACTTGGTTTTCTCTAGGAGCAGGAGCTGGGGACCTCACTGTTGCTGAGAATGCATTCCTCATTTTGGGAGAGCTCTGGTCCTTCACTTTGAGCATCGTTTCCCGGCTCCAGAGGGGAAGATGGTGCACAGCTCAGTCTCCTGGAGAAGCTTCTCACATTTGCTTTCCTGATGGGAACTCGGCTGTCCTATCATTGGAGGAGCTCAGGTCCTCACTGTTGCTGAGGATGGCTGTGGTACTTTTCAGAGGAGCTCTGGTTCTTACTTTGAGTGTCGCTTCCAGGCTCTGGTGCAGATCCCTCAGCCTGCTGCCACAGATCCTTCATCCCGTCGGCACAGACTTTCCTAGCTTCCACCACTGACCTTTGGGTCTTACCAGCACAGATCCGTGAAAAAGGTCTGCATGAGACATTGTTGTGAGCTCCAGGCCTCCAGCTGGACTCGTGGGAGGCACTGTCATGGGCTCTAGGTCTTCAGCTGGACTCATGCAGGACATTGCTGTGGGATCCAGGCCCTCAGCTGGATTCTTTGGTGTTTAGTGTGTGGATAGATTTCCTGCACTCTCTTGTATATGATTCTTTGGGTGACTATTATAAATAATTTATAATTAACTGTCCTGTATTATATTGTTTCCCCTTGCAAAACCCCTAACTCCAACCCCAACCCCAACCCCGGTCACTTGCCCTTTGTTCCCCATGTCCTCTGCGAGCAAGCAGTCTTGGTTTCCACCTTCCTACTGGAGCATAGCTCTTGTACTTATCCCTTCCTTCCTAAAGCCCTTTCGCCTTCACTCTGTTCCTTCTGTTTCTCTCAGTACTCTTCCTCATTCCTTTTCTTCCTGAAGGGAGGCATCTCAAAATGTTATTTATCACAACATTTCCTGCGGCATCATGAATTTAGGGGGAAGAATGACTGAAGTTCAAGAAATTTCACACACAGAAAACAGGATTCAGAACTCTTTCATTTGTTAAAGTAATATATCCATCCAGCAATTAGGGTGAAGTAACAAGGATGCAGGGCATTATGGGAATACAAAATGGCAGACACAGACCCTGCATGCAAGGAACCCACGGAAAATTAGACAGCCACACATCTACACAACAAGTCAGACAGAGGTGTTCTTACGGTTAAAGATAAGATGTTTTCTGAATAAGAGATTACTTCTGGCTAAGGTGGAAAAGGGAATCAGGAAAGTCTTTTTTAAAAAACTTGTATTTGTATGTATATATACCAAAAAGAGGAAATTAGAAATTTTTAAAAATATGAATATAGAAACAAAAGGAAAAATAATTAAAATCTTTTCAAAATATAAAAATTTAGTCTACTGAGAAAGCCCTTATGTCTAGAGAACTGAAATTCCTTTTCATAGTATTACATATTTACTTGCATATTCCCTTTATCTTTTTTCATTTTTTATAAAAATAGGAGGAAAATTTGCATAAATAAAATGTGATACATACTGTAGAGTGGGAGAAGGAAATTCTATACATGCTACAACATGGAAAACCTTAAAGACATTAAGCTAACTGAAATAAACCAGTTACGAAAGGACAAAACTGAATAGGAGAGGAAGAGTAGTCAAATGCAGGTAGGATGGTGGCCGCCAGGGCTGCGGGGAGTGGGACCGGCAATCACTGCTTCACGGGTTCACAGGTACAGTGTCAGGGGGCGAGATGTCCCTCTCTTGGACAGACCAGCCCTGTGACAGCCTGCTGCACAGTGCGAATACATGTGATGCCTCAGGACCACACACTTAGAAACGCCTAGATGCAATTTACAGATTGTATTTCACCACAGTTAAAAAATAAATATTATTTTAAAAGGAAAAAGCATTTACTAATGGAATGTATTTTACCACAATTAAAAGAGAAGTATTATTTTTAATGGTAAAAGTGTTTAAATGGAAGAAGAAAATGATGTAGCAATTTTGCTTTAAAAGATAACTCTCTTGAGGCAGGCTTTGGAGTTACTAAAATGGGAACTTCCGTGGCAACTGAGTTCCAAAGATCACTTAGACTTTCTGAAGTGCAGTGACATGGCATCCCAATCCCCAAACAGTGGTATAACCATATCTGATGAGACAATGCTTTGTTTTGTTTTTTTTGAAACTTTTATCCATTTAGCGTCTCTACAAAAAGATGGACTTCAAACATGTCCATACCTCCCTCTCAGTGGGGCTACACAACAGTTAGAAAGGCAGAGGGGGCATTCTGAATAAACTGCCATGTGCTGGGGGCTATTGGCACAAGAGTGCCTCTGCCCTAGTACAAGGAGGGATGCAAACATTCGGACAAATACAGGCTAGACACAAACAGCCTAAAGGAGAAACAGCCACCGTAAGAGCCATAACCATTTCTGAAGATGAGGGATTCTTCTGGCAGTTATCTCAGGAATTTTTTTTCCTTCAAAAAAATACGAATGAGGAAAGTAGAAAGAACAGCAAGCTCTGGGTGAGGTACTAAGAGGGCAAACGTGGGGGTGAAGTCACTCTGTGGTAAAGGGGCCAAAGTACCTTACCTTTTTGGTAACTTGAAAGGTCTGGGTGGTCTGGAAAAAAGCAGAGAGAGATGATCAGAAGCCAAGCACAGGGCTGGGAATGTAGCTCAGTGGCACAAGCGCCTGCCTGGCAAGCACAAGGTCCTGAGTTCAATTCCGGGTACAAAATGCAAAAACACCTGAAGCAGAAGCCAAGTACGACACCACTAGCAGAAGTTTCACATGTGGACTGGATGTTCGTTTCCCCATTCTGCTCTGCATGTTCTGGGAAGACTAAACAGGCAGGCAACCTACAGGTGATACGTTAAACACACATGGCATTGGTGTTGCCATGAATGACACACCGTGCTCACGTGGCCCTCCTAGCCCCCAGCCTCAATTGTTCAGGGACGTGGGGCTTCCACGGCCACGGCCCTCTCCCTGCACCTCCGGTCCACGGTGCTCCCTTACTTGTTAAGGGTCTCCCAACACTGTTTCATTTTTTAATTAAAAAGAACAACAATACTCTCTGGTACCAGAAACATACATTCTCTCCTTAAGATACCAGGGGATCTCCAAAGCTTCAATTTCTTTTTCATTTCTTTTCTTTTTTTTTGAGACAGGGTTTCACTTTGTAGCCTAGGCTGGCCTGGAACTCACCAAGATGATCCTCCTGGCTCAGCCTCTGAGTGCTGGGACTGCAGGCATGTGCCACCAAGCCCAGCTTCAAGCTTTAATTTCCTAATTTCTATCTTCACAACCCATTTCAACAGGTGTGCTTGCATTTGAATCACACTGTCCCCATCTCCTGTCCTCTCAATGCTACCACTCAGATACACAGGACAAGCTTGCTAAAGGGACTCCAAGCTGTCACCACTTCCAAACTCTGCATATTCAAGCCATCAGTTTCCTATCTACATGTACAGGGTAAGCTTTCAATCAAAGCCTGGTGAGGAAACAAAACCCCTGGCTCACCCTCACTCCGCCCGCGGATTCACAGCAGAACCTTCCTTCCCTCCCACTTCCAGGTCGGGCAGCAGTGTGCTGGGTGCAGCCAGCAGTTCTGCAGTTGTCTACGAAGCCACACGCCTGAGAGGTCTGCGGATGTGAAGTGACACCTCACGAAACTTTTCTCAAAAATGTAATTATTTCTCACAGACATTATTTAACATATAATTGGCCTATTATTTTTTAGTGAGTTAAATACAGTTGCTCAGATTCAATTCCCATGTGGTACATATGAGCTATAAATGAAAACATGAACAAAAGCTTCTTGGAGGCTCTCCGCAATCTGTGAAAGCTCGAAGGGGCCGTGAGGCCGAAAGGCTCAGGCACTGAGTGCTTTCCTCGGCCTGGGCGGCACAGCGCCCGGCACCCGAGCCTCGCGAGGCGGAATCTGCCGCTTGCGGTCTGGTGTGCGCGAGCGAACAGCCGCGGGGAGAGAACCCACAAGGAGGCACAAAGTGGTCGCCTCCTACACAGGCAGGAAGCAGCTTCCTTCGGGGAGGCACGTAACTTCGTATCCCTAAGAAGAGTGAGAAGGAACTTGTGCTTTAGTAACGGGGGACTCAGCACCCCTCAACAATACCCCCACCATGCGCTGTATTTATAGTATATGCAAAGACTTCTCATTTCTAAAAAGACACTAAGTACACGAAGGGGAATCCTATCTTCCTCGTGTTTGTAGTTCCATAACTTGGCATAATGCACGGTTCTTTGTAAATGTCCAATTAGTGTTTGTTGGACTAATAAATAGGCATCGAACAAAGGTAAATTTAGTTTTATTCCCTCTCTCTCTCTCTTTCACACACACACACACACGCACACACACACATGCACACACATGGTAACTTCAGACCACTTCCATAACACCTTCATATTTTACTAAACTTCAGTTTTTGTTAGTGCCTACGAATCTTATGGTAGAAGCTCTCTTACACAGTGCTACAGGAGGCTTCCTCGGAAAGGTTGATCAGAGCAAGAACTTCTTTTGTGAAAAGTGCTATTCCCGCTCCTCTGGAGTGGAGATGTAACTCAAACACCCACTTGGCTGCAGTCTTTCCTCACACATGCTGCACTACGGTCTTGGGCCTGCCCTGGAGGACAGATGCACCGGCTCCGAGGCGCCCTGGCCAGACACCGCCTGCAACCCCAGGGTCCCCCAACCCTCCCATAGGGACGCAGTTCTGCCATGTCTCACCCAACAGTGACTTTTCAGTGCCAATTTACTGTGATCAAATTTTCCTAAGGCTGCGATTTTTCTTCATGAAACAGCTTTCTTTGAGCACCTATATATGGACCGATTATTGAAATGTTTTAGCTGGACAACATAATCACACAGACAAGCTGGAGCAGCCCTCACAGGCCCAGTCTGCATGGCTGAGCGGGGAGCTGGCGGACACAGGGCGAGGGTCTCCCGCCCTGGGGCCTCAGGGCCACAGCTGCACAGCAGGACACAATGCGCCAGCAGCTGAGGTGTTCTCACACACATGCCGCCCACACCATAAAACGTCCACTCCTGCACAAACTACGAAACACATTTGCTTTTTTGGGTAAATCCACCAAGAAACCCCCAAAACTTATAATCTCACTTCAACTACATATTGATTTTTTTTTTTTTTTTTTTTTTTTTTGAGATAGGGTCTTGCTCTGTAGTCCATGTTGGCCTTTAACTCTTTATGTCACCCAGTCTAGCCTCAAACTTTATAATCCTCCTGCTTCAGCCTCCTCAGAGCTGAGATTACAGGCATGCACCACCAGGCCTGGCTTCCACAGTGATGTTTTATAAAATGGTATTATTGAGATACAATTCCAATACCATATAACTCATCCATTTAAAGTGCATATTTAAATGGCTCTTAGTATTTCCGAAGAGTTGTGCAACCACTACCACAACCACACAAGGACTTTGCTATGTGAACCCAAGGATGAAGCCATTCCTGAGCTACAAGGAAAAAGTTATCTGCACAGAGAGGGAGAGCAAGGTCCGGAACAAAAAGGCCCATCACCTGCACATGAAACCTCACAGTCTCATTCCCCGTCTTCCAGTTATACAGCCACAAAAGCACCTCCTGGTCTTCCAGGAAAAGTTCGTAACTTTGCCGCCTTTAGACCTAAAATGGCCCCCCAGAGCCACAGTCCTAGACCATGTCTCACGAGGCATTTGTAAAGCAATGCAATTTTGTTGTGTGTATCTTGGGTTGGAAGAAACAGGAACATTCTCTCTCCTCCTCCTCCTCACCACTTTCCAAAGCTGCAAACTCCGTGGCTCTGACTGGCTCACTCTCTAGAGACAGAATGCTACGGATTCATCACATTCTTTCTGCCTGAGCACAGAATTCATTTTATGTTACAGTTGAGACAAAAAGGAGAGGTTGTCAACACAGGCTGGAAAAGAAAAATCGAGTTTACTACGAGGATATCTCCCGGGGACTCACCTGATCCCTCGGAAGTGTCTGCAGTAAGGGACACGACAAGCAGGTGCTGGGAGCGCGCGGCCACGCTACAGGCAACACAGGAACCGCTGTGGTTCGCGGTGTTGCCTGCTTTAATCCTGCCTCTGCATCTCTTCCCAGAAAGCATCTTCGAGTGCAGGCAAGGAAGAAATCACCCTACCCTCGCAGACAAGCAGTCTCCCTCCACGTGCACACCCTGTGAGTCGGCTCCTTCTGGATCTAAACAGAACTACTGCACAGGGAATTCACTCACTTCCGAACCTTGTGTTAACCAGCCAGCCACTCTGACACCTGCTGGGGGAGAAGCTCTCTTCTTCCTGGGCTTGCTCACCTTTAATACCACACAGCTCGGATGCACGCCAGCTGCCCAGCAACTGTGCAAACCAGCAGAGCAGCCGCCCCTCGTGGAGCCCTCCTGCAGCAGGGGAAGGCGGCAGTTGCATGTTCGGAGCGCACTCTCAGCTGTGACCCAGGTGGCTGCGCCAGGCCCAGCTCCCGGCTGCGACCAGGTGCCTGTTGCTCTTTCCCTCCCATGTAACGGGGTATTTCTGTTTGCTGACAGAGGGGCTGACAGAGACATTATTTTAGGGCTTAGCTCAAACCTGCTGTTAAAAAGAATAAAGCACTTATAAGCTCAAGTGCTCATGATTAGTAGGCGCTGGCCCCACCCACCCAGGAGGGTAACGTGGTAATAACCTGGCTGGAGTGCTGGGTGGCGGTCAGCTGGGAGGAGACTGCTGCTCTCAGACAGGGATGGGAGGAAAGGAGCAGAGGAACTGGACAGCGGCCAGAGGGGCGGCAAGGGGGAATTTTACAAAGAGCAGCAGAAGAGAACACGTATAGGAGGAGAAAAGTCAACAAGAAACTGGGACGAAGGTAGAAAAACTACAAGTGGTCTGTGCGTCATTCCTCCCTCGTTTTTCTCTTTTTTAAGAATGGTTGGGACAAGAAAGGGAGACTGCAGGGTGAAGAAACGAGAATAATGCAACACGGAAACTTTCCTTCCTTCTGGAGCATTCCTTCTCGGCAGCTGCAGAATCCATACCACAACCTGCAGAGGGACAGTGTCAGCTCTATAAACTCCAACTAGCTTTCCCTAACACCTAGGAAAAGAAAGCCCATGAAGAACTGGCTTGTGTATTTCTGAACAACTAAAATGCTAGGAAGGAAATGTACCTTGAGCTTTACGGTGGTAAAACTGAACTTAAGAAACAAACTGCTTCGAGGGGCCCGCTTCGGCCACAACAGCGGCACAGCTGTGCCACGCTGTCCCTGACGTGGAGGAGGACACGCTGAAGGTAATGACTTCGGCTCAGTATGGGCATTTTAGAAGGGAGAATCTGAAAATAAAGAAGCACACTTTGATGAGCATGCTTTAAAATATTTCCAACAAAAACAAATCGCTCTTCCTCGTGACTGTTTCCAAGGATCATCGCCAGCACACATGGGTTCCACGGTGAAGATGAAACAGACGCCCTGAGACAAGCTGGGCGTGGCCTCGGCCCACGTCTCATGCACCAGAGCTGAATGTTTATGGTCTGTGTCGAGGCAGCTGAAGGTTAATGATAACCACAGACACTTGGGCAACGCATTTCCTGCACACTTACAGATGTGGGCTCAAAAGCATGGGTCACCCCAAGTCTAAGAACAACAGAGCAGTCCTGCCTGGGATGCGAAGGGAACCAGGAGGCAGGAGGAAGCCGGCCGTGGGCTGGACGAGCAGAGTGCCTGGTAAACACCAAGCGCTTCATAAATGTTCAAAGCTCTGAGTGGAGAGCTTGCTTCAGGGGAATAATGAGCATGAGGGGCCGGCCGCCCCACGCCTCAGCGCAGAGGTCTGGACTGAGAGAGGAGCGTGAGCTGGTGCGGGCTTCAGGTTCCCGAAGGCAAAACCACCCCTCCCGCTCTCCCTCCGGGAAGGGTACCAGAGCGCCCCTGAAGCAGCATCTCGGAAGGCTTGCCCGGGATGAACTGCGATGTTCTAAGCAGTTTGTATGACTCAATCTACAAGATTCAAATGGCACCTGCCGGTGGCTGTGCAGAAAATGCAAACTGATGAGGTCAGTGGTGCGGTCAGCGGCAGAGCACCTGCGGGCGTGTGCAAGGCCCCAGGTTCAACCCAGTCCCAGGAGCCTCCTCACAGCTGCAAGGAACCTGAAGTCGCCCCTGCACCCTTCCTTGAGCCAAAAGGAGACGGGGCCAGGTTCCGAATCTGTGCTTTTCTCGGCCACCAATGTGCGCCGTGAGCCTTCCCGCACAGGACTGCAGGCGCGGGACACTCGTCCTGGTGTGGCTGCGACAGGAGGAGCTACGAGGAGGAGGACCGGGAACCGGGCTGTGTTCCCACCATGGCCTCTCACAGGAGGGACACGCCAACACGTGGGCTGGCTAATGACGAAGTTAAAAAGAAATAAATGAAAGTTTAGAACGTCCTTTAAAACCCAGCGGAGATATGGTAGATCAACGGATCTGTTTACCAGCGGGAAGGACAGCTCTGGGAAAGCAATTGAGAGTGAGCTTAACTTCAATTCTTCAAGCAACTGCGTGCACAAGCTAGTCACACAGTGCAAGAGTGAAAGCAACTTTTTAAATGGCAGTTGTGTACATATTCATTTACACACACGTGACTGAAGTCTTGAGAATTTCTCTCTGATGCAGAAACTGGGGAGCATGGGGTATGCTGCTAACCACCATGTAGACGAGGGGCAACAGCACACCCCTAACACGTTTTCAAAGCGCTTAAAGCAGAACACGTCGGATACTGCGGCATCTAAGTGCCACCTAGTACCTTGACGGTCACCAGGTCTTCTGGGCAGCTTCTGGGCTCCTCCCCTCCCCAGCCCAGGTCTGGGTCATGGGTCCTGGAGCAGAGCCTGCAGTCACAGCCTGAGCCACTGGCTGCTAAGAAAACAAGCCCTGCAGATGTGGGACAATAGAGGACAATAGAGGAAGCAGTCGAACTCACAGGAGCAAAGCGGACAGGACAGGAATGGGGAGTGGGGAGGTGGCCTTAAACCACAGCCGACCTCAGATTCCCTGACCTTGACCTCAGACGCAGAACCAGAGCTACACCTTGGAGAAAGGCGGCTTTCAGACAGGTGACCCCAAGGCAGGGAAGGACGAAAACCCTGCCTTGTGGCCTGTACAGGCATGAGCAGAGTCAAGCAGGGCTTGGGGGGTCACGCTGGGGCGGGAGTGCGTGTTCTCTGGGAGCAGGACACCCAAGGGGGTGCCAGCAACAAGGAGCAGCCTGAGTTTCCCAAGCAAGGCTGGAAGGAGGAAAAACATCCCTTGGGAGGCCTGGAGGCCGTGCACTGGGACAGCGCAGACAGAAAGACCAGCTTGGCGGCTACAGCAGGGCCTGGGCGCCAAAGGCGGCAGAGAAAAGCAGAGACTCTGCGCTTCCTTCAGTGCCTCAGGAAGCCTCTAAAACCTCACAAACACACGAGTCAAAATTACAAGCATTATAAATATGTACACTTTTACAAGGAAAAAGCGTGATGACATTTTAGGTAAACAAAGGTTAACTTATCCTGTGACTATTACAACAGTTCCATATTCACTGCGGGATAATGTTTACATGGAATGATACATTTTAAGTACAATTAGAAATGTCTAAAAGTATGCCTAATATATCTAGGCTTTACATATGAATTAGAAATAATATAGCTGTAATACCTACTGAAGTGAAGTTACTGACAACCTGGATTAGGGCACAAAATGCTTGCCCAAAAGATTAGCATGCAAGTTGAGACTTACATTAAACCTAACTCACAAATATATTTCCTTATTTCCTCAATGTAAGAAAGACACACAAATGTTGCTCACGTTCAAAATTTTATGGATCCTATACATAAAATTAAAACCCTTTTGAATTTCTATTACAAACTATACAAGTTACATAAATAATCTGTGTGTCAATTATAACCTCAGTGAAGGCATTTTTGAGAGAGTTAAATTATGTATTTATCTTATATCTACAATCCAATCTCAAATTTACTCATTTATTAACAGAAAAATAACAATTAGGTCAGACATCGAAAGTACAAACATCATAAATCCCAAATTTACCAATTATCTTCTAATCCAACATTTGCTTATTTTTAACGTTTGGGATGTCTACATTCGACTCAATGTATGAAGCATCATTCAAGCCCAAAAATATGAGAAACATATTTAATCTTTCTTAAAATCCACATAGTTTGGATTATTTTGCTCTTACAAAATTACTGAGAATTGTACAAGGCTGCACTTAGAAGGTTAAAAGTCACACCTGTTATATATATTTAAAAAACTCTTTGGGGTAGAGAGTTAAAAAATCAGGGAGAATCCACTGTATCGAAGTGGATTCCAGCAGTGAAAGTGACCCCTCGCAGCTGTCGTGATGGCTTCATCTGGGCGGACAGCGGGCCAACAGCCCCCGAGACGCCTCATCGTGTTTCCAGGAGTGACAACGGCGAGCACGGTGGATGGCCCTTCCTTCGTTGAGCTTCCCATGTTTATCCCTTAACTTCTGTTAAACTTCTGGGCGCGGGGGCTGCAGCCCGTGGTGGGGCACTTGTGAGCGAGTGCCAGGCCCGAGTTCCCTCCCTATCCTCACATACACAAAATTAAATTCCTGTAACTCAAATCATGAATAACGATCAAAACTTTAATAAACAGGGTTAAGACAAAACTGCCACAGTTGGTTTTAATAAAAAGTAATATTCTTAGGGGTTTTCTTCTTAAAGTCTAGGATTAACAAAGAAAAAATATATCAACATAGCTTAAAATAAAACACAACCAAAGGAGAATTTTCTGCTGAAAAATAGGCAGTGTCACTCTCCCGGGGCCACCTGCGCTTGGGCGGCAGCGACACCCTCGTCACACGCCGCCGCGAGCCAGCAGGCTCACGCTGTGCTCTTGCAGGGCCAGGGAACGGCGTCTGCTCTGCCTCTGAGCAAGGCGGGCCCCAGCCTCAGCGCTCACTTCAAGGGCCTCAATTCCCTCATGCGTAGAGCTAAATTATTTCTAAGACCTTTTCCTGCTGTGAAACTCTATTATGTTTTCCGGCAGAATTCCAGTGAGCCAGGCCCCTCTAATCAAAGCTGAGCTGAAATCCTTCCTGCGCACAGACAGCAAGAAGCATCCCCAAGGAGCTAAGAACAATGCTGGCTCTTTCTGAGGACGGCTAGAGAGGTGGATTAGATAAATGGCTGGGTGGGAAAAGTGCTCTGACACCCTAGGTCGGAAGGCAAGGCAGAGTCCTTGGTCCCTTAATGTCACATGAACACGAAGGACGATGAGCTGGTGATGCCAACCTCACACCTGGGCTGTGCGTGTCACAGGTGGAGATATGTGGGAGACGGAGGCAGTTTATCAAAGACCCTGGGGAGGGCTCAGGAACCATCCAGGCTGCCCCCCCAGTGGGTGTTCTTGGAAGAGTAAGGAGCTCAAGTTGAAAGGACCATTTCCAGCTGCCAAAGCAGGTGTCCCATCTCCCACTTGCTAGCTCAGAAAGGCAGTTCTGCTTCTAAAAAAAACTACCTTTGGTTTAATGCTTGCCCATTCTAAAATATAAACTTTAACTTTTAAAGAAGAACCCAAGCTTTACTCAGCAGATGTATTTTCTGTTTTAATGTTAGTTTTGTTTTCTGATTTTCAAATTAACATTTACTTTTTTTTAAAGTCTGAAAGATAAAGACATGATGGAATGTAACAATCACCATTATTCCCACTATATGGATAAAACCTCTGTCATTCTTTTTTTTTGTTTTGTTTTTCTCCGGTACCGGGAACCAAACTCACGACCTTGCGCTTGCCAGGCAGGCGTTTTGCTGCTGAGCTAAATCCCCAGCCCCTACCTCTGTCGTTCTTTACGATCTGTTTCCTTTCAGTATTTTTTCCTTTGTACCAAATACAGGCATAAAACATGCAAACAATTAGGATCATAGTTGATATATAAAGTGCTATCACTCTGGACCATGAGGCTTTTCCATGTAATTAAAATCTACGAAAACGTGATTGTTAGTGCTACAAAATTGAATCTGCCATAATTTACTTTCAATTATACAACTGTAACCACATACTGACTCACAACTCTGAACTTACACATCTTTCCTATGTCCTGTACAATGCTTGCATTAAAGCTATGAAACACTGCAATTGTTGCAAATACTTTTCCTACTTGGTGACAGGAATGTAAGTTTTTGGATATACATTTTAAACTTTTCCACAGTTGTGACTTACTTTGTAATTTCTATGACTACTTTCATAGTCATCCTGGATCCAGATGTTAAGCTTTCCCCCATTACACTTCCCGAATAATCTAATCCAGTCCTGTTACTTTGTGACATTTCATTCACTGTCTTCTGTAAGGGGAAAAGTAGAGTCCAAAGATTCACTTCCACAAAATACATGGCACCCACGACTGCAAGTCAAGAGCAGACCGCACCGCCCGGGTGTGGCCAAGGGACTGCATTTCCAGGGTCCACCCCAACATGGGCTGTGGCCTGATGCTGTCTTGTCACTGCTGTATAATCAACAGCGGGGATGATGGAGACTCTGACACTGTTTTTCTAGGATGACCACAGCGGTAACAAATCTCTGTTATTTGGTGCCTGTTCTGTTGATTTTGACAACCTCGGCTTGGAGAGCAACGGAAAATGAGGAGCATTTATTTTCTATCTCTCACCTCCTGAAAGGGAACTGCCCACAATTTCCTGGCTGTGAGAAGACAAGAATTTTAGTTTGGCCCCGTTTGGGAATGGGAGCTAGGAAAAAGACAGGAGCCTATTAACGCTATCTAAGGGTTTTACTTATATAAGAGTCTGTTTCACAGAATCATGCTATTTTATTTTGACATTAAAACAGGAAAGTCTCAGGACAGAATACATTTAGGAAATCCTAATTCCCTTTAATTTAAAGCATAACACTGGGTCCCACAGACCCATCCCTTACTCTTCTACTGTCAATTTTTACTTTAGTGTAATAGCAGATGGCTATTGGCCTCACTGAGGGTTATCGGAAACGATCTTTGTGTTTATACACTTGGAATGATGAAAGGCAAGTTGTGTGTACCTGGCGAAAGTGTCAGACCAGGATTTACACCCATGTGACGCTCTGTGGAACAGTTTTTGTATAGGTTTACCTGCACGTCACAGAGGGTAAAATACACCCATGCCACTCTAGGATTTGTTTTTTAAAAAGTTTACTTTAGATTTTTCTGGTAGAAGTAGCCCAATGCAGCACAATGGCACATGAAAAACCACATTTGCAAGCTTTGGAAGAAGTCAAACTTGAATCATTAGATTACTCATGCACAGATGATGAAGATGATCCATTAAGGTCACACACATATTTTTATAACAGAAGAGTGGTGTGGGAGTATGATGATGATGAGGAGGAGGAGGAGGAGGAGGAAGACGACTCTGACATGGGCTATGTGAGCTAAAGTTCCCACAACAGTGAAATGGTGCAAAAATCAGTGGGTAGAAACAAAGAATGCAGACCTCCTTTTTCTCAGATAACAAAGGAAATAGCAATGTGAGTACATATGTGAGTAACTGAAATGTTGTGAAATGGCCAGGCCATCAACTGGAATGATCTAATGTTAGAACTAGGTCTAAACTCTAGTGAGCATCTTGGCAGGGATGAAACGTCCCAGAACGCCAATGCTGCCATTCAGTGTCGGAAACTGTGACAGACAAAATGCTACAAGATGCTGTGAAACACACAAAGACTGGGACGCAAGCAAAATGTTCTGTGTGCGCCAACAGCCATATTCAAAGATGTATTCATTATGACACCTTACTAGATGAGTGGAAAGCATTCACAGTCTGCTGCACTTAGCAGGGATTTCTCGTGGTGACTGTAGCAATGTAAAAGACTTACAGTAAAGCACTGGGTCCAAATATGGCATAAAAGTGTATGCTCTTGCAGACACAAAATCTTAACATGTTTCCAATCTAGACGTGTACCCTGGAACTCAGCCACCAGGTCCTTATTCATACAGTAAGAAACCAGACGATGCTGTGAGCAGGCTTGTCGCTCCCATCCCCCAGACTAATCCGAATGTGACCTTCAACAGTTGGTTCACCCGCTTCTAGCTGGTCTTACATTTGCTAACAGAGCCCAAGAACTGCACACGGGAACAAAGCAAAAATTCCAAATGAAATGCTGCAATTTCAAAACAAAAAACTGTATAGTACAATCCTTGGATTCCAGAAAGATATAACATTGGCCTTGTATGTGGCAAAGAGAAATAAACTGGTACTGCTGATCTCGACACTTCACCACGATGGAAATATTGATAGCGACACCTCAACAAAATGGAAGCCTGAGACAGAAACTTTTTACAGTAAAACCAAAGGCACAGCAGAGGTTGTTAATGAGTTATGCAACAAGTATGATGTCATTCAAAACATTGGCCAGTGGTTGTGTTTTACTCGATTCTAAACATGTGTGGCATACATAGTTTGATAGTTTACAAAGAAAATAACGAGTACAAAATACCACAAAGAAATTTTCTTAGAAGATTGGAACAGGTACTCCTAAGAGGTCTTTTACAGCTCAGGAAAAAAGGGGAACTATGCAAAAAAATTATGGACCAGACTCTTGAGCTGACAGGTGAACAGGCAGGTGCAGCACCCCAAAGACCTACCATGACAACAGGAAAACCAAAAAGGTGTCAACTGTATCCTACAAGAAAGAACAGGAAAACTAAACAAATGTACTACCAGTATAAGTGATACTTGTGTGTGGAACATATAGTTTTCATGTGTGAAGAGAGTTGAAGCAAAGCTTATTTCTGTGGTAGACTCTTGTTTGTGTTGACATTGTAGTTCACATAGGTTTTTATTTCGGATGTTATTTGTTAGGTTTTGTAAGCAAGTAAACAGCTGATGTGAAAATGTTAATGTCTATTCTAAGCACATTACATATTTACTATTTTATTTTATTGATACCTTATCTCCCTGCTAAGTGCACATTGTACAACTTAGTAGGAAGCTCCTGACAAAACAGGAAGAGAAGAAAGGGGACAAGAATGACCGGCCATGTAGCAAAGAAAAGCTAAGTACATACAATGTCAGTGTAAGGGAGACATGTTCCTGAAACATGCAGTTGTCATGTCTGAGGACTGTGTTGGGTGTGACAGTTGAAGCAAAGATCATTTATGTAGTACACTTTTGTTTGTGTTTACATTGTAGCTTACATAGGTTTTTATTTCTAATGTTATCTCTTGGGTTCTGATGTGAAAATGTTGATGTCTATCCTAAGCACTCATTACACATTTGATATTTTATTGACATCTTATTTTCTTAT
Organism: Chinchilla lanigera; assembly: GCF_000276665.1. Taxonomy (NCBI): domain Eukaryota; kingdom Metazoa; phylum Chordata; class Mammalia; order Rodentia; family Chinchillidae; genus Chinchilla; species Chinchilla lanigera. The sequence goes on from NW_004955520.1 coordinate 1,623,985, forward strand.
TATGTAGTTGTGGTAATTGAAGTAAAGAAGTTTTTTATACAGTGTTATTGGTATTTTCATTGTAGTTCATATAGAAATTTATTTTTGATGTTATCTTTATGTTCTGTAAACAAGTATACAGCTGATGTGAAAATGCTGATATTTATTCTAAACATATTAACAATTTAACACTTTATTTTATTGATATTTTACATTCCTGTTAACTACACACTGCATAATACAAGCACCTCCTGACAAAACAGCAAGATCAGCCACATGTCAAGTATGTCCCACAAAAAGGCCAGGAAAGCAAAATACATGTGCTGTCAATGAAAAGTGATATGTGTGTATGGAACATGCTACTGTCATAAGTAAAGACTGCCTTAGGTATGATCATTGAAGTAAAGCTTTTTTTGTAGAGTGCTATTGATATTTTCATTGTAGTTCATATAGGAATTTATGTCCGTTGTTCTTTTTTATACTTCGTACACCCTAAACCAGTTGGTGTTGAAATTTTTGATTTTTTTTTATACTCAATAAATACTAAAAATGCAATAATTTATTTTTATGATTTTTCTGTTAACCACTCATTGTTTAATATAATAAAACTCATAAAATTAAAATTAATTCATGAATAGAACCATTCTAAAGAATAAACATGGGTGTGAGACACCCATGGTTATGCCCCTTTATGACAAAAAATGTTGTAGTACTTAAAAAAACTAATGAGAGAATCAAGACAGTGGAGTGGTCAGTGGCAGTGAAGTTCAGCCCCACAGAGATCCAGAATCCAGACACTGGAAAATAACAGCATGAGGAAGGAAAACAAAGGGGAAATAGACTGCCTGGAACCAGGAAGGAACTGATGGGAAAATTAAAAGCTACAGAGAAGTTTGAGAGGTGAATTATAATGCAGAGAAGGAAACAGAACATAAAAGGACTGGACTGGACTCTCTTGCTGGCTCCCAGCACACACTCGTGGGCAGGGTAGCCTGGCTCTGCACAGTCAAGTGAGCACTGAGGGCTCCAGGGAGAAACAGCAGCGGGGAACTGGGCTGGTGACGTGGTTGTGATCAGCAGGGACAGTGTGGGGTTTTACTCTGAGGGGACTCCCTCCACACAGCAGGAAACAGCTACACAGATGCCCACCATACTCCAGAGAGTGCTTAGTCACGCACCATTCTGGGAAAGGGCTGTGTGTTTGCACCAGGACTTAGAACTGCTGGGATATGGCTTCACGTTGGGGTTCCCAGTGTTACCCTCTCACAGTGACTGGGTGAGGACAGCCATGAGAGAGAGCTGCAGACAGGGAGCAGGCCGGAAAGAGACCCCTTTAGGGGTCTGAATTTGGGCCAGAAAGGACACAAGCCCTATCCCCCACAGTGGAGACCAAGCCCAGTCTGAGTTGTGCTGGGTGTGACCGTGCTGGCATTGAGCACTTGAGCCCTGGTCTTCTTGCCTGCATCCAGCATGGATCTGGGGTCCAACTGGCTTCCTTATCTACTGGCTCGAGTTGGGATGCTTTTGACTTGGACACTGCCACAGCCTGGGGTAAACGAGAAGGCCCTGTGGAACAGGAGGCACCTTACAAACCTACAGGCTATAAGGCTAGTTGGAGAAAACCATGAATTGCTGGACTCCAAAATTGTGGCTCCAGGAAGAAAACCACTCACTGAAAAATACAAGAGAAAATTTTTTTTCCTGGTTTTGCACTCTTTCTTTCCTCTTTTTTCCTCACTGGTTTATTGGAATCTAGGGAATATTCTTTTGTCTTTCTTGTTTTTTTCCCTGCTCTTTTTCCTTTCTTTATTCCTTTTAATTTCTTCTTATATCATTCTCCATATTCTTTCCTTTTTCTCCTTTCCTCCCTTTTTCTTTTATCTTTGATTCCTCATTTTTTTTCTGTTACCTTTAATTCTACAAATATCTTTCTACTTCTTAATAGGATCACTTGTCACACTGCTCACTCCTCATCTCCCACTGTTTTTCACATTTTTCTTCTTGCCTTCTTCCATTCCAAACCCCCTATTCTTTAATGGTATAACCATTACGTTTCATTAAACTTTGGAGAGTTAACAGTACGTTGTTATTATTGAGTTCTTTTCCCTCAGTAGTGAAGCTATAGTTATTGCACTTGTAGTACATATTTGCTATATGTCAATATCTGGGTTGTGTTACTATTTGTACTAGAAATGTGGATTTCTTTTCTATGATGAAGGATGGCACACTATTACTTCTTATGGTATGTCGGTACCCAATTTGTTTTGGACAGCATTACTGCTGCTGATTTACTTGATGTCACATAACTGTTGCTATTAATGAGTTTTCTCTGTATGGCAACACTTAGATCACCTTTGTGACGTTCATAATACTGCAGTCCATTCATGGTTAACTGGATGTTCTGCAAATTGCACTGCATCATCCAGTTTCAAATCAATACAGGTGGGTGGATCTTAAAACAGAGGCAAAGGACTATGGTCACAGCTTGAATGCATCACTGAAAAGCAGACAAATTAAAGATATCCATACTAGCAACAAAGTCTTTCCACTGTAAATACCCATAAACCTAACCACGAAATCAAACAAATAAACAGAACACAACAAAGACAAGGGGACAAAATGCCTCCCAAAACTACCAACACCCCTAAAGCCAATCCTGGGTCATCAAAGGGAAAGGAAAGTAAAACTCACACACCTGAATTATTTGAAAGGGTAATGGAGGAGACTGAAAAACAGTACAGTGAGGTGTTCACCAGGATCACAGAAGATATAATGAAACAGGTAACAGAAGTATTAAAATAATCAGGGAGCTTATGAGACACTAATAAAAAGCTAACTGAGCTAAACAAAATCATACAAAATGTGAATGACCAGTTTAACGAAGAATCAGAGTCCATGAAAAGGTTCCAAACAGAAATCCAGGAGATTAAAAATTATATTGAAAGCATGGGGTACTGAAGCAACCACTGTGAAGATAGAATTTCAAAATTAGAATATAGGGATGCTTTCAAAGACCAATTACTCAAAGATATCTTAAAAACAAGAGAACATGAAAAAATGGCTCCAACACCTGTTAGATGACACAAAGAAGACTAAGATTAACTGGAATAAAGGGGAAACCCAGGAGACGGCACACAGGGCATAAAAACCTATTTACAGAAACAATAGCAGAAAACTTGCCAAATATAGGGAAAGAATTAAACACACAGATAAATGAAGCATGTGGAACCCCAAATAGCTATGATCAAAAGAGAACCTCTCCACATCACATTAGAGTAAAAATACCTGAAGTCCAGCACAGGAATAGAATCTTAAAGGCTGGTAGAGAAAAGCAACAAATGACTTCTAAAAGTAAACCCATCAGAATTACAGCAGACTTCTCAACACAAACATTAAAGGCCAGGACAGTTTGGAGTGAAGTGTTTCAACCCCTAAAAGATAACAGCTTCCAAACCAGACTTATATACCTTGCAAAACTTTCCTTTGAAATTGATGGAGAAATAAGGTATTTCCATGAAAAAGAGCATATTCATAAACTCATGACCACAAAACTGACAATCCAAACATTTCTGAATGATACCCTAGAAAAAAACAGTGAAACCAACAATGCCAAAAAATTTAATACTATGGATACACCAGGCAGGGTGAGCAGTTAACATGTTCCCACCAGGTCCACCTCCAGGTTCAACTTCCAGTGGCATATTCATATTTGGGCAGCTTGAACCACCAGTGGGGCGCATGCATGACTGTACCTGGTGGTACAAATGGACCTAATCACTTTCATCAGTCTTTTTACTAATAAAATTGCTACAAAGTATATAAATGAGTAGCTCATCAATAATTAATTCTCTAAATTTTAACATGGAAATCTTAAAAGTACACCATTGCTGGTGTATATAATATGCATTTAAAACTGCTGTGCTACAAAGTAGCTGTATTATAATTTTTTATTACATCTTAATGTTTTCCTTAAGGAACTGTAATATGTTGCATCTGGTCTGCTAAATCAATGCCTTTCTTTACATTACTGTAATCAAAGACCCCTTGAGAAGCAGTACAACTCACCTGATGAGAAAGTCATGCATGCGCCACTGATGAGTCAACACAACAGGAATGACTGAATTCAAATCAAAGCTGCCCAGCAGGGACACATATAAATTACAGCCCCAACATGAACATATGAAAGGAAAGGAAAGAAGAAAGAAGGGGAGAGGGAAGGGAGGAGGGGAGAGAGGGAGAGAAGGAGAAGGAGAGGGAGAGGGAGAAGCGGGGGGGAGAGAGAGATGGGGGGGAAGGAAGTCAACAACAGGAAAACAAAACAATGATAAGGATAACTCAATATCTTTCAGTAACAACTCTCAGTGTGAATGGTTTCAATTCACCAATCAAAAGACACAGGTTGGCAGAATGGCTGAAGAAACAAAACCCTGTGATATGTAGTATAGAAAAACCACATTTAATTCAAAATTTTTTTCACAGATTAAAAAATTAAAGGATGAAAAACACTACTCCACACAGGAATTCAGAACAATGCAGGAATACCTATCCTAATTTCAGACAAAGTGGGTTTCAAGTCAAAACTGATCAGAAGAGGCAAAGAAGGTCACTATATATTAGTGTTATTTATTTATTTTTTTTTTGTACTGGGAATTGAACTTAGGACCTTGCACTTGCCAGGCAGGTGCTTGTGTTGCTTAACTATATCCCCGGCCCCTACTACATATTATTCAAGGGAAAAACTCAACTGGAAGAGCTAGCAATTATAAACATATATGCACCAAGCACTGTTTCATAAAACAAACACTACTGCACATTAAAAAAAAATCAGGTAAATGCAACTATAGTGGGAGACCTCAATACCCCATCATCACAACTAGAACAAGTGGACGAAAAAATCAACAAAGAAACACCAGACTTGAAACAAACCTTTGAACAAATGGATTTGATAGATATCTACAGTGTTCTACCCTCAAACCACAGAATACACATTCTTCTTAGAATCACATGAGACTTTCTCCAAAATAGACCCCATACTAGCCCATAAAGTATGCTGAAATAAATGCAAAAGAATCAAAATTATCCAAAGAAAATCATCAGACCATAGTGCAATGAAATGACGTCAATGGCAAAAAAACCTACAGAAATGATACAACTGCAAAAAAGGGAAATTATACAATTGCATGGAAACTAAACAATAATCTCTCAAATAATGAGTAACAGAAGAAATCAAGGAAGAAATTGGTTTGTAGACTCAAATGATAATGCCAGTAAAACATACCAAAACCTATGGGATACAATGAAAGCAGTCCTAAGAGGGAAGTTTATACTGTGAATGACCACATCAGAAAAACACAACAAGGGGCTGGGGATTTAGCTCAGCGGCAAAAGCGCCTGCCTGGCAAGTGCAAGGTCGTGAGTTCGGTTCCCGGTACCGGAGAAAAACCAAAAAAAAAAAAAAAGAAAAACACAACAAGCCCAAATGTCTTGGTTACTTTTCTCTCCTTGCTGAGACAAAATACCTGACACCCAAAATGAAGGAAGGAAAGGTTTATTTTGCTCAAAGTTTGTGTAGGTTAGTCCTCAGCTGGCTCCAAGGAAGAGTGGCACATGGCAGAGGTTCATAGCAGCAGAAGACAGCAAAAATAACAAGAGCAAAAGGGAGAAGCAGCAAGACCAAGCTTCTTTCCCTCCTTTATATTGTATGCAGACTCCCCGCATCAGGGTGGGTGTAGCACCCACACCACTAATCCCACAATTGGACCATGGGTCAATCAAAAACTCTAGAACCCTGCTCTATGACTGCATGAGGCTTTGGGGGGACATCCAGACACAAACCATAACATTCTGCCCCTGGTCCCTGAAAGACTCATGTATATCCGACTACACAAAAGACTTTTTTAGTCCATCTCTAAGTTGCCAAAGTCCTAACAGTTTCAGCACTGCTGAAAAGTCCAAGTTTCAAGTCTCCTCTGAGATGTAAGGCAAACTCCTAGTTGCAAGTCCCTATACAAATGATAAGTTAAACACTTGCAACATTCAATGGCACAGGATAAACATTACCATTCCAAAAGGTACAAAACAGGAGGATATAATGCACTGATACCAAAGCAAGTCCAAAATTCAGCAAGGCAAATATTAGGTCCTATAGTTCCATGTGGAACATCCAAAGCAATCTGTGGCACACTATGAGCTCCAAAGGGCTTGTGTTATTCCCCCCATGGCACTTCTGATGGCTACAGCTCCCTCAGCTTCTCTCTTAGGCCTGCTTTGCTCCCTCCCTGCAGCTTTCCTTAGACAGTTCACATTCCAGGTTTTTCCAGAGTTCTGAAGTCTCCAGGGCACCTTGCGCTTCGCACTCACAGCTTCACACAGTGCCCTTTCAGGGGCACACTGGCTGGCCTCCCAGGCCTTTTGAAATCTAAGTGGAAGATTTCTTAACCTCAGAACTCTGGCATTCTCCATGTGCCTAAAACCAGTGACACATGGTTGATGCCAAGGTCTGCTGCCACCTGAAGCAGTAGCAAAGCTTTCCTCTCTCTTGGCCATAGGGGTCAAGTGCCTGGATTGCTGGGCCCTCTGAACCTGATTCTGAGGAACAAATTTTCTGTGCTGCTGCCATTTTGGAACCTGGTAGTCTGAGGCTTTCTTCTCAAAGCAAAGTCTTTTACCTTTGCAGTTTTGAGGCTGCAAAGGGTAGAGACTTGCTGCTTCTTTTGATACCCTCAGGCCATCTTTTTGATTCTCTTGTTCCTTCTCAGCACTGGAGATCTCCTCAGCTCTATCTCTGCAGTCCACAGCTTTACTGGAGCTTCCTTTCTGGCCAAACACACAACATTTTCAATCATCCTCTTTGCTCTAGGTTCTCAACATAAATCTGGCTAAAAGCCCCCAACAATAGCCATGCCACTGCCCCAACATTGGACTGCCTTGAAATTTCTTCTGCCAGATTAATTAGTCCACTGCCCTTAATCTCAGTCTTAGGCAAAGTCTCTGGACACAAGCAAAATGCAGACAAACTTTCTACCAAGCTATAACATATATCATCTGGAGTTCAATGACCAAGGCAGTCGTTTTTCCCAGCAGAAACCTCCCGAACCTGGTCTTTTCCAGCAGATTTCTACCAGTCTTCTGGTCTTCTGAGCTCTGACCAGAATCTCCCATACAGCACAGCTAAAGATGTTCTAGTGCTTCTCTTTCAGGTGAAATCTCCAAATCTTTCGAAACACTTCCCATAAGCCATTTCCAAAGGCTCTTTAACCACATGGTCAGGTATAGTCAGAGCAAAGAGCCTACTCCTGGTACCAATTTTGTCATGGTTTGGGGTTTTTGCAAGGGGAGCAATATAATACAGGACACATATTTTATAAGATTATTTATAACAGTCACCCAAAGAATCATATACAAGAGAGTGCAGGAAATCTGTCCATACATTAGAGACCAAAGAATCCAGCTGAGGGCCTGTATCCCATGATAATATCCTACATGAGTCCAGCTGAAGATCTAGAGCTCATAATAATGCCTCCCATGAGCCCAACTGGAGGCCAAGAGCCCATAACAATATCTCATGCAGGCCTCTTTCATGGATCTGCAGTGGTGGAATCTACAAAGTCTGTGCCAGCTGGATGAAGGATCTGTGCTAGCAGGGTGAGGGATGTGTACTGGAGCCAGGAAGCAACACTCAAAGTAAGAACCAGAGCTCCCCTGAAAAGTACCATAGCTATCTTCAGCAACAGTGAGGTCCCAAGCTCCTCTGATGATCAGGAAAGCCAAGTTCCCACCAGGAAAGCCAACACAGCAAGCTTCTCCAGGAGACTGAACTGTGCACCTTCCTCCCCTCCGGAGCCAGAAAGCGATACTCAGAGTGAGGACCAGAGCTCCCCCAGAGTGAACCAAAGCCATTGTCAGTGCCAACAAGGTCCTGAGCTCCTTGGAGGATGAAAATAGCCAAGTTCGTGAGGAAAGCCAGCATGACGAGCTCCTCCAAGAAAACCAGCAGCTCCTTACAGCTTCTCTCTACTTCCAACAGGCTCCCAACAGCTTCTACCAGCTCCCAGCTTTCTCACATCCCAACAGTCTTCCTTCTTTTTCTCCAGTTCTGTCTCTTATGCTGCTGGCAACCATCCCCGGGTTGGTCTCCCCCACAGGCAGCACCACGCTTACTCAGTTCAGCTGGGTGTTACAAGTTGACCACCAATTGTCAATCCACCACACAAAATAAATAACCATTGATGTATCTCAAGGTCCTAGTAAAACAATCTCAATACCAAGGTAGTATAAAAAAGGAAATTACACAGATCAGAGCAGAAATTAATGAAATTAGGCTAGAAAAAACATACAAAGATTCAATGGATCTAAGAGTTGGTTCTTTAAAAGAATCAATAAAATAGACAAAGCCCTGGCTAATCTTAGCCACCCAAATTTTTTTTTTAAAAGGAAGGAAAAGACCCAAATAAATGTAATTAGAAATGAAAAAGATAAAATCACAACGGACTCTGCTGAAATCCAAAAGATCATTAGTAACTACTTTGAAAATCTGTAATCTAATAGAATGGAGAATTGAGAAAAAAATAGATTCCTAGGTACATATGAACTATCAAAATTAAACCAAGAAGGTATAAAAATCCTGAATAATCCAATTTCAGGCAATGAAACTGGAGAAATAACAAAAAAAAATACTACCACCTAAAAAAGCCCAGGTCCTGATCTTTAGAGATGATCTAATGCCAAGACTCCTCAAATTTTCATGAAAGTGAAAGGGAAGCAGTACTCCACAAGTCATTCCTGGAAGCTAGCATTATCCTGATTCCAAAACCAGACAAGGACCCAAACAAAAAAGAGAACTATAGTTCAACATGCTTAATAAATATAGATGCACAAATCCTCAACAAGATACTGGCAGTCAGAGTTCAATGACTCAACAAACAGATCATATATCATGACCAAATAGGAATACAGGGATGGTTCAAAATATGGAACCAATAAATGTAAAACATCACATAAACATAAGGTAGGACAAAAACCACATGATCATCTCAAAACAAAATCCAACATCCATTCATAAAGAAAACTCTGAAGAAAATAGGTACAGAGATACCTTATCTCATTCTGATAAAAGCCATTTATGCAAACCAATTAATGGAGAGACGTTGAAAGCTTTCCTTCTAAAATCAGCAATAAGACAAGGATGTCCACTATCACACTCCTGTTCAATAGTTCTTGAAACATTTGTCAGAATAATCAGGAAAGAAAAAGGAATAAAAGAGGATGGATATACATAGGAAAAGAAGAAGTCAAATCAAAATTATTTGCAAATCACATGGTCCTTTACATAGAAGACCCAAAAGATTCCACTAAGGCTCTTAGAATTAATAACCAATTCATAGCAGGATATAAAGTCAACACACAAAAATCAAGTGTTCTGACACACCAATTGTAAACTCACTGAGAAAAAAATCAGAGAAATAGTACCTTTCACAATAGCATCATGAAAAATTAAATATTTAGGAATTAACCTAACCAAGAAGCTGAAAGACTTCTATAACAAAAACTACAGTACTCTGTAAAAGGAGATCAAAGAGGACATCAGGAAATGGAAAGATATCCTTTATTCCTGGATAGGCAGAACCAACAGAGAAACAAAATGGCCACGTTTCCAAAACTGATACATAGATTTTTTGTGGGGACTGACACACATTTTTTTTTTTTTTTTGTGGTGGGGGTGGAGGGTGGTGCTGGGACTTGAACTCAGGACCTCATGCCCACCAGGCAGGTGCTGTGCTGCTGAGCCATATCCCCCCCCCATTCCTGATATATAGATTTAATGCAGTCTGCTTCACTAACAAGAGAAAAGTAAATAAGACAAAGGTCACACCCTGCCTTGGAGCCACTTGATTAGGACTGAAACCTCTACAAACTGTGAGCTAAGTAAACCTTTCCTCCTTTAATCTTGGGTGTCAGGTATTTTGTCTCCGTAATGAGAAAAGTAACTAAGACAAATTCCAATCAAAAAACTAACAGCATTTCTCACAGAACTAGAGAAAACAATACTAAAATTCATATGGAACCAGAAGAGACCTAGAATAGCAAAAGCAGTCCTGGGCAACAAGAACAACGCAGGAGGCATCACAGTCCTGGACTTCAGGTTATACTGCAATGCTGCAGTGATAAAAATGAACATGGTACTCCCAAAAAGCAGGCACGCGGATCAACGGAACAGAATAGAGGCTTCAGAAACAGCTCTAGGCACACTCAGCTACCTGATCTTTGACAAGGAGCAAAACCTTATGCTGGAGGAAAGATATCCTTTTAAACAAACGGTGCTGGGAAAACTGGTTAACCAAATGCAGAAGACTGAACCTAGACCTGCACCTCTCACCATGTACTAAACTAAAATCAAAATGGATCAAAGATCTAAATATTCTTAACCTGATGGAAGATAGTAAACCAAGAAACACTTAACCTGATGGAAGATAAAATAGGTAAGGCTCTGTAGACACTGATGTAGACAAAGACTTTCTGAGCAGAACCCAATGGCACAAGAAATAATACCAAGAATCAACAAATGGGATCACATCAAATTAAAAGCTTTTGCACAGCAAAGGAAACAACCAACAGAGTGAAGACACAACCTACAGAATGGGAAAAAAATAGTGTCAGCTATTCATCCGAATTTAACTCTCCACAGCACGTACATATTACAGTCTAGATAGAGAACTAATATCTAAAATATAGAAAAAGCTCAAAAAAATTAGACTCCTCAAAATAAAAGCCCCAACAAAAATGGGCAACTGAAATGAATAGTCACTTCTCAAAGGTGCCAATGGCTAATAAACATATGAAAAAATGCTCAACATCACTGCCCATTAGAAAAATGCAAGTTAAAAGAACACTGAGATTGCATCTTACTCCAGAAAGAATGGTTATCATCCAGAAATCAAAGAATAACAAATGTTGGTGAGGCTGTGGGGAGAAGGAAGCCTTCTGCATTGTTGGTGGGAATATAAATGAGTATAGCTACTATGGAAATCAGTATGGAGATTCCTCAAAAAATTCAAACTAGAAATTCTATTTGACCCAGCTCTTCCCCTTCTAGCTGTCTTCCCCAAAGAGTTAAAGACACCATAGTTCAGTGAAACACGTGCACCCATGTTCACAGCAGCACAATTCACAGGAGCTGAATCTCGGCAGAGGCCTATGTGCCCATCAGCAGATGAAGGGCTACAGAAAGTCAGCATTTCTACACAATGCAGCCCCACTCTGCCATCAAGAAGGATAAACTTGAGTCTTCTGTAGGGAAATGGATGCATCCTGAGACAACGTTAAGTGAAATAAACTAGATACAGAAGCTTAAATATCACACGGTTTCATATGAAAACCCAAAATATAAATAAGGATCAAAATAAAAGAGTTATTAAAAAAGAAAGTTTCCTAGAGGAATTCTTGGTTTACTAATCGCAGCGCTGTGCCTTTATTTCTGCATTCTGTGATGTCTGTAGCATGTGACGGCACTTTAAAATGGCGTCACCCTGGACTTCACTAACCAAGGTTCCCTGTTTATGGCAGTATCACTTTGTATTTTGGTATGTAAGAAAACCCTGGGGTGCACAGGAAAAGAACGAAAGAGTTTACTGTGTTCCTCTTACACCTGTAACCTGAAAGCAATTTTAGTTAGTGGAGGACCAGGGGAAATTAAATGGGCCCCAACCAAATATGAGAACTAAACTTTCCACGGCAGGTGCACGTAAAGGAGAGCCTGGGGCAAAGATTGTGCAAGAAGTCTCTGGAGCCTTTCGGCTCAGTCTCCTAAAGGACAGCTTCCTGGGTCCCGGGCGTCCTCAGTGCACAGCTGTCCCCACAAAGCAAAGGTGCACAGCTCCAAGTCAGTGAGCACGCCAAGCTCTTCCAGACTCGCGTCAGGGCTGCAGTATCTGGGAGGGAAAAGGCTCACAAAGGCCGAGTCCAAGGGGCTGCCTGTCACGAGTGCGCCCATCACCCTGCCCAGGCCTCCTTTCTGACCTGAAATCTGGCTCTTCCGTGTGGAAAACGCGCATCTCTTTCTGACCCTGGCTTCCCTCTACTACAGCATCTTGGACAGAGAGCTGGGAATGATGTGTTACACTTTCCCTACGGAGGGCTCCTATTTTCTCAGCATTACTAAATCATTCCTTCCGTCATCTCTTGTCCACCCTAAATAATTCCAACTCACCAGCACTTGCTGAGTTTTAAAGGTGAAGTAATTTCCGTTCCTGAGTAGGAGTAGGAAGACAGCACCTCAGAGAGATACCAGCACGTATGCAGGCAAGGCAGGACAGTGTGAGAGTGTGACCCGGTTGTGAATATGCCGCTGTTTCCTTCCATTACAAGATTAAGATGCTGCTTGATTTGCTATCGTCAAACCAAGGACACAGACAGCAAGGTGGCACCTCGGGACACAGCTGGCTCATTAGGAAGTTGCCAAAAGGCGATTGAGCTGGCTGCAACGGACACCATCCCGTCCCTCACTGCCTACATCCCCTCCAGTTTCACACCAGAAATGAACCAGCCCACGCCGCAATGCCTCGCCTCTCCAGGGTACAAGGACAAGATGGGGTGGGGCTCTTGGCTTCCTTACTGTTCTTTTAAATCATTCCACTCAACACTTTGGTCAAAGGCAAAAGGGTGAAGTGTATGAGCTGGTGTACGTTTACACCCGTGACCACAACGCCGATCAATTTAGGGCCTTCCCAGCACCCCCAGAGCGCCTCAGTAGGGCTTCCCAGGCAATAATCTTAGCCTGACGGTCAGACTCTAAACTAGTTCTGCCTAAAACGTTCCCTTCTTTTAAGATAGCTTCCATTCAAGTAGAACCTCAGACAGTGAAAATTGAGGTTGAGTTTAAGAAAATACATAAAAACTGAGTCCTACTGATGGTTTAAATGATTGATTCCTAGACAAGACTTGGCCAGTTCAAATGAGATAGAGGTTATCCACAGAAGGCCTCTGATGAGCAACAAGCCTTCCCTTTAGGTGGAAAGCTCTGCTTATGGCTGCGAGCATTTCTAAGGGCACCACACACCCCACGCAGGGAGGACAGGGGGTCCCATGGACATGACCCCAGGCTGAGGGCTGGCCTGGGGCTCCTCCTAGCAGTCGCACATGCTGACACTGTGAGGACCCTGCTCCCATGATCCAGGTTATTTTAACACGCTGTCTGTGACCTCATGACCAGTGTGACCTTCGTTTACGAGCTCAAGAACAAACCTGCATGTGTGTCTATACACAGTAAGCATTCTGCAATTACTTCCCAAGCTACTGCTGAAACAAACAAAAACTTCTAATATTGCAGCAGCACTAAGCAGTGACGAAGGTGATTTCCAAATTAGATCTGGATTCAACCTCAGGCTCTACCACTTACTACTAATTAATCTTTTAAACATGGTTCAACTTTTTCAGGCCTCACTTTCTTCTTTTACAAAATGAAGACAATAGCAGTAATGAATTCCTTGGGTTGTTTTCAAGACTAAATCAGGGAGTGCGTGTGAAATATAGCAGAATGGTTGACGTGCAGTAAGGGTCCGAAGGCGTCATTAGTGCTGTCACTATAAATTTTAATTGTAACTTTCTGCCACTAAGGTCTATTTTCTTCACCAAGGACATAATGCAGTGCATGAAAAAGTCCCATGTCGTAATTTTTAAAAGATCTTAAAATCTGAAAGTAACAATTATATATAGTCACGGAACATTTTAGAATACTTTTAGTAACAATAAAACTTATTATTAAAATTCTCAGGAAGGTCACAGTGTTACCAAATCACAAATTACAGAAAGGAGGTTCTGGTGATGGAGGAACAGGAAATAACTCGAAGGCTATGGGACCTAGAGTTGCAACGCAGACGGAAAGCTCAGTACCCCTGCGTGCTCCACGAGCAGACTGTCAGGATCCCCCAGGGAGGCTGCTGCTCAGCTGACACGCTCTCACGAACGCTGCGGGGGAGGAGGTACCTTACAGAAGCCCTTCCGTACCTCAGCTCAGATTGTAACCCCATGAAACAATCTACCACTTACAGCGCACCGCATGGTGAGAAGAAAGACACTAGGGCATACTTGCAGTTGTGGGGAGCCAAGGGGTCCTAAGTCCAGCTAGGATAATGGCTAACTGGAACAAAGGCCTCCACGCAGGTCCAAACCCAAGTTTTATTCATTTGTGAGGAGGGGAGTGGCTCCGCGATGAGTGTCTGCGGGAATGGTGGGAAGTACATGAATGCTGTGAGCTGGGCTAGGTAGGAGGCACAGTAGCACCTCTGCAACAGAGAGAAAGAGAGACACTAAAAGAGTCATCTGCATGCCACAGATTGGGCAGGATCTAGTGTTGGGGTCAGTGCTTCAGTTCTGATGTGTGATCTGCGCCCTGAGAGTCACAGCCTCTTTTCCCCAGGCTCATTCTCAGCTGACAGCATGGCATCGCTTGGCCTAGCGCACACACACTGCTTGGGAGCTGCAGATGGGGCATCTACACATCTACAGACCACACATCAGCACCTCAGCCAGATCTGCTTGCACTGCCTAAGGCCAATCAAGGGGTAAGAAAATGTCCCAGCCAGCTCCGTACACATCAGCACACAGAGGTAGGGCCAGATGCTCTCCTTTCAAGGAGAGCCCTCCAGGTGGTCCTCCACAGTACATCACATCAAAAGGTTTCTCTCCTTCCACTGGGAACCTTGAAGGGACACTTACAATTTCTACTTAGATGCGGCCTATCATATAATTTGTTTTATAAATTTAAAATGGAGAATTGCTTTTCTTTAAAATTATGATTTATAAGTCGAAGCCTTAGGTTATTTTAACAAGGAAAGATAAGACACTTCATTTCTAAATTATATAATGCTAAACTATGTAATACTAAAACCATCTTTAAAACCATGCTAAACATACTTCTCTTAAGATATATGTAGGTTCCCTGATTACGGTCATTCTACCTTCATCGAAGTCTACATTTGAAACATACTGTGTGCAGGCCTGCGTGTATGTATATATTCTCTCTTTGCGACTGACAGGAACGCGCCAGCCCGGAGGGGGCATGAAAGCGCGCCGCAGTGATGAGAAACGCTGAGCGTGTGCGGATTACGGGCAGCGCCGAGCTGGCTCCCCTGCTGTCTCTGGGTCTGTCTGCCTTAAAGCCCGCTCCAGCACTCAGTGCTTACTAACTAGCTGGGAAAAAATCACCTCTAATTAGCTGTTAAAATAACTTGCAATTTCCCCTCAAATACAGAAAGTATTTAAGAACATTGCTGAGAAGATATGCTAAAAGACTGAAGCAAACACAAACAGAAATGTGCAAGGCACACTTACTTACAAATCCTCGTGCTAACTCCATCCAAACTTTCCGATAGGGACAGACACCAGAAACTTAAGGGTACAGGGTAAGACCAGACACTTCTCAGATCTGCCAACAGCCACCTCAAGTGGTAAGCAAGCGGGAAGCCCCCGGAGGCATTTATGTGCGACATTCCAAAAGAGAAACGTGCTTGGCATATAACTGAACATGATCTCTGCGTGCTCCACAGGACTCAAAACCACCCCACACGCTGGAACAAACCAGACTTTCATGTAACTGCTTCAGTTCCAATTTAGGTTAAAAGAAACTTATTAGTTCAGCCTGGTCCTAAGTACCAAGCAAGAGATGGCGTGATTTGCTATCGTGGTCAACCAAAAGGAACAGCCTTGCACAAAACACAGAGTGGGAGCGGCAGGGCAGGGCCGGTGTGGCATTCCTCCACACTGTCCACCTCTTCTCCTTGATAGGAGTTTAGTGGCCTCGCAGGTCACAGAAGATGGCTGCGAGCTTGTCCCTGGAAGCAATGGGGAAGCAGGCCTAAGAAATTCATTTCCTGACCGTCTCTGCCACTGCGGACAGAGGAGGGCGCTGCGACAGGCCAAGGGACCACATGGCCAGGCCTGCTATAGAGCACCAAGAGAAATCGAACAATGCCCTTTTCCCCAACAATAGAGAAAAGAAAACAGCTAGAATTCTGGAAAGGATAGCTGGCTAATTAAAAAAATGTTTTTAAAGGGTTGACAAGTAGTTCTGGCTAAAAGAAAACATTCTTCCTAGCCTGTGAAGTTAAAGCTGTATGGTTTTGTTGGCACTTATAAAGGAATCAGCTCCTTTACATTTTAAAGTCACACGGAATTATCAAGTGCTTATCCTGAAACTCACGCCTTTCCACACCAGACTGTTGCTGGGAACGCTGGACAAAATGTGCTTAATAAGAGTATAATATATACTTTTCTTAATAAGATGTGAATAATAATCATTAATAAGAGATCCAAGAAAAGCCCATAAGAAAGCCAGAAAACCCTTATTAAACTTAACTAACTAAGAGCATGGAATGAATGCTCTTCACAAATGAATGTTGGAATGAAGTCTGCGATCCTTAAGCCAAATACTGACCGGACCCTGACACGCTCACAGAGAAGTGAAGCTTTGGGAGGAGGCGGAGGCCAGGGGTAAGGAGGCAAAGATGTGCGTGATGCAATTTGGAGCTCAGTGAGATTAACACTATACGTTACAGAGAAACCTTTGCCAATCAGTAATACTCTTCACCAAATCTTTCCCAAAGCCTGCCTTATAATGAAGTAGGCTTGGTCTCTGCAGTCTGCATGGAGGACAAAATTCCAAACTAATACCTCAAACCAAAGACCCAGAACCTCAGTACCTGCTGGGACCCACTACGGGTGCCTTACACACATCAGTGGAAACAAAGACACACAGGCAATTTTCTGTTTAAACCTCTAAAGTGCAAGGAAGACAGCCTAGTCTGTCAGAGGAGTCACCTTGGTCCCTGAACTCTGTCCCCTGCCGCTGCGCAGGGCTAAGAGCCTCCTCTCCCTGACCACCCCTCCTTCTCCTCTCAAACACACCATCCCTTGAAGGGAAACTTGCAAAGCCAGGCGAGCAGCCTGGAGCCCAGCAGGGACACAGTGAAAGCAGTGTTTTAGGAGGGAAACGGTGGGCGGGCTGAGTGACTGCAGACACACGCGAGGGCCTGTGGCAAGAAGGAGTGTGCCAGCTGGGCACTGCTTCCCAGGGGGCACGAGACGGCAGTGCCCCTTAGTGAGACCACACCCTCGCGCCAGAGAAAGCATCGGGCGAGAGTGTCACACTCTGCTGTGACTGGTGGCTGTGGGGGCCTACACTGTGTCAGTGGCGGAGAACCAAACTTCCACTCGAACAGTTATGCTCGAAGTCATACAAAACAAAGCATCTCTCATTTTACCCCACTGTTAAAGTTAAAGAAGTGCATACCAACAAAGCAGAGGCCAAACTTCTACTAGGAGTCAGGCCCATCACCCCATCACCCACTCTTAGGGTTTACTGGCTGCTTATAAAGCCTCTCACACTAGACCTGCTGACACGTCGGGGGCAGGCTGCAGGGGCAAACAGGAGGCTCCTCCCGCCGGCTCTCCTGGGGTTCAGTCTCCCGGCCCCACCCCAGCGGCCCCGCAAAGTGGATCCAGAAGTTGAACAGGAAAGCAGCTCAGCGGCCCTGGCAGGCGGGCTGACTACACAGCTGTTCTGTAGTCTCCTTCTCTTCACCAGTGACGCTGTCACTTTTTAAAGTCAGTGCCTTTGAGGTGGCAGGAAGAAGTATCCCGAGGCAGACTCAAGCAACAATAACAAAGGAAGCAAAGCCTTTCACCCCTTCTTCCACTGTCCACGACATGTCTCACTAAGGCATCAGACCAGTACCTCCTGACGCTTATTATCAAATGCACATAAAACCGAGCTCCCGCAGGAAGCACCTGGATGATGGTCAGTGATCCATTCAGCAGCACCCTTCCAGGCCAGACCGACAGCTACACAGACTCAGGCATCTTGAATCACGCGCGTGGAACCATGCAATTACTGCATCTAGGTAGTCAGGTGCTCACTGGCTGCTGGGTGCTGGTTACACAACATTCTGAGCCCCCTGCTCTGGGAAGGCAGCCTTCTCAGGCCCACTGCTGCGTGTGCTTCTCCCACACAGGAGCGAGAGGGGGCCTTTCTCGGAGCCTCCTCTGCTGTCCCCTCCTGCAGAGTCCCATCATCTCTGAATGGTTACTCAGAGCATACGGCTATTTTTGCTCAAATCTTCTCTCTTTTGCTAGGCCAAGCTGTTTAATCACTGTGAGCAATCTAACTTCATAAGGTTTTGTTTTCTAAATACTGTAAATTTTTTCACAAAACAAGATGTCTCAAGAAACACATTTTGTAATCATTCATTCAACAAACATTTATTGAGCTCAACTCCAAAATAACAAGCAATCAGTTGATTATTTGGTTAGTGTTTTTTTAAAAAAGATGCAATTTTGTACAGTTTTGCTGAAAAGAATACAAAATAGTATAGCAATGAAAACTCTCCTTTACATGCTAAGTTCTATAAATGCTTTCAAATTACACCTAACAATCCACTTAAGTTTAGAAAGAAACTGGAACAGATAAGAACTGTCTTTTTCCTGGAAATAGAGATGTGACTGATCCGTAACACTGTCTTTTATTAAGCTGCACTGCTTGCCAACTATTTTACAACCTTTCAAAATTCTCTTTCAATCAAAAAGAAGAAGAACACTTGAACTGTTTCTTTCTTCTCACTCTCCAGCACCTGCTAAACTAGCAGTAACACAGAAAGGGGTAGTTAAAGGCTATATTTGCTCATTCCAAACATTATATTACTTAATGCTGTGAAATAAAGTATTGTTCCTTGACATTCATTAATAAAGTCAGAGATGACCAAGGCTCATGTCCTGAAATGTGCTCTGTGGCATGGCCCTCTAAAATCTTCTCACTTAGAATAGGAAGAAGGTTCTTGAAGTCTTCCAGCAAGACAGACCTCTGTCCAATCTGACTGCCAAGCTCACTATTTTGGTAAGCAATATCAACGAAAGTAAGCACAGGCAGCAAACAGCAACAAAAAACTTAAGAAAATAAAGGAATAAAAATTGAGGAGAGAGATGAATACCTGGTGCTGGGCCCTAGGCCCAGTGTAAGACAGTGAGTGTTGTTCTCACAGAGAGGGAAACGGAGGCAGGAAATTATCTAAGGCCACAAGCTAATGGAACGGCAGAGCCAGGATTCCAAAGCCCGGCTCTTAGAGCATTACACTGTGCCACGAGGAAAGCAGGGGTGGGGAAAGAAAGGTGAGTCCCAGGCAGCACTCAGGATCGCTCTAGAGGCTGGCTGCATCCACCTGCCCCTCAGAAAAACCACACTTTTACCTTTTCTCTACTCAGGAAAAGCCCAAGTAACTAGCAACTGAATAAACTGACACCTTTGCTTTAGAGCCATCTAATAAGAGTGTGTGGTGGGGTGTTGTGTGGGATGTGACCGTGGCCTCTGGATGATTCTGAAGGACGCTGCCTATCTGCTATATGTTTTCTAATATAAGGCTTTTGCTCTTCACATTTTGGGGGAAAGGGATTTTTATCTTTTATCATTTCTTTATTATGTACTGAACAAAACACGAGCAAGCCAACCCCAGCGAACCGGATTATGTGGACAGAAGGGTGTCGCTGTCAACACTGCTGCTACGCTACACACACAGGGGCCTGTCTGCTTTGAGAAGGGGGCAGGGGGATCGCGCCGCTGCAAAGCCCAGAACAGCAGCGCTGTCCACACCCCCTGCAGCGAGGCAGAGTCCTGCACCTGTCCATCATGGCAGCCGCCAGCCACGGGTGACAGAGAACTTGCAGTGCGGCAGTGTCACTCAAGAATCACATTTCCATCTTCCCAGGGCCCTACCGAGCAGAGACGGCTGGCATGGTCTATTCCTTCTTGTGAGCGGCACCTGCCTAGTGGCCCTGGAGTTAACAATTTATATCAAGAAGTAAAGAACGATGGCCTTGCGATCAGTGACCTTTTCCTGGTAAGAAAGGAAGGGCAGGTAAAGGTGCTTCCCTGTTCAACTCACCTGTAGCCTGGCCTGTACCTCTGCCAAAGCGGTGCACCTAACAGCCATGCTCAGGACACAGCACTGACCACAGACAGAGGTCCCATGTGCCCAGCACAGGCTGAGATCCGAGGGCCCCTCGTCCAGTGCTCCACACCTTCAAAGGACCAGCCTGCAGTTCCCGTCTCCAACACCTGCAGCACGCTCTCGTGACACACTCGCTAAGCAGAGGAGTGGCCTTCCTCTCTCCACTGCAGCTCCTGCACCTTAGAGAAGCAGCAAGGTTGATGCCGGCCACCTGGGTTAAGCAGGGCCCTGGGATCACGCTGATGCCCAGGTCCATGCCGCAGTGCTGAGGAAGTATTTAGAGTGACTCCTGGCTAAATGAGACGACCCATCAGCAGGGACAAGGAGGGAAAGTGCAACTACTGCAGGCCGGGTGCAGCCGAGTGGGACCTGGGGCAGGGGCTCACAGCTGCAACCCCCACTCCACGCCCTACTGCACTTTATAAGAACAGGAGTTCAAGTGTTCACTCTATCACCCTTAACACAAGGATTTTCATTTCTTCCTTTGTAAGTAAAAGGCCTTCAAAAGAAAATAATTAATGTTCAGAGGATAAACACAAAGAAAACCTCTGAGGAAGTGGATTACAAATTAGCAAACAAGGAACTGAGGAAGAGACGCGCTGCGTGTCATGGAGTCAGCAGTGGTGTGGAGTGGGAACGGTTAGGAGTCTCCCGAGGGCTCTGTGGGTGTGAGAGTCACGCGCTGCTCTGCGCCACGTGCCGCTCTGGGCCCTGTGCTCGGGACCACAGCTCCGACTTCCCAGGGTCACAGGAACCTTCAATGTGCCCATCTGTCTCTGAACTCACCTTCAGAGGGGTAAAAAGCTCTTGGCACCCAAAACATCGTGATGCTGAGCCTGTGACACGGCCACGCATCACTGGGGAGTCCTCTGTTAGAACCAAGAACACTTCTTTGCCGCAGATTAGAGACAAGCACAGTCAGGGTCAGCACCGTGCTCTCTGCGGGTGCAGACCTCCTTACTGACTCACACGATGCCATTACCCTTTCACTCTCACGCTGCAGCAGCAGCCCAAGTGTGTCCTTCAAAACTTGCTCCAACCAGCACCGCTGGAGCAGGACGGGCTCCCGAACTGCTTTCTGCGCTGCAGGTAAAAGCAGACCCTGCCACGGAGCTGTGTAGACAGCTGGACGTGTTCAGGATGCAGAGTGAGGAAAAGCTCTAGTGACCATCCCGAGTGACGCTCCACTCCAAGAATCCTGTTCCCTTTACCCGGCCTTAACACGCGTTCACTGTGCAGGCATTCTCCTTACCGTGCCCCTGCTCTCTGTGTCATGCCTCCTTGAGTTCCAAGTCCCTGTATTAATTCTTAGCCATCCCCCACAGGCCACTGCGTGCTCCCCTCAGCCAGCTGATCCTAAGCCCGCTAAGCTGCCAGGTCCCCCACCTCTGACCTCTGAGGGTTCCTCACGATTTCTACTGTGAAATAGCTGTCTTTCAGCAGCACACGCACTTTATCTATCTCCCCAGGTGGCAGACGAATAGGTGTTGCTTGTGCAGCTAGCACAGGCACAGGTCTTGTCTCGAGGTACTTCCTACCTTTTGAATGACTTCCTGCTCTCCAACATGTTTACTGAAGGCTGAGCAGTGGGCACGGTACTTTACTACTGTATAAAAGACACACAGACGTGCGTGCATGCACACACACCCATAACAGCTCCTCAGTGGCCTCAGAGCAAAGCCTAGGAACCTTCCTGTGGGTCACAAAGCCCTTGGGTCAGGTCCCAGCACATCTCTCCTCTGGCTACTTTCTCTCCCGCCAGCCCAGGGGCGGTGGTCTTCCCAGTGTCCCCACCGTTGGGACAGCCCCACCTCGCTCCAATGTGTTTCCCAGTCATCCTCGTCCTGCGTGTCTGCTTGAAAGTATTCATCACCACACTGTAGCTGCTGGTTTGATTTACTGCCTATTTTCCTACTAACTTAGTGCTCTATGAAGGTAAAACAAAACAAAACAAAAAAACCCCCTCAACCTATTTAGGATTATGCCGCAGTATTCAATACATATTTCTGATAATATAAACGAGTAAATTTAGAAAATAAGGGAGTAACTCTTGGAGCACACTGACTTATATAATATATACAAGAGGAGATACACTGTTCTCCCACAGCTACCTTCAGAGGAGTCTACATCTACGCTGGCTGCAGAGGCATGGAGGTCCAGGCGGAATCTGGAGCCAGCCTGAGATCTTGGTCACCCAGCCTGGAGCTTGAAGGGGTCTCCGTGTACAAAGAGCTGCTGACTCTGGGCAACAGCTGAGGAGGTACGTGGGACAAGCCGCTCAGGTGCCCAGCACAGGCTGAGATCTGAGGGCCCCTCACCCAGTCCTCCACACCTTCAAAGGACCAGCCTGCAGCTCCCGTCTCCAACACCTGGCAGCACGCTCTCGTGACACACTCGCTAATTCCACACAAGCCTAACTCCAGAAAAACTTCTAGTCATCATATAGTTAGGAGAGAGAGAAGCCCATTACCAGATTAAGTTCAGAACTTTCTCCAAAGATGGCTAAGGCAAATAAAAAGCTAAGAAACAGAAGCTGCTCCCGGGTCATTTCAATGTAGAAATCACAGGACTCCCAGCAGTTACACAAATTATACAGATGGATGCAGCCTTATTCCAGATGAATCAGAGAGATTTAAAGGAAGGGGAAAGTTCAGAAAGGAGTTGCCATGCTGGACGTGGTGGCGCACACCTGTAATCCCAGCACTAGGGAGGATGAGGCAGGAGGATCATTGCGAGTTTGAGACCAGCCTGGGCTACAAAGTAAGCCCAAGGCCAGCCTGAATTGCACAGTGACACCCTGTCTCAAAAAGACAAAAAAAAAAAGAGAGTTGCTAGGATAGTTTGGAGAACAGTTCAGAGTCTGAGGACTGGGATGACAGCGCGACCTGTGGAGTCCCCATGGATGACATTATGCTTCCTAATTCAGAGGGCAGAAAAGGCAAGATCAAAGTTTTAGACAGTCCAGGAACGAAAACCAAGGCATAGTGAAATACATGATCTAGAAAGAAACAGGTGATCCATACCTGCTAACTCTGAAAAAGAAAGCAGTTCTGAGTATTTTGTATTTCTGGTACCTATGGTGCTCTTACATGCTAAAAGAAAAAACTTTAGACAAATCTAACAGTTTGAGCAAAGAACAATTCATGAATTGGGCAGCACTCAAAATGGAAAGGATCTCAGAGAGCTCCGCTGTGTACTGAGGACAGCAGGCTTTCATGGCTGAACATGAAAATAAAGTACAGAAATAACTTGATTCGTTACGGGGAGGCTTTGACATGTCTGGACAGAGTTTTATCCACGGCGGGCCTGGGACTGGCTGGGGCTCAGCTGTTTGTGTTTGGCTGAAACCCAGCAATTTGTTAGCAAAATACACTCCCGTCATCTGTTAAAGATTTTTCCTTGGGGATCAAGTTATGGGCTGAGATTATACTTCTTTCTCCAAGTTTTGCACAATAGGAGGACTCTAATTAACACAGTTATTTCAAAATAACTCGGAGGTTTTCAGTGTTCACCACAAAGAAATGGTAAGTGCTGGAAGGGATGGATGTGTTAATCACCTGAGTCGATCATCACACAGTGTTTACAGGTATCGAAACAACACGCTGCACCCCATAAACTTGTACAATTATGTGCTGATGTAAATAAATAAGAAGAGAAAATACGCTCCTAAAAAAAAAATTCCGACTGTAACAAGTTGCAATCAAAAGGCCCAAGTTCTTGAGATAAACTTCTAAACGTAAATTTACTTCATTAAATTCTACTTTCTTCTATTTTTTTTTTGGTGGACAAATACGGCATTTTACTGGGTTTTTTCAAGTTAATAATGACTGTGTTTATTTCCCCTTCTAGAACGTGGGCACTGCAGCACTCCGTCACAGCCTCTCCTTGCAGGGAATTTCTTCACTGGCCTCACTTCCCTTTCCAATGACGCTCTCACTCCGGAGCGCCTTGCTTTCCATCGTGCTTCCTTCCAGCTGACATCCACAGAACAAATCTAGCAGGACAAGTACAGGAGCCCATGTCAGGCACAATCTGCGGCCAGCTCAGCGTGGCCAATGAGGCCCCATGTCAACACCCATCCGGTGAGGCAGGCACTGCCCTCCTGCTCACTCTGAGAGGCCTTTCTACTTACAGTGCACATAGGGCTCTCATTCCTTGCAAATTAGGTCACTGAGAAACACTAAGCCTGTCCAGAAAATCCTGGCACTACCTGGCATACTGAAAACATTAGCTATCTGCCCACCGTTTTAGTGCTTTGTGACTTTTCGAAAGGAGGGTTCAGCTGCAGAATGCAGAACTGTTTCTTTCATCTCACACTCTGCAACCACGTAATTTATGACTCAAAAACATCAATCCTAAGACTACATAATTTTAGAATCAACTATTTACACTGTTTGACTCAAAATGGAAAAAGTCCATAAGGGGCCGTACGGCACAATACTGTCAGGACAAATCTTCTAAGTTGATGGATTTGGGGGATTTCTTTTCACGGTTCTAGAACAAGGCTCTAATCGTGTGGATTCAAAAACTACAACATGCTTCAGAAGACTCTTCCCATCCTACCCTCTTTCCCCTTTTCTCTCATCTTTTTCTTCTCTCCAAAAGGTTAAAACTAAAATATCTCGCAATAATGTGCAAACCCTGACAAAGGTGAAAAGCACCGGTCATTTAAGCCTTTCTGGAGCTGACCTGTTATTAAAAGGAAGGCGCTCCATCCACACGGTGCATCGCTCCTCAAGGTGAAAAGAAGAACAGACGCACACGACGACTGAGTCAGTCTCCGACGTGCTGAGTACCCTGCCAGGCGCAACAGAGCGCAGACCGTCACCACCTCTGTGCGCAGCTCTCAGAGCCGAAGAAAGAAGTGCGGGAATGCAGCCTGGCCTGGCACGTGGCACAGAGAGAGGCGGAGGCTGAGAGAGGTAGGCACGACCTCCCGGGTGACAGAACGCTCTCCCGGAGACTGCGGCCGCGTGGCTTACACAAGTGTGCTTGTGCACACCGGTCAGACTATGTGCTTACGATCTGTGCATTTCCCTGTAAACTACACCCGAACTGGAAGGAGAACTCTGTCTCTAGGTCAGTATAATGTTTCGTGAAATAAGCCTCGGGCAGGGAGAAAGTGCACAGTGATGGAGATTTTTCTACTGTTTTCCACTCTACTGGATCTAAAAATGTTTCACAAAAAAAATACTTTTAAAGCCCAGTGCTACAGATGATGGTTTTGTCCTCTATGGGAGGAACTGTCACTTCTGCCTGATCTCAACATACCACAGCGATCGCACCCGTGGGCAGACATGTGAGTGCGGCCAGCTCGACACTCCCCTCCGAGAGGGTTGTCTGTGACTGGAGCACAGGGAAGGGTCCTCCTGGACACTTTCCTTGGTAAAATAGAAACCCCTGATGACGAAGCTTTTCCTGAACTGTAGTTCAAGGTCCAGCGGGACTCTGAAGCAGAGTGCAGACAGGAAAATGCCTGGAGACTAAGACCAACAGATCACACAGGCGGACTGGTTTATCTGCATCCCAGCAAGCCTCCCGCAGCCCACAGGAGCACACTCCCTCTTGTCTGCCTCCCTGACCCGTTTGCTTTCCCCTCCTTCTGGGGAGATGACGGCAGGTGGTGGCCCCCATGGCCCAGGCTCAGGGCTTAGCTTCCAGCCGAGCCTCCAGCACTCACCTGAGGCCAGCTATGTGCCGTGGCGCTGGCTGGTGCTGAAAATGGTCGGGCCAGGGCTGGTGCAGGCCGAAGGACGATGAGGGCTGCAGGCAGCAGGCAGCCTGGTACACGGGCGAGTGCTTTGCACACAGAGCTGCAGAGTACTCTGAGGGCGGCTGCATGCAGCACGCGGCCAGTGCAGAGGGCGCCGCAGGGCCGGCCTCGGGGTGGCCGCTGGGCGGGTGATGGTACAGGCAAGGGCGACAGTGCTGGGCGAGCATCTGCGGTGTCCTCTGGTTGTCCAGCGGCAGGAAGGACGACCTCACCCTGCCGTTTTGGTGCAGGCAGCCATTGGGACTTGCTTTGGCTTGCCCTGTGTCCGTGGGGCGGAGCTGCGGGGCGGTGGGGTCACCCTCACAGGGCGCCAGGGTGCTGGGGCTGGGCACTCCGGGGGTGATGCTGCCGTTGCTCAGAAACGCGAAGTCAGGGCTCCCAGGGCTCAGAGCCATGCTCCAGTTTCTTGACCCTAGGAGAGAGGACAACATGAAAGCACCTAGTCGCAGGCAGGCGGGAAATGCCATAAAGAGGAGCGAGGGGCGCACCAGGCCACACAGGCCCACCGTCCTCCAATGCGCGCTGCCCCAGGCCCCTCTCCTGCACTGTACCACCCAGCTGCGGGGCCACCTCGGCACGTATCAGGGACAGAAAGGGAGAGGGCACCAACACCCTGCCACCTAGTCAGCACCCCATGCCTGGGTTCTCTGACTTTGGGCCAATGGCCAGAATGAAGGGCCACCCAGAGGGCAACTGGCTGTATAAATTAAATCATGTGTGTAATCTTAAGAAAGCTTTATCTCTCACAGGGCATCACGGTGCACGCCTATAATCCCAGCACCCGGGGGGCTGAGGCAGGAGGATCACTGCAAATTCAAGGCCAGCCTGAACTACATAGTGAGACTCTGTCTCAAAAAAAGAATGTTTTATGCCTTATAAAAAACCCCAAGGACATAAGATTTTCTCTCTAAATCACTCAAGAACCACAATAAAAAAAGAACAAAGAAGAGAATAAAAACTAGTCACCTAAGAATTGTTGCAAGCAAAATATGCCACTTTTATTCTCTAAATCAATTAATATAATACAAAAAATTAATAAATATGCTCCATAAGAAGTCCACATTTATTAATTTGTTTTATATTATATACATCAGGTAACAGTGCTTGCTCACAAGGAGAATAACACCATGCATGAGATTTGATTCAGGGAGGGTACTTTTTTCCTTACATTTCCCTCCCACCAAAGGATCCAGATGTTCAATACACAGGAAACCCTTACATGCTTGAATCACTGTACCACATTTGTCTGGTAAAACAAACAAACGAGAACCTAGATGCACACCTCCCTCCCGCCGGCCACCTCCAAGCAACCCACTCACAGAAATGTCAGGATTCTTGGGAAGAAAAATGGTCATCTGGTGCTATAGGTCTATTTAACCTGCACACAAAAGCCAGCAAGAAGGAAAGTTACCTGGCTCTGCTCACCCGACCCGCAGCAGGCACTGCTGGGAGCGGCCTCGGGAGGGCCCTCTGTGTCCCCAGCTCAGGGACACAGGGAGCAGAGCAGAGATCCCCTCTTCCCAGTCCGAGCACCTAGTGAGGACCCCGCTCGGCTCACCAGTGCCTCAACTGTGCAGCAGGACACCCGCGGCAGAGCGCAGGGGAGACAGCGTGAGCGCCACGTCCTCACCGGACCCCAGCGACGCGTCTGCTCAGGCACAGGGTGAGCGTTCCTTACTCACCTCAGACAAAACTCCTCGGACAAACATAGGCTAAACAAACCCCAGACACCGAGAAGTGGAAAAGTGAATGTACACATTTACAAATTTCTTCACAGGCTGGAGACAGCAGCGTATGCCCACAGTCCCAACCACTTGGGAGGCTGAGGTAGGAGGAGGGTCTCTTGAGCCCATGGGTTTGAGACTGGTCTAGGCAACAGAGACCTCTGTCTCAAAAACAAAAGAAAAAAAATTTCCTCCTTTATAAGTTGTTGATTAGAAAGGCAAAATATTTTAAAAATCTCAAAATACACATGAAGTCAAGTAGACGTTACCAGTCTCGTGGGTCCTGCCGTCACTCTGAACGTGGCTCACCAGCCCCAAGCCTCCTTCCACGACCATGGAGAAGAGCTGTGAGTTGCGGCACACAGCATCCTTTTCTTGTAAGTTCCCCGGGGTGCAGGATGCCCCAGTACACCCCACAAGAGCCCAGGGGAAGCCAGGCTTCAGACAAGAGTAGAGCCCAAGTCCCCCAGGCCAGTGGCGGCAAACCTTCGGCATGCCACGGGCTAAGAACCACTCACTGAAAGCTCTAAAAGGTTCGCCACCCCTGCCCCGGACGCCGAGATTTTCTCTCGTTTCTCCCTCCTAATTAAATACGCTAACCCTTAGGGAAAGCAATGCTTCTCTTTCTTTGTGACCAGACTCACTGCCGTGACAGTTTATTCCTGTGAAACGCATCACTTTGCAGTCCCATGAGTCAAACAGACCCCTGTGGGCAGCTGAGTGACTTAACCACCATTTATAACATTTTCTTTCCACTCTTGGTAAAACGGAGCTGAACTGCCAAATCACTGACTTACAGATGCATTTCTGGAACACAACCTGCTTTGTAACTTGGAGACTTTGTGTAATGAAGAAGGAACTAATGGGAGGTGAAGAATAACGTGCACTCCGACTTTGGCTTGCACTGGAAACAAGCCACGTGAGCTTTCTCTGATTCAGTTTCTTTAATCATAAAACGAAAGGAATCTATTTGACTTCACAAGCAGGTAAGAAATAAGTAAAAAAAATAGAAAGTAAGCAGAGCATGATGGCACATACCTGTAATCTCAGCACTGTGGGAGGCTGAGGCAGAAGGATCACAAATTTAAGCTCAGGGGCTGGGGATTTAGCTCAGCGGCAAAAGCGCCTGCCTGGCAAGCGCAAGGTCATGAGTTCGGTTCCCGTACCGGAGAAAAACCAAAAAAAAAAAAAAAAAAAAAAACAAATTTAAGCTCAGCAAGACCCTGTCCCAAAAACAAAAAAAGAAAGAGGGAGACAGAGAGACAGAGAGAGAGAGAAAGGAAGGAAGAGGGACAGGAGGAGGGGAAAGGAGGAGGGAAAGGAGGAAGAAGGGGGGATAGAGAAGGACAGGCAGGCAGGCAGGGAGGGAGGGGTATGTAGCTTAGTGTGAAGGCTTTGAGCTCAATCCCTGGTACCACAAAAAAATTAAATTAAGTTGAATTTAAAAAGCAAAACCAGAAACAGCTAAGAAATGTTTGCTTCTTATACCGTGTTTAGTGGATGCATCTGTGTAGGGTCCAGGTGACCAGGGGAATAGCAAAGTTCCAGTCTTAAGTTGAGCTGACCCGAAGACCTACACAGAGACAGATATGTTTTCTTTAGAACTGAGACAAATGAGAGGAAAAAATCCAGTCTGAGCCAAGGGTGGAAGGAACTCACAGAAAAGCAGACAAGACAAAGAATAAACACAGTAAAAAGAAATGAAATAAGGCGTTCCTGAGTCTTAATACCCTTTGCTTGGGCCAAACTCCTGTGATAAATGTACATGGAATGGAATGTGTTTAAATGCAATGATAATAGTATTTATACTAAAAGTTTAAAATAAGTTTGGGGTCAAATATAATGAGTAACTTTTCGAGACAGCCCCTTCCTCGCTGGCGCTACCTCCCTGCGCTGACTCCCGGCCGTCACGAACTGAGCAGCTCCGCTCCGCCACACCCTTCTGCCACGATGCTGCCGCCTTGGAGCAGCCAGTCGACCATGGACTGGATCCCCTGCAACATGAGCCAAGTAAACCTCTCCTTTAAGTTATGGGTGTCAGGTTTAGTGTCCCAGGGGCAGGAAAGCTAATACCGTACAAGAGTCTTCGGCCATGAACCATCTTTTCATTACATTTCAATTGCATGATGAGGATACAAAAAGATATGGAATAATGTCTCCTAGTTTTAAAGTCCAAATTATGCTTTAAAATGGCAATGGAGATACAGTATCTGTGGCTGAGAGACAACAGCCCAGGTAGGTGTGAGTTTGAAAGTTGACTCTGCTAGTCAGTAACTCTGAGAACCTTGGTCAAGTTATTTGAACTCTCACCGCCTCTCAAGTCATGGTTTCTCCTCAGAATTAAGTCTGTTTTAAATGCAAATCTTCTAAAAGCAACAGAGCTACTCGGCAAAATTTGAAATAACTTTATCCTTTCATTCAGTTCTACCAGGATTTATCCCTTGGACATATTTGAATGTGTAAAGATATACGCAGGCAATTAGATTTTGACCATAGCACGGCAAGAATAAAAATCCAACACAATTTAGATTACCCTCACTGGGGGACTTCAATCCTGTCATACTCAAACCTGGGTATTTTGCACATACACACGCTTACACACTAGTCCTAGATGCAACGCACTATAAGAAGTGCAAAGAACGTCATTATGTGCAAATAAAACTTCACTGCTTTACAACTTAGTATGTATCCATGTGGTTAAAAAGAGGCGTGTGTGTATCTTGTGTGTGCCTGTGTGTGTGGGAACAGTCATCAGAGTTCTTATGGTTAAAATTACATCCTACTCTTATTTAGAACTCTGGAAAACTACATACATAAAATATACAGAATCATCATGCCTCAAAGACAAAAAGTAGCATGTCATTGAAAACTGTTATCATATAATCATCAGATCTGTATGAATTATGGAAATTGTACTCATCAACACAGTATGTATCCAACTATTAATAACACACAATGCACCCAAAGGATGCTATCAAACGATTTCAAGCACAAGTACATCTAAAGAGCATTAAGTAAATC
The DNA here is from genome assembly GCF_000276665.1 of Chinchilla lanigera. NCBI lineage: Eukaryota > Metazoa > Chordata > Mammalia > Rodentia > Chinchillidae > Chinchilla > Chinchilla lanigera. Next base: position 1,654,473 of record NW_004955520.1, read on the forward strand.
TCAAAGCCGCTACTTGGAACTGGAAACAGAACCTCTAGCCTGGCCAGAAAAGTGCCAAGTTAGACCTAAATGTAAAGTTGAAGAGAATACACAGACCTGTTCCAGTGATTACAGTAACCACTTAATGAAGCCATCACTCTCCTCAACAAACACAGGCCCAATAGAGCCTGAGGGAATGACGTCTTCATCCCATCAGTACGGCTCAGAGCACACCCCTTTGGTGTTTCCAAAGCATTTTCACATGCATGATCTCACTCGAGTTGATCTCTAACAGCCCTCAGAAAAAGCAGATGTGGTAGGCTTTACCACGCCCTGCTGCAACTAAAAGCCTGATACACAGTCTAAGTGAAGGACTCCCCTCAACACCAGGGTTGAGAACTCTGCTGATACACTTTCCGTGAGCTCAGATGATGTCCTTCAGAGGAAGTTTGCTTTGCCAGTCACAACACTAAACCTAGGAGTAAGTAGTGAGGCTCCGCACTGTGGATCAACACTGCTTCCGGACGTAATATTCTGGGGAGCCCGACTTGGCTAGATAAAAGACACAGACCTTCCACACACGGAGCTGCCAGACTCCGACGCGTCCCCCTGCAGGGAAGCAAGCTGCCCTTGCCGGCAGCACACTCCTCTCCTTGCAGCCAGGGGAGCTGCAGACAGGGAGGCTACAGCACAGAGGGCTATGCAGCAGCAGGATGGTGCACACCGAGTAAAGCAAGGTGGACAGAACGAGTAGAGAAATAGCAGCTGTGGAACAGGAAATAAAGGCCCATTTTTCCAAGTAGTGCAAGGAAAAGTAACAAACTTGAATAGAAGTTCTGACGATCAGATTTCATTGTGGTTTACCTCATGATGCCCAAACTGTTCTGTGCACGGAAATGACAGCGTTAGGACTCTAGTCTCTGTAGGCCCTCAGCTATGTGGACAGAAGTGCCTTGCCTAGCAAGCTGGCTGAGACACTCTCCCTTCGGTGGTGCTGGGTATGACAGGATACCGAGAGACCGCGAGTCTTTTCACACCAGGCATAAGGGCAGTCTGGGAAGTACCTTGTCCTTAGTTACCAAACCTGTTTTACTATGAAATGGTGCTACTATAACCGATCATCCAAAAATGATGTCCTTACTTCTGATCCCTGTACCACGCGGGCCTGTTAACACTCAGTGCTAGGAGCAGAAAATGAAATAGCTTCTCTAAGGGCCAAGAGAAACTGGTTATCCTATGCTGCAGGCATCTTCTGCAGCACAGCTATTAAAGCTGGTTGGGAGGGGGTCATCTGCCAGGTTTTGTCTCCAGGAATACTTTTCCTCATAAAGTGGTATTAAAATACTTTTTAATCATTCCACTATATCAGTCACTTTCCTCACATTACCTCTATGAAGATATTATTAAACCCATTACAGGGAAAACTGAGGACCAAAAATATTAAAGTAATATATCCAAATCACATGACTAGAGTTCAATGCCAGACCAGCACAACTCGAAGGTAAGCTTTTCCACTACTTTAAGATGACTCCAGGGCAAGGCCAAGTTCAACCAGTGTTTATAGGATCACTAGAGACTACTGAGACCACATGAAAAATAGCCTCAAACTCAGTATGTCCCTAGATAGCTTTGAAAGGTTACAATTCAGCGCTCCAGAGTGGCAGAGACACATTTCAGTGAATGAAGGAGCCATTATCCACCCACGTATTGCGTTAGGCAAACTTGAAAAAGTAAAGCGAAGGATCGATTTTGCTGCCTGCAGTACCTGAACTATTTCAAAATAATGTAATTGTTACCTAAAGGAAAATCTGTATCTTTAATCAAAGAAACAGACATAGCAACTAAAAAAGATGGTCTTACATAGAGAAATATAATCTTCCCTTTGGAGACAAATTAAATTCTTTTACTTTTCTTTGAGTTCATGAACTTTCTACCATTAAACTCTCCTTCAATAAGAACACTTATAAATATCTTCCCCCAATAATTTATAAGCATTTTACACATTGCAAAGAGATACTATACAAAAACAATGAACTGCTGCTGCTATTCCTGATAAAGCGCTCACTGTAACGAGCTGGAGGCTTTCCCAGAGAAAGAACCATCCCTAGCCCCACACCCCCAAGAGCCCACCAGGTCCAGCTGTGTTTCCTGGGTCCAGCTGTGCTTCCCGACCCCAAGAAATGAAACTAGGAACTCTGAAAGTGAAGATGTGATGCTTACATAATAAGAACTTACTGTCTGACTCTTGACTCTGCATTAAGTAGGTAGTTTCAACTCATAATAAATACTACCTTTGATGACAAAACATATCAAAATTTTCTATAATCTTTTAATATGATTATATATTATATGTAGACACCAAAAATGATAAATGGTATTTTTTATAAAAAACTACTCATGATATTTATATTTTAATAATACAGACAAAAAAATTAAAACTGCTGAAGTCCTGGCTCCCATATTTATAATGAAAAAATATGAAAGTAAAATAACCTAAGGAAGAGATTTTAGTGAATACAGCTGGCAAATGTGAAAATCCTGAATTTGAGAAGCAGTACTGGTGCTAGAAATAGGTTGTCAGAGGAGACCCTTATATCTGTAAGAGTGAGTGAGTTGTAGAAACATCAATTTCATTTTTCTCCTTTTGACTTATGTACAACGTACCTCTGGTAACAGGTCTACAAGGGAGGAGACATATGGATGTAAAATAAAGCTTATCTTTTACAATCTGGGATACATGATGTCAATAACATCATCATTTAGTATAAATTTTATCTTCCTCGATGCATACATCAAGAGCACTATTGTTATATTGCAATTACTAAAGCAATTCTCAGATACTTCTTTTCAAAGTTCATCCATAGAAACATCATTCCATACACTACTTAGCACTTCTTTACACACTCATGTTGTAAATGTCCTTTCCACAAACGTAATTCTGGGGGCCAGGAAGGGCAGAGTTCTTAAATATTTGCATTTATATTTCAGGTGAGTTTAAATCCTATTAGGGTGCACTAATACACTTTGAAGCTTAAGTCTGGAGAATTATGGTAATTTGTGTAACCAAGAATATACAAAATAAAATTAGAGAAGCTTTTTATACTCAGAAATGTCAAACAATGGTCATTTAAAACAATTCTCCCAAGTCCTCCGCTAAGTAGTTATCTAACCCAAGAACAAACCAAGACATTTATCTAGACTCTGCTACAAGTCTTGAAGAAAATGCAATAAATACAACAAAAATATTCACCAAATTACTAAGCTGTTACAGTAGTCTCAGCTGTGGCTGCATGTTAGCTATGCTTCGGTAATACATTAAAAAGAAAAATACAGAAACAGAGCCCTGGTTCTAGTTTAATTCAGACTGTAATAGTGTGGACATTAGCACTCTTTTAAAAGCTCCCCAGGTGGTTCTAATGTGCTTCCAAAGCTGTGAATCACTGATTTTATATAATTAATCCTCAAAGATCAATTTATTTATTTAATTTTTACAGTGTTGGGGACTGAATGCAGGGTCTTACGTATGCCAGGCAAGTGTTCTACCACTGAGCTATATTCCTACCCATTTTAAGTTTTATTCTGAGACAAGGTCTACCTACATTGCCCAGGCTGGCCCAGAACTTGTGATCCTCCTGCCTCGGCCTACGCAGTAGCTGGGATGATAGGCACGCACCACCATGTCCAATAATCCTCACCAACTTTTAAAAGCAAGCAACTGCCAAAGTATTCCATATTCAGAAATAGTGCTTGAGATGCAAAATACTGCTACATATCCCAAACAACTGGCCCAGGTATTCCATGTCACATGTGGTCTAGAGAACCTGCATGATCTCCTCTTGTGTTCTTGTGATGGTGACGACAGGTTTCACCTGTGCAACAGCTGCGCCAGAAGGGCAGCAGCAAGAACGGGGCCCTCAGGAGACAGAAGCTCAGCAGAGACAGCAGGGCAGAGCTGGTGTGCGGCAGCGAGTGTGCAGCGAGGCGAAGTTCCGGGTCACACAGCCCCGGTTCCTTCTGCACCCTGGGAAGAAAGCGGAGGAAACAGCTGACCTGCCTCAGGAACTTGCTGGGCGCTCAGGGGAGGGCACCTCCTAACTTGTGGTCAGTCTCTAAGTGCACCCTCAAGCTTTTCCAGCAGAAAAGCAGGTTCCCTGAAGTCCCACAGTGGGGAGGGGTGGGCTTCTGCTTGCATCCAAGCACCTTAAACTTTCTAAGACATCAGGCCTGCTCTCTAGCGTCTCATCCCCAACACTAAGAGTCTCGAGATGTGTGGGTAACAAACAGGACCCCCGAGACGGGTCCGGTTTGTCTTTAGGTCATGCATTTCCATCTGAAATGATTTTACTGCAACTAAGATCTCAGACTGGACAACTTTACAGCTGAGCAACCTGTCTGCATCACCACAGCTCCTCCCAGCAGAGAACGGCTCCCACTGCGGAGCTTAACTGATTCTGCTGAACAAATCACAAGCACATCCACAGACACCACGAGGCTTAGTGCTTCACACACTCAAAACCTCAGAAGAGCAGCTCAAAGGAGAGCACCACCAAGGTAAATCAAACTATGCGATTTCTCCTCCCACTCACTGTGAGACCAAAGAACACGAGGGAATTTTAAGAATGTCTTTCATAAGGCCAAAAACTGAGATCATCGTAAAGCACTTAAAAGTTGTTTGACTTAGATGGCGATGTGTTTTGTTTTAATACTACACTTAGATTACTGAAACTTTTCCCGCAAGTGTTAAGTATATGACACCAAGCCTCACTCCCTGTTGTTCCGTCGAGTCTAAGAAGCAGCAAATCACATTTCCATTTCCCACAGCAGCTCCCCAAGTAGGTCCCTCCCACCCCGCAGGGCCCAGCAGTCTGGGGTGCCCTCCAGTCTAGCAGGCCCAGGGGGGCATCACTTAAGGTGCTATGTAAGAGGTCATTAGAAACCCTTATGTAAGGGACTCTGAGAGTTGCTTTAAATTTAGAAAAACACTGAATTTATAAAGGTTTTCTTCTCACTTAAATTGGATCTGTAAATTGGCTTTTAGTGAAAGTGTGGGTGCAATTTTTGTAATTTTTTTATTCCTTACTGACATTATCACTATAAATGCTCACGTATTCTACTATACCCTTCCTTGTATCTATCAGATGAACTGTAGCGGCATTTACTGCTGTGTGGGACTCTTTTTGCTTACAAGGGTAGTTAAATCTTATCTTTCAGTTAAATAGGTAAGTAGTCTTATTTAGGAACCATATAAGAAGCAGCTACTATTTCCCTTGCGAACAGTTTTCTTAGTCTAAATACTCAATGCTGGAACACATGAGCCTGTTTAGCAGTGATTAAAATAAGAGAATAGAAATTAAGGTGGAAAGAACAAAGAGCCACTTTATTTCCCAAGGCTAGTTCTCCTAATTTACCTTAGTCGCTTTGTTTTAGGTTTTTTTTTTTCCCCTTCCAAAAAGCTGACAGGTTAAACAGTTCATTTTCTCGACCCTGGACAACTCAGTTTTATTTCCTCTGTCAGGATGTGATGGGGAATTGTAAGGTTTTAAAAGCAGAAAATGTTCTTATGGTCTGTATCAAAGTTGCCCTTCACCACGGCATTTTAAGATTCACGCAGTGAAAATACTCAGATCCAACCCCAGGGCTCAAAGCAGCGGGGACAGAAGGTAAGAGCTGGGGCACAGCTCACACTCCCTGATGGTCAGATTTCCCAAGTGCTGCCGCAAAAGTCAAGGGGTTCAACATAAGCTACAAAGACAGGTGGTGCACAGTTAAAGTGAGATGAAGCCATTCTACAGTCCAGGTCATTCTCCAGACTGAGGCAGTGCTGCCATGATTTCTCAACTGCTTTGTAGGTTAATCATTTCAGACACATAAACATTACATATTTTTCATAATCAGTACCAACAGTTCATGTGCACAATTCTAAAACCAAAGTATGCCATGTAAACTGTATGAAGTATGAACAATATACCAAAATAGTCTCCTTATTTTTGTACACTAAAACAAAAAGTTCCAAAGGAAGCATAAGCCAATAAAATATTCCAACATTCATATTTTGGCAATGAAAGCATTCTAAAATAGTCTACTGAAGATACAAAAATAATAACTATGTCAGCAAATATTGAAAGCATATGAAGTAGTAAACTCAGTGCCCAGCAGTGAAACCTTAATTAGTTTAGAGCTTAGTGATTTCCCAGCCATCAGAGGGAACTGGAATTTGCTTAATTACACATATTATGATCTAAAATAATCCTTTTTTTTACTTTAACTCAAATACTGATTTGTTAAAGAAAATGTTGAGTAAATTATAAAGCACATTCTCTGTTTCTTGCACTATCACTGAAGAAAGATATTTCTGGTCGGTCAGTGACAAGGATTAAATATTTTGGTTTTCACTAAGTTTTTTGGTTTATTGTTTTTAATTCATATTTTATTACCAGCCAAAAAGTATTTCACAAGTTCAACTAGTTTGGATTTTTCTACCAGTCACATAAATCACCTTTCTCTTTCTGAACAAAAGCCAGCACAGGAGATACAGTACTGACTTGTACTGTAGGTAGCAGACCCCACCCTCACCTCGCTGTGGTTGCTACAGCTCAAGTGTGCCGGGCAGATCGCCTTTAAGCCTCTCCAACGCGCCGTGCGCTTGGAATGAAGTGTAAGAACTAAAGCTGCCGCTGAAGCTGAGCTTCCAAGCGACTGTCTTCCCAAATTTCTCTCCTGCAGGCTGTACTGCCTTCTCAAAACACTGGATCACACAAGTAGCTAAAACAGCTCCTGTGATTCGACATCTATTTTTCTATAAAGTGCTCATGGCAGTGTGCACATTTTCAAAATTTTCTGAGATAGTGGCTAAACAAGAATCTTGAAGTACAAAACAACACAGACTACATCTTAGGTTTCCTGTCAACTACACAAAGCAAGCACATTTTAATAAAAGCTACCTTACAGCTAGACGATAAACTAAAAAACCACGAGACTTTAATGCGTAAAATGCCATTGCAAAGCTTACAATGGAAAAAGGTGACCTACGATCTTAGATAGGAGCCTAGAAACTAAGTTCAGTTTTAAAGTCTTCCAAAATAACAAACACACACACATTGGAACAAAAAAATATACCTTTCTGTTAAACCAGCAGACCTCTCTGGCTCAGTCTGGTCTGCGGAGCAGTGCAGCAGCCTGCAGCCTAGGGGCGCCGTGCTAGGGGCCGCGGGGAAGCCGGCTGAGCGCCAGACGCTGCCTGCTGCGCTGGGCTCCGCTCGCTGGGCTCAGGTCCTCTCTGAGGGGCTCCCCTCGCTGGGCTGGGCTCGGCTCTGCTGCGCGCTCCAGCCCCAGCCTTACCCACTCAGCCCCTGGGGCGGGGTCTGCGCTGCGCTAACAGCTGGCGCACAGAGGGGCTGATCCCAGTGCCAGGTCGGCGGCCAGGATATGAAGGTGACATGTAATTTCTAGCCTTCCTCTTCTCCAGGGAAACTGCACCCAGCCAGCGCTGTTTTCAGTTATAACAGCCTTTGATCTTCTGGATTTAGAGTTACTTAGTAGATTAAAGCCATGTTAGCTGATATTATTTGCTTGCTTGGCCTAACTTAAGTGTTTCAGATTTGGTTTTTGGACACGCAGTGCTACTACATTTAAACTAACATAAATAAACACCAGCCCACGTCCTATCCAAATTCCAGGATTCGGGACTCTTTCCCAAACGGCTCTTGAAACCCTGCTTTGGGGGCAGAAAGTTCACAGTTCCCTAACAGGCAGCATCTTCTTTACTAACGAGGAAATATTATTCAAAGCAGTCGTAAGTGTATTTCTTCAATTTCCTAAACAAAACAACATTCTGCTAAGTGGATTTAATACTTTTTTTAAAAAAAACAGACATGGGCCTAATAACAGCAGTATTTAAAATTCTACAACTACAACATTAAAACCTTGTAACTACAAACAAGTGCTGTGAATTTACAAATGACATCCCTTAACAAATAACATAATTTATTGAAGCCATGAAATCTAACTCTTCAGGACTTTGACAATAAAAATGTGCAAACAATCCTTCTAGTAGCATGTACTGATGAAAAATATGAAGACTGCACTTTCAAAAATTTCATAAGCATAAATAAAAATAAAATTAGACTTCATTAAAAAATGTTTATAGATCAAAGGACTTAACAAAAAAGTAAAAAATCCTCATAGAACGGGAGAGAATATTTTCAAATCATACCTAAGTGTGTGGTATCTGGAATATGTTTTAAAAGATTCTACACCATAACAATTTAAAGGAGGCAAAGTTTTTGAACAGTTCTCCCAATAAGATACGAAATGGCCAATGCGCCCATAAAAAGACGCTCAAGTTACCAGTGTTTTAAGGAAACACAAATCAAAACCACAAAGAGATACCACTTTTCATCGCCCCCAAAAAAGAAAACAGAAAAACAGCCGACTCCACAAGACCCGTGGCGCGGACAGATTGGAGCCCATCCCACTGCGGGAGGGATGGGAAGGTACAAGCAGCCCTCAAAACATCAGACACAGAGCCGCTGCCACCCGGCCAGCCAATCCACTCCAGGGTACAGCTGACCTCATCCTTCATGGATCCCACCCCATATTTGTGAATTTGCCCAGACACTGTCATTGGCCAGGCTACCAGGCAAGGGGACAAACACCGCTGAGGTCAAAGGTGATAATGACACCCCCCACTTGACTCTGAGCTGGAAACACAGGCTCCTCCAGCACCCCCTCTAGTGCCCTGTTTGCCATGGTCTGGGTTTTCTGGAAATTTCAATGTTTAAAACGGCCTGAGAGTAGTGCTGACCCATAGCCTTGTGCCTCTCAGAACAAGATGCCTGCGCTTTGCCTTTCAGAGAAAATACATGTGTGAATAAACTTTCTGCAGGCATACGTCATAGTGCATTACATGTGATTTCGATGTTAATCAATAATACATATTAGATAAAATGTCTTTAAAATACACATAAAACAAAGTTGTGCATTGATCAACTGGAAAATGTGACAGGAACTAATCCTGCATTCCTTCTAGAAGCAATGATCACATAATTCATTAGTTCAATGTCTACAGCAGTTGTGTGGACATAATCCCTACAAATAATAACTGGCTCTACATCCCAAGAGAGCTAAAAACATGCATTCCTACAAAAACACGTACATTAATGTTCATAGCAGCTTTATTTGTAACAGCCAAAAGTAGAAACAACTTACATGTCAATCAAGATCGATGGATAAACCAAACAGGTGTATCTATACAATGCGGTACTATTCGGCCACTAAAATAACGCAGCATTCACACATGTTGCAACAGAGACGAACCTAAAAGTGTTAACACTAAGTAAAAGCCAGAAGCAAAAGGCTACATACGCTGTGATTCTACTCACGTAAAATACCCAGAACAGGCAAACGCACGGAGACAAGACTCTGATTAGTGGCTGCCAGGAGAGAGGGTGGGGAGTGCCTGCTAACAGGTACGGGCCTCTTCCCGGAGACGACAATGCTCTGGAATTAGTGGAGATGGTTGCACAGCCTGGCAGACATACCATAAACCACACTACAATTTGGTAAGTAATTCGTGTCCAGTAAAAAAAAATAAGAAAAAAATAAAACGGCACCACGCTGCAGTCCTCAGTGCTATGGTCTGAGGCTTGAGTGCACACAGCCCTGCAGGCCTCAAGGCGCAGAGCACCAGACCCCAGCCTGAGGGGGCGTGGCACTGAGAAACCGGTTTCAACCACATCTACCACGTCCCTAGGTGACGCTGTGCACGCCCTGCTGAAAAGTGCCTGTATCAAAGGCCATGTCTGAGTTCCTGGAGGGTAGGAAGGTACCTTTCATCTGTGTATCTTCTAAACTTACCTGAAACAGCCAGCTCGAGGGAAGAACAGTCAAGGAGAGGAGCAAGTGAAAAGGAGAAATATTTACTTGAGACATATTATAGGAGTCGGTCTCTGAAATCTTAAAGATGCCGATTTCACGTCACACAAGATATATGCCAAATACCGTAACATCGAAAAACTCCCCAAGACAAAAAGGAATTGAGAAGTAAAATGACAATGAAGGTACCTCACGTTCCTTGGCCCTTTGCACAGTACTCTGGCTGAGTCTGCTGAAGAGGCCGATTCCATTTCACTGCGCTTGTCCTTGCAAGACATGCAAACAAAGGTCCTAGAGTTCTGGGTCCCATAAATTACTTTAAGAAACTCCTTACCAGTGAAGCCAAAGACCTGAAACTTCACTCGCAAACTTGTATTTATTTACATTTTTTAGCAGTTACTGCTTTGTGCATCTAATCACTCTATTTAAAAGTGCAAGGTTCATGTAAAAACAGACAATTTAAAGTATACTTCTGGTACTCTCACATGGTATACATTACTGTTCATAAAAAGTGATCATGATTATTTTCAATCACGTCAGTATGCTTCTCAATATATCATTCAGAGTGCAAAGCAGAGTGCCTGTGATCTTACAAGGCTCTACAGTTCTCTGAAAACAGTGCTTTGTGTAAAGGTATAATCCAGGCACCCTTCCTCACTATTAGAAGAAGCATGGGGGTGGAGCTGGCAGGAGAACCACACGTGGCCCTTTATAAAAAGCCCAGATGACAACCTTTTACCCAACATCGCCTACCCCAAAATGTAACTCCACATTTTGCTATACCTGTTAATGAAGTCCTATCTATTTACCTTTTCTCTTAGTGGTCAATGTTAAAAATTTATGAATGAAGAGACAGTGGTCTAAGGTAGACAGGAGACCAACGCTTCAGCAAGATGTTCTTTCTTTCAGGACGCAGGGTCAAGCCGAAGCGTAGGAATGTGCAGCATAAGTGCAGAAACACTGACCGTGGGACAGCTGCACAGGCTGGGCTTGCTCCTGTATTTCAGTGTTTCTGAAGCACAGATTGTCTTCAGGGTAGGGTACTACTCAAGTCTCCGCCCAGAACAGGGGTCTGCAAGGAAAGGAGGCGCTCTCATCCCAGGTGAGGGCCCTCCCACTGGGCACCTACCCCAGAGCTCGCCTTCTCCTGGGTAAAAATCCAAACATGGGAACAGATGATGCCACGTTCCTAGTTCAGGTCTTAATGAGTTTGGATGTCATGATAAAGAGGGAATAAATCCAGCTTTATAATTCGAATTTGAATTATTTAAGAAAAATAATACATTCAAAGCTGAGTTATCGAGTTTGGAGCAAAGCAAAATGACACTGCTGCTAAGCCCATCCCGCGGATCCGGAAATACGTGCTTCGGCCTCCATGCTCCTCCCGCCTGGCTTACGCTATGGCTTCTTTCTTACCCCATTTCCACCTCCAAACTCTCAGTCATCACAGGTGGAAATGCTAAGGTCTCATCTGCCTCCCCGTCTTCACCCTTACCACAACCTCCAGCTGTGGCGTCTTCCTCCACGTCCTTTCCTAGTCCTCCTCACTCAGCCTTTTGATGGCAGCGCTCCCCCAAGCATGCTCAACCCCACGTTTACATCACACAGGCCTAGGGACGCCTGGAAAGACGAAGCAGACACACACTATGGCGTCTGGTGAGTTCCTGTGCTCAGAGTCATCTCTCACCCAGACTGTCCAGAAGATCAGCACCCTTCCCAGCTCCCCACCTGAGCCCTCCCTGCAGGGAAGGCTGTGTATTTAGGGAAAGGAGGGAATGATGTGTTCGCTGAGGCCCTTCAGTACTCCCACCCCACCTCACACTTCCCTGAAACTCGTCCCTTACCTCTCACAATGTCCGGTGCTCTTTCCTGAATTCACTGCGTATACACAGATCTTTGCTACCAAATAAGGTAGCCTCGTGCCACATGCTGCTATTTAATTTTCAATTAGTTCACAGCAGATGCAATTAGACCTTCAGTGCTTCACGTGCAGTCAGGCACTCACCAAGTGTGGCTCCCGGCCACTAAAGGACAGCGCACGTGGCAGACAGTCACCGCACAGTGAGGCTCGGGGTCTGCGCTGCACACTTCTCTCAGCCTCCTTCTGTGCCCCAGTCTGCCTCCCTCTGCGCTGCTCCATTTTCACTCACACACAAAAGCGAATCATTTTCTCCCGCGTGGACAGACGCATTTTCCCGGGCCCACCTGCCCTCCTGCCCTCAGCCTGTCCTTCGCTGCATTCCCAGACGACCCTCAAGCCTGGCCCCCTCTGGTCCCCTCTTCCTCCAGCCTCACCCACTGTGGAATAAATAGGCTTTCTGCAGACACGAACCTCAACGGTCCGCTGTCAGTACTCACTTTCTTTCCATTTTTCCTTTCCCACACCTCCCTTGTCCTTGCTCTTTGCACTGCTCTAACATTCTTGCCCCATTAAAGCTGTGCCATTTTCTTGGTGGATCCTGAGCTTTGAGTCTTGATCCATATCCGATGGTCCTGTCCTCTAAGCGCTTGGCGCTGTCCCGCCTATATCACTGCATTCTGCGCTAAGCTTCTCTTTGCAGCTTCTGCTGTCTAAGGACGTGTCAACTGCATGTCCTGCCAACAGCTCACACTCCACAACCTAAAGTGTACTTATCATTCTGCTTCTATCCACTTTCAGTCACTGGAGCCCAACGTTCTCCCTGAAACACCTCTTTACTGGCCACTGACTTGCGCTGCCCCCAACTTGGTTCACACCCTGCCCCCTGCTGGCCACTGTCACCCACACCCACCCCACCCACCCCACGCCCCACCCTCTGCCATCTTCTTAGTTCAATTTCCTCTGAGTCACTGAAGCTGCCTGCAGATGTCACCCTGTCTATGGCTTCCAGCCCTTCCAACCTAAGCAACGCTCAGCTGCTGGATTCCCCATCACACGGGAGGGAGCTGACCAAGCAGCTCTCCTGCAGAGACTGGACGGGCTGCCCACACCTACCTACTCCACCGGAACGCTGGCACTGCTCAGCGGGGTGTGGGCTCCTTTCCTTACACACAGTGCCCTGCAACGGGCCTGCACTCTAGGGCTCACCCCTTCCTTCTGCCGCAGTGGCCTCTGGTCACAGCGCCAACCACCACGACCTATGCTTGCGTCCCGGCACACAGCACCTCACGTGTCTTCCAGGAAGCCTCCACTGGTGGCCGGAGCCAGTCTTCTCGTCCTGCTCACGGCACACGACCTGATGTGCTCCTCTGGCACTCTGCGTACTCTAGCTTCTTTGCTTTATCACGAGCATCTGGACAGCTCCTTCACCTGTTTTTTTCTCTGAAGTTGAGAGTTTATTGGCCATACGAATGAGAATCTGTCCTGGTCCTTCGCCCTTTCAATCTATAAACAGGTTCTGTTGTCTTTTATTTCCCAAGAAGGGGTATAAAGTATATTTACTACACACTAGCACAAACATTCATGCCTGCCACAATATTTACTGACATTTTATAATTCATTACTATTAGGTACGTATCTTTTATTAGGCAGACTGAATGTCATACTGAAATATAGTCTGCAAAATAAGATTTAGTATACAAAATCTTATGTTGCTGCTGACTTATGTGAGCTCAGGGGACCGTTCCCACTATGGTTAGGGGAAAGAGAAGACAGCCAAGATCCAATACATTTTAAGTATGACTGCGCTATGCTGCACTATCCTCTGCTTTTAAGTTCCGAATACTAAACAGCTATCGAATAATAAGGAATGACAATAACTGTCTTTCCACTCTTTTATTTTCTGAAGAAGTAGAGGTCAATACAAAAGCTTATATGGGGGGAGTACCGGTCTTCCGGCTGGCTCACTTCCTGCCTCGTAGGCCCCTGGAAGGAGGGCCTCCAGCGCATGGGGAGCCATGGGGGGGGCGGGGGAGCGTCGGTCTTCCAACCGGCACCTCGCTCCCTGCCTCATAGGCCCCCAGAGGGAGGGCCCCCGGCACACGGGGAGCCACGGACGGGGAACGCCAGTCTTCCGACCAGCACCTCGCTCCCTGCCTCATAGGCCCCCGGAGGGAGGGCCGCCGGCACATCGGGAGCCATGGGCGGGGAGCGCCAGTCTCCCGACCGGCAGCTCACTGCCTGGCTCGTAGGCCCCCAGAGGGAGGGCCTCCGGCACACAGGGAGCCACGGGCAGGGAGCGCTGGTCTTCCAGCTGGCTCACTTCCTGCCTCGTAGGCCCCGGAGGGAGGGCTCCTGGCGCACGGGAAGCCATGCGGCTGCAAGCGCTATTGCGTGCCAGCCTTCAGGCCGGCTGCTGCTGCTCAATTGAGAACTATCATGACACAGAGAAACAATGACACAACTGGCCTACCATGCACCGACTGCAGATGCCACCCCACGGATGTGTGTTACTCATTCAAACATGGAGAAACCCCTGGGAATACATGCCATACAACAGGTCACTCTTGCTCCTGCCATTGAGAACCAGAAAAGTCTAGAGTCAGCAGAGGAGCAGCTGCTGAACAAGGACTTGGAGAACATAAGAATGCAGACTGAGGGGTCCTGTGGACTGGGGTCATGACAGCCGCTCAGAAGCTGTAAACCAGGAGGACCTTGCACAATACATGCGGAGACTCCCTGGAAGCCATTCTTCCCCAGTCAGTACAGGCGTGGTGGAGCTCTGGAGAAGTCTGCAGCAGGATTCCTGCTGCCTGTGCTGACAGTTGGGGAGAGGACACTAACTGGCTGTGGGGTCCCAATGCGATGGGAGGCTGGAGAGAAAACGCTACAAAAAATGGCTTTCGCCCCAGACAGCTCACTTGATTTTTGACAACCCTTAGGCTGTAACTACTTGTTAGATCCTTCTTGCGTATCGCTGTCTTCCTGAGAAACCACTTCGAAGATACCAACATGTATTACAGCAGTCATTGATATTTTCCTACTAATCTATCCATAACTCTGTAATGTTTGTATTATTCCTATCCTATTTCATAAATGGATGCATGTTTATTATTATGTGTTTCCTACAACCACTGAGAATAGTTAATGATTATTCAATAGGTCACTCATGTATAGTTCTGTTTATTTTCTTTTGAAGATACCTAAGTAGAGTACAACAACTATTGATAATCTCCTACCTCTTTTGTCTATAACTCACTATTATTTGTCTATTTGTTTTCCTGAGAAACTATCTTGTAGATAACAATATGTAAAATAATAACCATTGATAATTTCCTACCACTTTGTCTGTAATTTGGTAAGCCCCCCCCATTATTGTTATCCTTCTTTTACTCTTTAAAATAAAAAAAAAGCTTATATACAAGCTCGTTCTTAAAAAGTTTTAAGTTTTCATTCTGCTTTGTACTGGAAGCAGGATTTTTCCTTGGTATCAGTAGAAATATTTTGAAACAACAAAAAAGTGAGCCATTACATGTTATAGCCTATAAACTTTCTACTTAACTGCTAATTAATCTTACTGTAGCAAATACGATTTCTGTGATAAAGTGTTTTCAAGATAAGTGAATTCGGAAAATCTTAGTTTTTATTCCTTATATCTTTGTTTAACTAAAAACTAGGAAACCATATGTATTTTATCAGTAATAGAAAAAGTATTTTGTTCATCCAGAATCAAATCTATTTAATAACAACCTATAAACTAACAAAAATATTACTAGATCAGAAATGGGTACATATTTTAAAGTGGAAAGCAGGGAGATTAGTAGAGTTCAAAGAAAAAATAGTCCATTTTCCTAAAAAGAGAAAAATCTTAAAATGCCAAACAAATCCCAGCCTTTCTTAATCTACACAATATTCACTATTTAAAAGTTTTTTAAATGTGAAAACGAACTCCAGCAGATTAGTTTATTATATGTTTCACACTGGAATTCAGGTGAACACTGTCTTTAATGAGAGCCTTTCTCCCATACAAGCACAGTGTTGTGATTTAGAGTAGAGTGCTTGGATAGTTTTATGTCAAAAACAAGCTGAATCATTTCAGCCATAACAAAGTAAGTAGACTGTAGATAGATCATCTAAGAATATAATCTTATGACTCACAAGGGTTTAAAAACAAAGCATAACGTATTCATGGGTTCTGGACAGTTTCCAAAATATTTCTGGTTTATAATATAGGATTTCAAAATGTGACATTTTACAATAGCAGCTCTTGGAAGGAGATCTACTGCTGAGATGAGGACCAGTATGTCTTGACTCTAATCTAACTAGAACATTCTCTTAATGGTTGAGTCATATTTTGTTACCAGACTCTGAACTGAATCTGAATGAATGTGCTATGCACATATTAAGAAAAGCTATTACTAACAAACTGGTGTTTTCTATAAGTCTTTGAATATCCACGGATAGTTACACTTACTTCACTTATGAGACACATGCAAGTCACCCTTCTCAAAGTTGGACTACATAGGAAAATACACATGTCCCCCACACTCTACCACCTGTCCCAGAGCTAAGGACATGGATGGAGTAACACTCTGATTCAACACATTCTTGATTTAAATTAACTTGTGTGGAAAAAACAGAGTAAAATTCAACTCCCCTTTTATTTATTTGTACTCTTTGTAACAAGTGGTAATATTATTTTAGGCAAGGAAAAATCCTTAAACTACCCAAACTTAAAGATAGATGTTAGAGTTAGGTATTTCAAAAATGTAGAGGGAGTTGTTTCATATGTTGAAAACACATGCATTAGTTATTTGGGTTCAGACAGTTCAAAATTGTGAGAGTCATGCTCTGGCTTCAGGAATTTGTTTATATGGAATAAAATGCTATAAAATGGCTGTAAAAAGAAATAAGGTAGTAACAAATGGGAAAGGAATAAGGCTGGTTTTTTTTTTTCTTGAGACAGTCTCACTATGTAGTCCAGGTTGGCTTGGAACTCTCTATGGAGCCAGGATAGCCTCAAACTTACAGCCATCCTCCTGCCTCAGTTTCCCCAAGTGCTGGGATTATAGGTATGCACCACCACGCCTGGCCAGTCAAGGACTTTCTGAACAGAATCTCAATTGCATAAGAATACCAGCAACCAAGTTAAACGATTTCTGCACCTCAAAAAATACACCATGTACCACTATGCCCAGCTAAGGAGTGAGATTTTTTTTTTTTTTTTTTTTTTTTTGGTTTTTCTCTGGCACCAGGAACCGAACTCACCACCTTGAGCTTGCCAGGCAGGCGCTTTTGCCACTGAGCTAAATCCCCAGCCCCAGGAGTGAGATTTTTATTCACATCAGAATTTAAGAATGTAAGAAATACACTAGAATATTTTATTAAGCCTCTTACAAACTATTTGAAATATCCCAATATAGCACTGTTGTTAGGCTCAAAATGCAGGCCTGGCTGAAAGAATAGATTAAAAGGATACATAAAAATTAGCATTAAATCTTAAAAGGTAAAAGGATATCTTAGTTTATTTAAGGGCAGCATGCTTTGATTTGCATTTCTCTAATGATCTAAGATGCTGAACTTTTTTCATGTACTTACAGGTCACTCGTACTTCTTTTGAGAAATGCCTATTCATTTCAATTGCCCATTTTCTGACTGGGTCTTATATTTTGGGGAGTCTAATTCTTTTGAGTTCTTATATATTCTAGGTATTAGCCTCTGAGGAGTAGCTGACAAAAATTTTTCCCATTCTGTAGGATGTCTCTGTTGTGTTTTGGTTTTTTTTTTTTTTTTTTTTTTTTTTTGGCTTTTTGTTGATTTTGTTTTGTATTTTTTGATGTGCAGAAATCTTTTAATTTGGTTGCTGGTATTCTTATGCAATTGAGATTCTGTTCAGAAAGTCCTTGACTGGCCAGGTGTGGTGGTGCATACCTGTAATCCCAGCACTGACAGGCTGAGGCAGGAGGATCACTGCCAAGTTTGAGGCCAGCCTGGGCTACTTAGTGAGTTCAAGGCCAACCTGGACTACATAGTGAGAACCTTGTCTCAAAAACAAACAAACAAACAAACAAACAAACAAAAAGAAAGTCCTTAATTGTGCCTAGCCTTCCTCAGTTTTACCCATTTTTATCTTTCAGCAGGTTAAATGCTCTCTCTTTATATCTAGGTCTTTGATCCATTTTGACTTGATTTTAATACAGGGTGAAATAGGTCTAGATTCATTTTTTCATGTAAATAACCTGGGCTCCCAGCACCATCTGTTAAAGAGGACACTATCTTTCCTCCGTGTATGTTTGTGGTGGAAGGTCAGATGGCAGATGCGCCTAGGGTTGTTTCTCTGCCCTCAGTTCTGTTGCACCGATCCACGTCTGTTTTTGTGCCAGTGCCATGCTGTTTTTACCACTGTGGCTCTGTAATACACCTGAAATCCAGGATGGTGATGCCTGCTGCTTAACTTTGCTACCTAGGTTTGCTTTCCTGTTCTGGGTCCCTTCTGACATACAGGAACAAGCACTGGTCTTAGAAAGTAAAAGGATATTTAAGGGCTGAATTTATGAATCAATGCCGAAGGACATAGGCATTCTGATACTTTGACTTCAAAGTAGTAAAAACAAAACACAGGCTTCCGTATGCGCTGCTCTCAAGGAAGTACTTTAGTGGATGTCTTAGACCCTTTCCCCTTGGATGGACAGTAGCACCCAACACTGTCCACAGGCAGAAGTTCTGGGGCAGGGAGGGCCTGGCAAAGGCTCTGGTGAAGGAAAGCAGCACAGCAATGGGGACCAGGAAGCACCTCGACAAGGAGCAGCCAGGGAGATGCCCTTCCGGCCACACCCTGGGCCACACCCCACACCCACCTGCAAGTCAGCTATGAACCCTAGCAACACGGTGCCCCACCATCAGACAGCCTCCCAAAAGCCTCACCTCTGAGTGTGTAAGAGTTTGGGTGACACTACAGATCTAAACCATAACAGCAGGTCACTGTGTCTGAGTTCCAAGTTATGTTAGTAGCAAGATGACCTTTGCCTTTGAAACAGCAAAATAGGACCACCCCCAAAAACACCCACACAGAAAAGGGTATTTCTCACAAAGCTGTAATATTCATTATTTACACCCTGCAAAGGCCTGACATTGATGGTACCTTATAGTATAAGAGAATGAGAGAAGAAAAGCAGTTGAGCCACTGAAATTAAACCAGTGGTTCTTTGTTTTGCTCCTAAGTTAAGACATTTGCTTCAGTCACCCAACAACATTTGCTTGCCTGGACATCTCAGAGACCAAGAATTTCTGAGTGAGTGCTCTGCTCCATACCCTCAAATCCCATCCCCTTACACACTCAGCACAGGCAGCAACTGCTGTAAAGGGACATCGCGCACCCACTTCCCATCCTTTGAGACATCAGGCAATGCAGCGTCCACACTTCCCTCTGCCAAGTGCAGCGTCTCTGTGACATGCACCCACACCCCACTGGCTATGCAAGGAAGCAAATCCATCGCCCAGGATCAGCTCAGATCCCCTGTATAGGAAGAGATGGAATTGTCACACATCTTTAAAATAGCTTCCAATCTTGTATAAAGCCAAAATGGTACCTTCTACTTACATCAAAGATGTCTAGCTTTTATTAACACTGTATTTCCCATCTCTGATTATATTGGCAATGATGATCATTGTGTTAATTAGCTTTCCACCTACACCCGAGGCAATCCATGTACAAAGAAAATACTGATCTTAGTTCACAGTCCAGCAGTTCCAGTTCCTGAGGCTGCACATCATGGTAGGAGCGTGGCAAAATGGCTCACCTCATGAACAGAGAGCAAAAGAGAAAGGGACAAGGGCTGGGGCCCCACTGTCCCTTTCAAGGGCACAGTCTATTAGTCAGCTGTTCATCACGGCGACAAAACGGCGGACATAAATAATTTAAAGAAGGAAAGATTTACTTTGGCTCACGGTTTCAGAGGTTTCAGTCCATGGTTGCCGGGTAGAAGACAGCTACTCACCCCATGGTAGCCAAGAAGCAGAGAGGGAGGTAAAGAGCCTGCAAGGAAGGGGATGGGGACCAGATACAGTCCCCGTGATCACGACCCACTCCCTTCAACTATGACACCCTCCTGATAATGCCATCAAACTATGGTCTCACCCATGAATTAACCCACTAATGGAAGGTAGAGCTCTCTTGATCCATTCGCCTTCTAAAAGCCCTACCTCTGGGGCTGGGGATTTAGCTCAGCAGCAAAAGCGCCTGCCTGGCAAGCGCAAGGTCGTGAGTTAGGTTCCCAGTACCGGAGAAAAACCAAAACCAAAAAAAATAAAAAATAAAAAATAAAAGCCCTACCTCTGAACACCTTTGGATCTAAACCACAGCACTTCCAATAACCTAAGCCATGACCAGGCCCCACCCTTTGAGAGTCCACCACCTTCCAACAGCACCAAGATAGGGCCAAGCCTTTAACACATGGCCTCTGGCAGATGCTCAAGAGCCAACCCATCGCTGCTACCGTGGACACGGGGACAGTGACCCCAGCCACACGGAGACAACCTTCGGGACATCTGTGCTGAACCCCGAGTTTAAAAAGCCAGGAGTATGCAGAAGACATTCAGCCTCTAGTACTGCGATCTGAACTTCCTGACATTTTTAGACACTGTTGAAGACCGCTCTATAGAATCTCCCATCATCTGTCCTTGTGGGAGGTCTGATATTCCTGACGACAGCATTTGTCATGTCTATTCTCAGTGACACATGACTTGGCACCCTTTCCAAGAGCCTAAGAGAGAAGTAGGGGAAAGAATGAAACAGGAAACAAGGTCCTGGTGCCTGAGTCATCTTGTCTCTGAAGGCGACCCCCCACAAGCTGCTCCAGAGAAAACCTGCAATCAACACAAATCAGGGATAGACCACACCAGGTCACAAGAGAAAAAAATTCAGTTCCAACTTGAAAGCATAACATGACTATCCCTTTGGTGTCACATATTTTCAAAGTAATTAAATTTTTATGCAGTAATACATATTTATTTCTGAATCCAGGTGAATTTCAATTGAAAATTTGTATAACTGTTCCTAAAAGACCTTTTTCAAAATTTCCTCTTAAAAACTCAAATCTTGGTCCTTTTGACCAAAACTAACTTCAAAGAGAGGAACAAAGGAATTTTAAACCACCTGAAGAATTTAATGATGTCCTTTGGGTCACCTGACATTGCAGAGAGCTTATATAAGCTTGAATAAGAAAAACACTTAACAGTATGGGTTATCTAAGCCAGCCTTACCCCCTTTTGGTTTAGAATATATCTGAGGGGAGAAAAAAGTATTCTCATTCTCAAGTACAAATTTGGGGTTAAAGCAAGTTAACACTATTTGGATCTAAAGTGTATCAAACACTATTTGGATCTAAAGTGTATCAAACAAGAAATGTAAGTTATATATTTGTACTGAAACATGGA
Source organism: Chinchilla lanigera (assembly GCF_000276665.1). Taxonomy (NCBI): domain Eukaryota; kingdom Metazoa; phylum Chordata; class Mammalia; order Rodentia; family Chinchillidae; genus Chinchilla; species Chinchilla lanigera. The sequence goes on from NW_004955520.1 coordinate 1,675,618, forward strand.
GTATCTGAATTCCAAACTTTGTAAAAGTCATCCCAAATATAAATACTAATCAGAGATTTCTTCTTTTATTTTTTGCAGTGATGGTGACTGAACCCAGGGCCTCGGGCATGTTAGACAGGTGCTGTACTGCTGAGCTACACTCCCCATCACTTACTAACCTACCCCTGTACTGAATGCTTAGTGCTACTATCTTGTGATCTTTTAACAGATTAGGTGTCAAAAAGTATAAGAAGTAAGAAGCAGAGAAAAGGAAAGTGAAATATGCCTGTGAAGGGTAACATCTTACTGCTCACCAGATCCAAGAATAATTACAAAGCAGATACCTTCTCAGTAATTTATATACTTTATGAGTCAACTTCTTTTTCAAATAAACTCTAACTTAGAAGTTCCTATGTTAATGTGTGTCTAATAGTAACATCTCTACTGTACATTGACATAGATCAGCTAATGTTGTTATATAAAAGGCAAGTGTCATTATGAATTAAAATGTCATTAATTTATTTATTCTATTCTTTAATACCCCATAAAATAATCCACTCCTCACATTATAGTTCATTTCTAACCATTTCACAGGCAAGTGTTTCAGGGGTCTCACCCAGGCGGGCGAGTGCAAGCTCACTGAGCTGGGCTCCAGTCAGCGGCCTTGGAGGTACAGGGTCATTGCCTCATGGTCCCTGCGGGATGGGAGAGGGCTGCAGTGAGCGCCGTCTCACACCCAGCTCCCATCTCCGAACCTCTTCCCCTGCTGGTGCTCTGAGGTCAAAAAGGCAGTTCCAGCACCACTAGTTCTCTACTTTGCATTCCTTAGCGCAACCTCAAATAAGGTCAACAAAGGCTGAGTGAAGCTTAAGAACATATGTGACTGGCTTTTGGTTTTCAGTCTAATAAACCCTGCAAATAAAGTTAAAAGAAAAATTGATTAATCCATGAGTCAATCCTGAATAATCAACTCCTTAAAAAAAGTTCAGCGTAGGAGGAAACTAAGGCACAGAGGGGTCAAGGAGGAGAAAACAACACAGCAAGCAAATCATGAAGGAGCACGGGCAGTGGGAACAGCAGCACAGGTGACAAACGGCAGCACTGGCCCAGGGAGCCCAGGCGGGAGGCAAGAGGCAGAAAGTGAGCCAGTCGGAGGACAATGGAGGTGGAACTCAGCAGAGCAGTGCTCTGGCTTCCGAACGATACACACACAGAAAACTGCACCACTACTTGAAGCCACAGATCAGCTGCAAGGATGAGATTAACCCTCTTGCAAACTGCACTGCTGCGGTTCTATTATTTACTTACTTACTTACTTAGCAGTAGCTGTAGAAGTAGTGCTGAGGATTGAACCCAGGGCCTCTGCACGGTGCTGCACCCCCAGCCCTCTTCATATTTTTCATTTTGAGATAGGATCTAAGTCACTAAACTGCCCAGGCTGGGTCTGAAGCTCCTGCTTCAGCTTCTGAGGGCTGGGATTACAGCCTGTGCTATCACACCTGGCTCTGTGGTTCTTGAATTTCTAGCTTGTGTATGCACACGTGTGCACGTGCGTGTGTGCAGTGCTAGGGACTGAATGCTGGGCCTCACACTGACTGACAAACACAAACTCTACCACTGACCTATGTCGCAGTTTTTTAAAATAACTCCAGAGCATCCACTTTAATTCTGGCCATACTGAAACTTGATTAAAGCAAATTAGTAAGGACTTACGAAAAACTGGGAACTGCTGACAATCGCAGACAAGAATTAGGCTGCTCTGGCCTGAGGATGGAGGTCAGAGTATGCAGCCAGTCCTCCTGGCACCTCTCTCTGCCCTGAAAACAACTGCTTCTGTTTAAAGGACACATACAGGCAGCAGGGCAAGGCGCCTGCGGAGATCCCCGGGTCTTGTCCTGCACTGTCTTACCTGTGAAGCAAGGGAAACGCCACGCTCTCTCAAATCCAGCTGATGCAAAGACACCTCTGTCTGCTGGACAGCTCATACTGTTCGCAGCCACAGGCTTTGGTTTATAGGAGTCTCTCTGATACTCGATCAATTTATACTAACACCTAGTCAGCCTTCACTCAGTCTGAAGATCAACTAGGGACAAAGTGAAAAAGGTTTTAAGCAGCAGTAATGTAACACAAGAGACGAAGCCTTCTGAGTTATCTAAAGGAATCATGGTAAGCGGGGACACGTGCTGAGAAGATAGCATTTTTACAAGAGAAAGAAAAAGGAAGGAAGGAAAAATGAAAAAGGGCCCCATATCTATTACTTTTAGCTTCTTTTAAAGACAAGTATTGTTAATCTGGAGAAATTACTCAAACATGCCTAGAGAAGAGGTCAGCTAAGCGTGTGCCATCTCTTCTCTCCTGTGGATGCCACTGCCCACCAGGAAGTACTAAGACATTTCGACCCTTGAGGCCCAATCTCCGTCCTTCATACACTCTCACGTCCCCAGAAAGCGTCTGAACACTGGCCCACATACAACATGCTGTCTGTGGCCTCCTCGCCCACTCTGCGGTGAGGTCCTGCTCCTCGCCGTACAGATGACCGCGACTGGTCCTGTGCATGGCGGGACGCGTGCAGTGTCTTCTGGGCTGAAACTTCTGCAGCTGAATGGATACTGTGGCATCTAGGCAGGGAGCTAGCAAGACCTCACAGCAGGCTGAGTCACTTGCTTAGGGCCAAACAGGGAATCAGCTACAGCGGCGGATTTGAATCCAAGCCTCGGACCCGGAGTCTGGGTGTCTAACCAAGGCAGGGAGCTCACAGGACTCTGAAGTAGTTGCTTACTAGTAGACAAACAGGCAGCTGCACTGTTGGATGACAGCAAGGAAAAAGAGAGCAAATGGTCAAGCACAAGAGCAAGCCATCCCCTCCCTAAGATCAGGGCGCAGGACCTGTGGGCAACCAGGTGAGACCCCATCAATGGAAGACGGCCACCGCCCAGAGCTGCTCTGCCTCGGAGTACCCGTCCCTGCTGTCTGAGGCCACTCTGCCCTGGGCGGCCAGCTTGCTGTGCTCGCTAGGGTTGCTGTCCACGGTGAACTGCTGTACTTTACCCCTGAAAGCTACAGCGCTGCAATACTTAGACAGTCTTAGCACTACTGCCTAACCCTGCTCCACCCTCCTTCCGGGATAGCTTTTCTCACTGAGTTTATCGTCCAGATTTCCTCTGGAGAGGTGAAACGATGGGTAACTTTATGTTTGGAAATGTCTTAATTTTGCTCTGCCTCTTGAATATTAGTTTAGCAAGCTGATATTAGGGATATGACAGAGCCAACAAACAATTTAGTTTCTGGTCACTGAGCACTTCTTATCCTGTTTTCTCCCTTAGCTCAACTGAAGACAAGCTGTGGGCTCTGTCCAGCTGGGCCGTGGGCAGCCAGCCGGCTGGGGCTCTCCTCACTCCCCCAGGCAGGCAGCCTGGCTCATCCCACTTTGTCCTGTGAAGGCGCTGAGGAACTGAGCACCTCTGCCTCAGACCAGGAACAGGGCAGGCTCCTCGAGGTCCCATTTCTTGATTACTTCCGGTTCTCTGGGATGTTCGGCTTCTGTCACTACCGTGGGGGCAGTGTTTGAACAGGAGAGTTCCTGAGCCAACCCTGCCAGAAGTCCCTCGCCTCTCCTGAGTGCTCAACACGGTGCAGTCTGCCATGGAACAGTTCCTTGCAGGCAGCTTTAATGGGTCAGCACAGCTACGTGTGAAAACACGCCAAGGGGACCGTGGCACATTCACGACTATCTGATGGCGTATTCTGAGTAAAAACAGCGATCCTGCTGTCACACAAAACAACGTCCTAATTAATAATGAGCCTAAAACAGTTACTTTTTCACTATGTACATTTCTATCTTTTTTAATGTATGTTTTTATCTATATGTATTATTTTACAAGATGCTGGTTTTCAGTATGGCATTTCCATACGTGCACGTGACATATTTTTGTCACATCCATCAAAGGATAATCCCCTTTTCCCTTCTTGTTTAACAGTTCCCTTTCTACGTTTAAGATCTTTTTTCCCTGATTCTATGTATTAGGGCAGTGATGGCGAACCTTTCAGAGCCTTCAATGATAACACACAGCCTGCTGCAGCATGCACGTGATAGGTTTGCCATCACCGCATTAGGGGAAACACATGATACTTGTCTTTTTGAGTCTGGCTTATTTTGCTTCCCATGACAATCTCCAGTTCCATCCATTTTCCTGAGAAGGACATGACTTTGTTCTTTTCTACAGTTGAGTAATACTCCGTTACGTATACATGTCCATTTTCTTTATCCACTCATCCACTGGTGGCACCTAGATTGATTCCCTACTTTGGCTGTTGTGAGTTGTGCTACAATAAGGATGTGTATGCAGGTATCTCTACAGCAGGCTGACTTTAATTTCTTTGGGTATACAACAAGGAGTGGTACAGTTAGGTCATATGGTAAATCTACTTTTCATTTCTTGAGGAACCTTAATATTGATTTCCATAGTGGCTCTAAATTAACATACATTTCTACTAACAGTGGAAATAGTTACAATTTTAAGAAAACCAATGAGCTAAGAGGTATAAATCACTATACACAGGACTAACTCATCACTTTCTGACTTCCTTTGTGGTTATTTAGTATTGAAATATTCATGGTATAGAGAAAATAAATTTATTATTAATTTCAATAAAATACTTAAGAACATCCAGCTGTCTTTGCTTTAATTCTCGATCCATCACACAACCTCTTTGATGTACAACTTTATCTTCTGGGAGAATCAACCCATCAGATGAAAGTGTACTAGCTCTGGTTTGAGCTGGTTTTATTCCTATTGTAACATAATAAATTAACACCGTACTTTCCAAAGTAAATCTCCAGTTATTCTGTGTATCTGACAACTAGAAAGCTAAAAGCTTGAGGTCATTCCACTGAAATACAAACATATGTGTTTCTTTTAAAAATTATTCCTGCACCACTGTACTGCATCACCAAGTTGTTAAACCACTTACTTCACAGCTGGAAATGAGCTCAGTGTGGCGTCCCTCGTCTCATCGCTGTGGCTCTTACTAAATCTCCTCCTCCAGCACAGTGGTCCTGTGAGCCCGGGACATCAGCCCATGCTCCCCACCCCCCGCCACCCCGCCTGTGGAGTCTTGGCTCCTCCCGCTCCCCTCCAGGAAGATCAGACTCAGTGGTTCCTGGATAAGACTACAGTCTGTGTTTCTAACCAGGTTCAGGTGACATTCAAGGTACTGGATGGGGGAACCACACTTTGAGAACCTCGAGTGCAGCATCTTTCTACTTTTATTACATTCTGTAGGTTAATCAAATTAATTCTCCTCAGACCAGAATTCCCGCAGTAACCCAGCTCTTACGCAATACTAGCAGCACTGAGTTTAGTAGGGAAGCCCTCTGATCTTCAGGGTCCTCAATGATTCTCAGCTCATCTCCTGGTCAGTTCAGCACACCCGTTCACGTTCTCACCTCTACCACAACCCAGCTAGGTGCTCCCTCTGATAGAAGGCTCTCTTTCTCTGCAAACCAACAGTGACTATTTTATCAACCCGAATTTATTTGTTCATTAGTTTAATAAGTATTAGTCACTGTGAGAAGTGCAATGAAAAAAGCTAAGGTCATATTTTCCAACGTTTACCTTAAACCAATTCGAAGCGCCCCTGACTCTGTATCCACCTTACAAGTTAAACTGTTTAAACAAGTGAAAGACATTGACCCCCAAAGCACACTAACCTGGTTTTTCCAGAGGTGGAAATGGAAACATACTAACTTTTTTTTGGACCTCTTAAAATTCAGAATCTGTTTTAGAGAGCTCTAAAGACTTAGGGTATGACAGAGATGCACTATTTGTACACTCAATACATCTGTAGTGTCTTCTCACGCAGATTTTTAAAAGAGATCGATGGGTCACGGGTTGATGCTCGGTACCGTCCGCAGCGGAAGGAGACTGCAGCGCTTGAGGCGGAAGTGCAGTGCGTGGTGCTCCTGGGGCGCCACAGCGCACACGGCTCACCGCGAGCACCCAGGCCCCACAGCAAGGTGGGGCCACAGAATCCGTCAGAGCTCCCAGGGAAAGAAGTTTTACAGACAACACCACAGCACGCACAGTTAATGCCAACGATTCACTCACTCTTTTGAATCAAATTTTTTTTGTACCCTCAAAGTACTATGAGTACATTTTAAAATTTGCTTTTACTCATGCTTAATTTTAAAGTAATGTTTATTTATATTCTACTGCAAGTTTGAATGAAGTCATGCAAGTTATCCAAGACCAATAACCCCACGGAATAAGTGAAATTTATTAATGATAAAGGAAGCTTTCACAGAGACCAAATTAAGTCAGTTTTATAATTTTATTAAAGCATGACAGAAGAGTCCATGTAAGTGCAATAAAGTTTAATGGGAGCCCAGGTTGGTATTAAAAATGCAGGCATTATATGCAATGAAAATATAAATTATAAATAAAAAAGCCTTATAAGGAGTCTGAATTTTCTCAGAAATTAGTCAACATATATTTATGATCAAACTTACGCCTTCATTTAAGCAGCTATAGTGATGCTCCACATTGTTACTTGGTCTGCATTTGAAAAATGAAATTATTTAATTAGCTATTTCTAAAGCAACCTGAAGGGTTGTTTAATATGTGGCTTATTACATGATTCTGTAAATGTACTCTGTAATGACTAACATCACCACACAGCTGTATAAATATATTTACCAGGACACACTCTTCTGCTACAGGTGGGTATTTTCCATTCTAAGCATTACTAATATGCATTTCAGACTAGTCTGATTTAGAACTAAAATTTAAGAGAAAAATATTTCTTCAATTACTTAACTATTTATAAAATGTAATGTTCACCCACCAGAACATTTAGTGTACTTTTATGCTCCATTTTGTCCTTAAACAAGTATGTGGTGGCTACTTCTTTTTATTTTAGATATATCAACAATAGATATCAGTAACAGCCACCTCAAAATAAATTATTTAATGTGCACTTACCAGCAACACACTTGTAGCATGAGCAGAGTAGATTTAGGGCAACAAAGTACAGTTTTAAAAAGTAAAATATTCCAATACTACAATTACATGACTAGAAATTGCTTTGAGTTAAAACAAATGTTATCTGAATAAGCTAAATTACACTTTCTAGATTTTATATGCAGTGTCAGAGTAGGAAGAAATGAACTTTTAGCCACTTTTGAATATCATGAATGTAACGTGTTAAGTGATACCAAAAGTCTACAGTTATGTTACATATAAATAACGTATGTAAAATATACACAACAATATTGAATCAAACAGCATACTTGGTACCAACAATGTCTTAGTCAGACGTGTCACTCTGTATTAGATCAAAAGCTGAGAGCAGGGGCTCAAAGTGCACACAAATATATTTGCTGTCTAACAAGTAATTCGGACATGCAACTTGGAGAATATTTTTTTAGTTTGAAAATATAAGATTGAAAACCTCACCTGGCAGGCACCAAAATAACTTCTAATTTCTGAATGATTTTAAAGTATGTCTATGCTGTTTACAGCTCTTGTCCAGTACCTAGGAGCGCCCTCCTTTCTGACTGGGAAAGTGAGTAAGCAGACTACTTCCTTCCCCCCGCCGCGTCTGCTGGATCCAGGGCTCACAGGCTGGACTGCACTGGATCCCAGCACCACAGCCACACACACACTGAAGCAGACGCAAGAACCCAAACGTCCCTGAGCGCAAGCCTGGTGTTCACTGACTGTACTGTCTCCTAAAGGAGTGCCAGGACATGTCTCCTCACACACAGGAAAAGGTCTCGTGCTCTGGTCAAACTCACTCCACTCCTACACGCCAGCAGTGTCAAAGAAGGCCCACGCCCACCGGCACAATTAAGAGAGGTTTTTCTCTGACTATCACGAACCTGAAGCTAGGTTCTAGGCCCATAGTTATTCCCAACCATTCAAACTAACGTTTACACCCAGGCAATTCAGTTTCTCCCAGACAGTACAAGCTACAATTCCTGAGAAGCTGACTGAAACTTTCCAAAGCAGAGGATTTAGTAAGAGGTTTACGTTTTTCTTCAAAGCACGTGGCCAATGAATACACGCCAAGAGTTCCTCCGTGGGATGTCCAGACACAGAGCAGAAGGGGAAGATGATAGGACGAAGGTACTCCTTCCTGTGAAGACGGAAGGTGACAGGCCAGAAGGCATGTGTCATGATCTGGAGCACACAAGAAGGATCTTCCTGAAAGTAAATCCAAAGCAGGTGTACACCTTTTAAAGGTACACATGTACTTAACTAAAGCACCCAGGGCTACAGCACTGTAAATACAAAAAAGCAAAGAGGAGAAAACTGGTAAGTATTTTTAAAATATAGTCAAATGAAAGTGGAAGCTGTAGATGTAGAAATGGCCCCCGAGAGAACTGGGCCTACCTCATTATTTCTGGATTTAACCAGAACTACTGGATGCAAAATAAAACTATTCATAACAAGCTCACTGAACTGCCTTCTAGAAGGATTTAATAAAACACCCTAGAAACACAGAACTTCCCATAAATTTAATGGCAATGTTTTTGATAAAATATACACAACTACATGTTTACTAATAGTTATTTTAAAATAATTTCATCCTACTCTCTTTTTCACTATTATTATTTTTGGTGGTACTGGGGCGTCCCACACGCTAAGCAGGTGCTCTTCCACCGAGGGACAGCCTCAGACCTGTTCTTATTTTTTATTTACTAGGCATAATTTGTATGTGATAAAAGTACAGAATTAAGCATACAGTTTACTGGATATTAGCACAGGACAGATGAATCTGCACCCACACCCTCAGGAAGCTACGGTGGATTTCCATCACACAGTGTGGTGGATTAACTGATGGTCAACCTGGAACCACCAGCTGAACCCGGTCAGAGCAGTGCTGGGTGTCTGGCCCACCTCAGGATTGTTGCCAATAACACAAAAGGAGAACGGGAGGGGAAGATGGTGCTGTTGATTTTCCTGGAGAAGCTTGTCTTGCTGATTTTCCTGATAGGAGCTCAGCTGTCCTCATCATGGGAGAAGCTTGGGTCCTTACTGTCACTAAACATCGCTGTAGTTCTCCTTGCAGGAGCTCTGGTCCTTACCTTGAGTGTCACTTCCTGGCTCCAGTGCAGATCCCTCAGCCTGCTGCCACAGATCCTTCATCCCGCTAATGCAGACTTTCCTAGCTTCCACCACTGACCTTTGGGCCTTCCCAGTGCAGATCCTTGGTACAGACTGGCATGAGATACGGTCGTGGGCTCTAGGCCTTCAGCTGGACTTGTGGGGGGGCACTGCTATGGCTTCTAGGTCTTCAGCTGGACTCATGCAAGACATTGCGGTAGGATGCAGGCCCTCAGCTGGATTCTTTGGGGCTCTAGTGCGTGGACAGATCTCCCACACTCTTTTTCATTTGGGTGAATATTATAAAATAATCCTATAAATTATGTGTCCCGTATTAAACTGTTTCCCTTGTGAACACTGACCACAATAAGCAGGAAGGCCGCCCTGCCCCGGGTCGCTGTCTCTGCACTGTATCCCACCCCGACAGCCACCGATGTGATCATAGAATAGCTCTTCCTGTTCCAGTACCTCACAAAATGGATGGCATAATCACGTAATATGTGCTTTGCTTTGAGAGTCATCTACACTGCTGTGTGTTTTCTGTTCATGTTTACCGTATATCACACTTTGTTTATCCACCCCCCCACTAGTGTATGTTGAGGGCTGAAGAACAGTGACACACGCGCTCCTAAGTCTTGTGTGGGTCCATATTCATTTTTCTTGGATAGCTAGGGAGAAATTTCTGGGTCATAAGATGAGTGCATACTAACCGTACTGAGAAGCTGCTGGACAACTTTCTAATGGAGTCTGCCATGTACACCTGCTCTGCACTCTCCGATACTTGGTAGTCTCAAACTTTATAATTTTAACTCTTCTGGAGGTTGTTCATGGCATCTTATTATAGGTTTTAAGTGATTTCCCTGATGACTAACAATGATGATCATCTTTCCCTGTGCTTACTGGCCACTATACACCTTCCCTGTAAAGTACCTTTTCAAGTCTTTGCTTTTTTTTTGTCTTGTGTGCTCTGAGTTCTTGAGGCCTGAACCCCAAGTACAAACACTGTGTTGCCAACATTTTCTCCTACTTTGTGCCATTTTTTTCATTTTTAAATGATATCATTTGTAGAGCAGCGATGTGTAATTGTGATGAAGTCTGATGTATCAAAACATTTTTAATCTTATGAATAATGTTCTTTTTATCCTAAGAAATCTTTGTGCACCTTTGGGTCACAAAGATTGTTTTCTCCTAAAAGTTTTATAGTTTTAAGTCTTATAGCATTTAGGTGTATGATCTATTTTTAGATCATTTTTGTATATCCTATGAGATAGAGATCCAGGTAACCTGTCATATACTGAAAAGATTTATCTTTTTTTAACTTCTTGGCACCTTTGTTGAAAAATCAGTTGGCCACATATGTGTGGGTCTTTCTGTACTTTTCTATTCGATCCTATTGATCCATTTTGCCTATGATTCATGTTCTTCTAAAGAGGTAAAACATACATTATTTCCTCTGTTTTGCTGTGGGAGGAGTTGAAACTACAGCAATGGCTGATATGTTCCCAACATCCCTTCACAACGCAACAAGAATTCACAGACTGAGAAAAATAAGAGCAGTTTCCATTGCATTATTCTTCAAAACGAATCAGTTCTTCTTATATCAATGACTATACGCCGTGGTAACACTAAAAGGCATTGAGTAAGTTTTCTAAGTTGACTGCTACTTGGTGAACTAGCCAGAATGGATACAGTGGTAGAAGATACACCTCAGGCTTGCTCCTGTTTGGGGCCCCTGATAAGCCCCTCCCATGCGCACCCTGACTGCAGCCCTGGCGCACTGGTGGATCCCTGCTGGCCCCTGCCTATCACAATGGAGAGATCTGTGCTTCGCTTCGTTGGAAAGGAAACTGAGCCCATCCTCCTGATTTTACAATTCATCACGTTTCCATTCACCCTTGTGTCCTTCCCAGGAAACAAGAATAAAAGACATTCCACACTCAGGCTACTTCTCTCCCTGGCCCCTCCACCCAGCCCTAAGTGGTGTTTCTCAATTCTTAGTGAACAAACTCGAATCTGGGAATTCTCAATATCATTAAGTTATTCTATACTTTTCATAGGATTTTTTATGTGCTTTAAAGTAACAAACAATAGTAACTGTTATACACTGAATAATTTTTCCACAATAAAGTTATACAAAAAGTTTCAGAGGTTGTAACACAAAAGATTAATAAATGCACAGTTTATTATCATTGTTATCAATCGCTATGGTACTGGGATAAGACTATATATTTTAATAATGTTAAAAATCAGTACCTGATATAGACATGTAATAAGAAAACATTAAGCATAGTGAACATTAACACAAATGTCAAACAGAAATTTTTTAAATGAAAAATATCATGAAGACTTGATCTTTTAAAAACTATTTTTAAATGAGAATTTTTTTTTTTTTTTGAAACAGGGTCTTACTATGTAGTCTAGGCTGGCACTGAACTCACTATGTAGCCCAGGCTGGCCTCAAACTCGCAGCAATCCTCCTGCCTCAGCCTCCTGAATACTGGGATTATGGACATGCATCACCACACCTGGTTAAATGAGAATTTAAAACACAAAATATTACATTGCTATATCTGCGAGACATGACTTTTGTATCATGACAAATACCCAAGATACAGAGAACTTTCTTTTACTTTGTATAGACGTGGGTATGATCTCCAAGTTGGACATCAGGATACATTTTGATTCACTTAATTTCACTTTTTTAACAATAAAAATACTTTATATGCTTGCCCTGGTTCTGGGCTTGCCATTAAAGTATCAGTTTGCTAATTCAGATTATAGGTCACTTTTTCATTTTATACTGGAGGATTCCACTGCAGCGTTTTTATCCTCACTTGTGTCTGTTCTGTTAAAGTATTTTTTTATTGGTACACGTTTGCAGTAAATAATGGTTATATTCATTATGGGGAATCTTACAAGTACCTAACACAGCTCATTTAAAATAATCGCATCCTGTAGCAAATACCAAACACCAGAAACCCTCCAGGAGCATCACTAGGTACAGTACTGGAATAATGTGACTCTGGGGTAGCCAGGTGAGGTACACAGTACCACACAGCCTCGCGGCAGAACTGCAACGCTCAGAACTTGTGTGCTGTCAGAACTTATTCCTCTGAACACGACTCAGACAAGCTTTACTATGTGAACGCACTTAGGAAAGCTCTGCTTGCAGTGACTCACCATCAAAGCAGACAGGGTTGGAAGCCGGGGGGCCACACACAACACCACAGTGGATGGGGACAGATGGCGACGCAAGCTCCCCGCACCCCCCAGTTCCCTGGAACCAACCACCCCATCGTCCCACCGCCCTCAGCTCACATGCCACACCTGCTTTCCACATGAGGTCAGTGGGTTCCTGCAGATCCCTAATTTCCACCTAGACAGCAATCAGGAGCACCCAAATATGCCCCATTTCCTGACTTCTCCACAGTTTGTTCCAGCATTCGGGATATGGCAAAGCACACTGCTGTGAGGAAGCAACCCCTGAGGGACCCGTTCTCTTGGGCACCCTTACCTAGGCTTTCCTGCCCTCCTCGTGACTCCCTCTTCAGCACGTCCTGGGCTCACTGGGTGTGCCCACCCCACACAGGGAAGCACACTTCCTTCTGCTTCCTCCGCGGCACACTACCGACCCGACTGGACCGGAACCGCCACCCCCTCTCTGACGCTGCCCCCCAGAACTGCTTTCTGAAACCCTGGGACAGCGCTCTGGGCCCGCCCAGCTCTCCTTACTGCACACTGGTCAAGGCCTCTGACTTCTCCTAAGTTAGGGTGTTTTTCAAGGCCTGCATCCCAGCCCCCTAACCTGAAAACACTCTTCCGAATTCTAAGTCACTCTGACCCCATCACTGACCCACAAACCTCACTTCTAACCTCAACCTCCCTCTAGTTCTGCAGGCAGGACTCCTACCTGCCCCTTGGGCACCTTTACTTGGAAATGGCCCGAGCACTTGACTTGGGTCGGGGCCACACAGCCCCAGGCCGAAGCTATCTTGGACGCCCTTCCCTTCACCACACTCGGCAGGCACAGCCCCATCCGCCCCTTCCACTACCGCCAGGACTCACCTGCTGCACCACACTGCGCTCCCGCGCACACCGCCACCTTCCGCCCGGGGCCTGCACACCGCTCTTCTCTCCCTCCCGTGCCCTCCTTTCACCCAGGTCGGTCTCAGCGCCGTGGGCTAAAGCATCCCGACAAATTCACATCAGATGGAAGTGAGAGCGCCCCAGGCCCAGACCCCGACCCAAGCCTCATTCGGAAATGAAGGCCGCTTCGGATTAAACCCCTCACGTGAGTTCACAAGCTTAACCAAGATGCCTGGTCCTTGTGAAAAGAGGACATCCAGACACAGATGCCCACTCAGGACTCACCGCACAAGCCCTGCAGACACCTCCGGACTTTCTGCCTGGTAACTGAGACGCAGTCATTTCTGCTGCTTACACCACGCAGCTTGCCACACGTTGTGGCAGCCCCAGCAAGTTAATTATAACCATAGCTCAGATCTTAGCTCAAATGTCATTTCTTCCAGGAAGCCTTCCATGATTCCTTCAAATGAACTCCTTTATACACTGTCACGGTGCACTTTGCTTTTCCTTAATGGCACTTATCACATTTACCTCTAGAATTAATGACTAATATTTAGCGCCCCAACAGTCTGTAAAGGTCGGTCCAGACACTTAATTGGTTTGCCCTGCTTTCCCGTCTGAATTATGGAGCCCCATCTGAGGTGACCTTAATCATTAAGTATACTCACTCACTGCCTGTTCCTCTCATCACACAGCCTAGGCCCCAGTTACACAGCAGCGTCCGATAGTAACTGTGTTTATTAATCACCCTCCAAATGCACCACAACTGTTCCGCTCACTGTTAATTATGTATTCAGTGCTCAGCACAGGGGAAGCTAGTCACACAGCAACAGTAATTACACAGTACATGTCGAATGGATGAACGAGCTTGTTTGATAATGGCAGGGATTTCATTACAAAGAAGTTTCATCACCGTAGGCTAAAACACACTTAAAACAGCGGAGCTTTAACCTCCTGCATGCTAAAGTAAAGGAAGTCTTTTTCAGTAATGACATGCTGTTCGTCAGTTTACTTCTGCTTTCCAGTTCATATTTAATATTTAGGAATATATGCCAACAAAACAGATTAAAGGCACAGCTCTCAGGCATGAGTGACCTCAAAATGATTTCAATTCACGGAATAAAGACATGAAACTTAACTACTTTCTTGGTCAAATTTCTGCTCTCAAACACTAAAATAGAAAAGAATCAAAAGAAGTCTTTTTAAGATAATAAAATCAAAACGTGTTTTCCTTTGACTGCTCTATATTGCTGAAGTAATGCTAGGAAGTTAAAATTTTTTTCCTTTTAAAGAGTAGGAAAATTTATTAGATAAAAGGATAGGGACTAGGCATAGCTTCCCAGAGACAGGAGTCCCAGATGGGCTGCCCAGAACGTTTTAAATGTCCTTTCCTCCACTATTCTGCGTCTCGTAGTGGACACTCACTTTCTGTTTCTTACAGCTTTTGCGTTGATGTGTAACAGTTCGCGCAGCTGTAATCATATCCTCTGACTATGGGAAAAACAGCCACATAGGAACAATGATAAGCCAATGGAGAATCTCTATGTGGAAGACAAACAGTATCACAAAAGCCAGAAGATCCTACCCTAAGTGCTATTGTTTGCAGTCTGTTACCTGTAATCAGGAAATCTCTTAAAAGAGTTCCTTCTAAACAAGAATTAAGGAATGGCAGAAAAGACTTACTACAAAAGAACAGACTCATCTAAAACCAATCAGCCCAACGGACAAGCCACACTGGGAACTGGACACCAGACAAAGCCCTGGCTTTCGAAGGGTTAAATGCCAATTTATTTAATATGAGCGTGCTTCAATTTTGAGGGGGTTTTCCTTCTTTTATTTTTAACTTAAAATTTCTTGACCTCAAAAAGATCCCAACACCTTTTCCCAAAATATGCCATAACTGGAAATATAAAACAGGTATCACCCAAATGACTTGGCGGGGGGTCCTTTACTTTTTAAAGTAAATGTATTGACTTTTTTAAAAGTTTATTTTCAAGACTAAAACTAAAAAAAAAATCTCATAAAAGGCTTTTAATAGTTAAAAAAAAATACCACAAACACTAGTCATAACTAGCTACTCAAGATAAGGTTGTCTTTAAAATAATATACTAGTCATAACTAGCTACTCAAGATAAGGTTGTCCTTAAAATAATATACATTAAATTTTTAAAATAATTCTGATAAAAATCACATTGCTATTGCTTCTTAGCCTTTTGGCTAAGATCAAGTATAAAAATCACATTGCTAACTTTTAGAAAAATTTAGTTACTCTCAGTTTGTAAGAGAAAATAGGGACTATCTACAATCTAATTTGTTATCCATTAAAAAATATTCTGATAAAAACACTGGAAAACTCAAAATTTCAAACAGCAGCTTCCATTATTTCAGACATTCCAAGTTCAGCACTTTTATACTGCCACTCTTTCAGCACTGCCTTGCTCCAAAAAATAAAGCTACTGAAGGTACAACTTGTCACCCAGTAAAAATATTCAACAAAATTTTACTTTAAAGTATCTTTTCCTTCTTCAGATTGGCTTATGCAACATATGAAACAACATAGAAGTTTCAGCCTTTTAAGAGATGCTTTGTCAGGCTGACGGTGTACCTCAGTGGTAGAACGCTGGCCCTGGGATTGATTCTCAGCCCTGAAAAAAAGAAGAAGACGACTCTGCCAACAACGCATGCAGAGATCACCCTGTGGCGCTCACACCACACAGAGGGCACGGGCCCGTGGTTCCCCGGAGAGGCTCACTGTTACTGGCTTGCACAGCTACAACTCATGAGTGGGCGTAGTTCTCCATCCCCTAGCCATGAACAGAAATACAATGGTACCTTGGGTCACAAACTTAATTCTTTCCATGATTTTGGTCAAAACCCAGATTGGACCAGAAACAAATCAAATTTTACCCAAGTAGGGCCAGGTTGTGATATCTCAAGAAGTTTTACAAAGTTCAGTCATCTCCTAGAAAGAGTCTTACAAAACAAGCAGTATGAGAAGCCCACACCAAGCTGCTGCTAACAGTCAGGCAGAGCTACTTGCATTTTGCAAATTCACCCGAAGTCTTGAAACCCACAGCCAGCGTTTCCTGCACTTGCAGCTGAGGGCCTGGAGCACCCCAGCCGGAACCTGGGTCTGCATGGAGGCTCTGTGGCCCTGGCTGCGGTGTCTCTCCTCTGCTTCTGTGCTCTCCACCCCCACCCCAAATGCCACGGCAGGACAAGAGATCTGCTGCTACTTTCCAAGACATCAACACTGTGAACAGAAAAAATACTAAAAACAAAAAAGTAGTGTTTATATAAATTACACCATTCAGGAAACTATTATGCCTAAAACTAAGATAGGTATTTTGAAATACTAACTTTTAAGTAATGGAGACTACTCTGACACATTCCTTTAAATCTCATCTGCCCGAAAAATGTCCAGATGGTCTAGCTATGATCAGAAGGAATAGTCAATCACAAGGTTGACAAGTAGGCAGGAAAATAAAGGCTTGCACTTCAGGTATTCAAACAAGTATTTCAAAAATGTGCCTGTCTTAACAAGCACCATTCTAAGGTTTAAGGGGGTAACACACACCAGCTTTCAGGTTCCAGTTTCCCATTAATCTGACATCAGCGAAGAAACCCGATAACTTGGTATCTCTGAAACAGAACCTTCTGCTTCTGTGATTACTTTTTCCACACTCAAGATCCTTTTTAGTTGGCAAAAGTACATTTATTAATAAACCTACCCTCTGCAGAAACATTTCTGAGATGCCTCACATCCACCTGTAAATGCCCATAAGGAATCATTTTGAACAACTAATCCTCTGCTGCTAGGTAACACAGATTAACTCCAAATGCTCTCTCTCCTGAAACTGGAAGCCAACTTGTTTCAGATCATTTGAAGCTACTTTCTACTCCCTCTTGGCAAAGGGTTTTTCTTTTGAGGCTTCCTAGGTCATAAGACTGCCCCTCTGTAAGCAAGGATTGCACTGATCACCTTCTTCAAAGGAAATGCAGCATAGGATGGTCTCTCACCATAGTTTTGACATCAAAGTACACCAGGACTTCCTACACCTTTGGAATTGACAGCGTTAGTCTACTCAAGCTAAGGACTTCAAAGAGTTGGCCCCCGGCCAGCCACATTTGCCTTCGATCCAAGTTAATCCTCCTTAAGGAAGAAATGCAGGTCTTATTTACCAGGGCAAGCTAAGCTCTGTCTTCCTACAGTCATGCAGCTTTAGCCGAAAATACATCTGAGGCTATGCTAAGCTTTGAGTGTGTCGTAAGGCACAGAGGAGACAGTGGACAAATCTCCCAGTGTGTGAGCACCTGCACCTGACAGCACAGGAAGTTCCAACTATCAGGTACACAGGCGCACCTATCACCAGTGTTACAGCTGAATCTGGGGTCTTCACTGATTGAATTGGTTGCTGCCTGCACAGGGAATCAGAGAAAAACCACACAAAGAGGCAGCATGAGTTTAACTGCAGCTTGGCCACACAGGGAAGACAACTAACTAATCTGCCTTCCCAAACCCACAGAAGCATCACAATTTACAGGGGCAGGAACAAGAACAAAAGCCCAGAAGTACACGTAGGTAGATCCTGCCAGGCTGTGGGCCCAAGGGAAGGCAGCTGGAAACATATGTTGCATGTCTGGTTTTCCAGGCACTGTGAATCCTTGGTACCAGGGGCCAAGACTGAGGGGTTAGCTTCAGCTTCTGCTCTCAGCAGGATGGGGTGACCTGTGAGACACTGGCTGAGACTGCGGGGAAAAATCAAAACTGAGGCTTCTCTAAAAATCCCTCTTTAGAGGCACACCATTATACTTCTGTGCCCCCCTTCCTGCCCTGGAGCTCTCTGGACACTCACTGTCCAGTTCCACAGCCCAGCTCTCTGTCATCAGGAGGAGGACCGCAAGGCAGGAGGAGAGCAGCACGGGGGCAGTACTGAAGGCCTCTTCCCTCGGCCCTCACCCCCAGGCTGTGCAGCTCTCCTCCAAGCGTCTCCTTCCAAGCTGCCCTAGGCAGGCCTTCCACTCACTCTTCCACAAAGCTCTAGGAATCTCCCTCCACGGGCACCAAAGGCCTGCTCACAGCCCTGGCTCTGTGGCACTGCAGGAGGGTGGAACCTCAGAAAGGAAGTGAGCTCACTGAGGCTGTGTCCTGAAGGACCCTGAGACCAGGACCCTTCCCACCTTTCTACTGCCACCCCGCACTGCCAGTGTAACCTACTGGGCCATGAGCTATGGACCAGAAACTTGGAACCTGTGAGCAAATACACCTTTCCTCCTTGCCAACTGCTCACCTCAGGTGTTTCATCACAGCAGCAAAAAGATGACTCACACATTGCTCCTTCCTAAGCATCAAGAGCTCTCTGTGAAATACCATACCACAAAACAAGACAGAAATTTCATCCTGTCACACAAGTTAGGAACAATTCCATTAGGACAAAATATTGTTGTGTTCATACCTTTTGAACAAAACCCAACCATGGACCTTGGCACCACAAAAAAAACAAAGCTTATGATTTTATATGATCACCACACGGTCTTCTATTAATAATAATATCCTTTAATTGTTCATTTGTCTTGCTATCACCACTTATTAACAGGAAGTAATAAGTATAAACAAATTACAAGAGAAAACTGTGCAAATTCTATCTATTTAACTTATTATTCTTCAACTGACTTTGAAAAAAGTCAGCTTTATTGGAATTAGTAGTATAGACAGCTAAATTAGACAGAAACTATATGCAGTCAGAGGGGCCCTGGGCCCTCAAAGAAGTCAGCACAAAAAACAAGGAAATCAAGACTGTGATTGGAAGCAAACCTGAAGAGGACCAGGCCTCAAAGTGGAGTTCAAATAGCCAGGACCGCAGGCCTCCCCTAGAGATAAACAGCAGCTTGAGGTTACACTACAATTAGCACCGCCTGGTGCAGTGAGCCCTGCCACGCATCAGACACGGAGGCGAGTGACCAGATCAACTGGACCCACCCCTTTCCAAAACTTCCTTTGTTCCTTCCATGTACGCCTGCTACAAGACTCGTTTCCCTGTTAGATAACTGTATTAGCTAGGCGACTACACTTGCAGTCCCACAGGCTGACTGTGCTGTGACCCAGGCTGCGACTTCGCTGTATAAATCACCCCTGACAAAGCATCTCACTGGCCACCCACTTGGGACCCCTCCTGGAAATCCAGGAGTGATTCTTATTTCCAATAAAACTCTCCTAACCCCCTTGTTTGGTTCAGAACTTTCCTCCACGTTGTGAGTTATCTTCCCCATGACATCAGCAGAAGCCTACGCAGCTTGTGGAATACCAGAGCGCCATGGAAGCTTGATTTGGGCTCCCAGTGCTAACATCATCAAAGAGAGTAAAAGAGGAGACTGAACCCCAAAAGTAGCCTCTAATTATGCCCACCCCAGAAACTCCCCAGAGAAACAGACTGAGCACTCTGGAGGCCAAACCATGGCAACTCTCCCCGCTAAGCCTAAAGAGAAGGGAAATCCCCGGGCTCTCCGAGACCTTTGCAAGGATCTGCCACATAAAAAACATCATAGGTTTGCTATAATGTTTGGTCATCGCTGCCTTTCTGCTCCAGGCCCCCGGTGCCTAGCGGCGTCCACTAGAGGCTGGGTGACCTATGCTGTTGCACACAGCAAGCTCAGGAGCGGCCAGGAGAACCCACCTGTCATCTTGCCGGTCAGGCTTGGAAGCTACAGACAGTGTGAAACGATGCCCCTATTGAAATGCTTTTATTTTGAGAAATAAGAGTTACTGTTCATGAAATATGTGACGCATGTTGAACAAATGTGCAATAAGTTTGTTTTTAGCAAATTAATGAATAAGCTTTTCTTAAATTGCTGTAATTTCTGCTCTAGTACATGATGGTAGATAGTACTCACACAAACGAAAGCTCTCTCAGCCCCTCAATGAACTTCAAGAGATTTTGCAAAGAAAGGGTTCTGTAGACCAGAAAGCTGGAGCACTGCTGGCCCAGGGGCTAGAAAGTTCCGGGAAGACTGAGAGGACCTCGCCAGGACAGCAGCACACAGATAACAGTGTGGGCCTAGAGGCAGCTTCTCCCCACGGAGCCTGGCTTGTGCTAATTCACACCCACAGCGATGTCCCTAGGATGGATTTCTGCTGTGCTCTGAGGACTCCAGAACTCTCCATCTTCCTAAGGTAATATGCAAACTACTCACTTAAGGTCTAAGCTCCCTTATCCTCGGAGCCGGAGGGCAACAAGTGATCTTTTGGTGTCACAGGTACTTAGCCCAATATAAAAGGCAGTCCAATTCAAGCTAAACTATATGGGTGACCACACATGTTCTAAATATCAGATAACTTGAAAATGTCCTGAAAAGATTTTTATTTAATCAAAGTGGTAAGCTATGAACATCTACCTTCAATATTTTAAAGGAAGTCGTCTTTTCCATGCTACACAGTAGAATGTAAACTTTTCTTTCAACCCGTGTGAGCCGTGTGTGTGACTCCTTGTGCCTGCTTAGTCCGTGTGTGCGGTAGGCAGAGTCTGCGTTCCTTGTGGGCAGCACAGACACGCCTTCGTTCCTCCCGCCCCTCCCTCTCTGCATCTCTGCTCTCCTCCCCACTTCCTGTTATCTTGTTTTTCTCTTCACACTGTGGGTTTCTCATATAAAAAAGAAACCATGTCTTACTTGAGCTTGTGCGCCTGATCTCTCTCACTTAACGTAATGATCTCACTGTGCCTTCCTTTTTCTACAAATGAGTTCATCCTTCTTTATGGCGGAGTAGCGCTCTATTGTGTGTAGGTACCACATTTTCTTCACCCACTCCTGAGCATATACCCTCAATACAGAAACTAGGGAAATGTATTCCATACCATGAATTAGGTAAACTCAAACATACACACACTGGAAATTTTAAAGGGATAGATGCCATAAATGATATTTTAAATTATTCTAAATTATTAGTGGTTCAAAAACATTCACTAAGCACTTAGAACTTTTCAATTATAAAAATATATTCTCTAGGCTCTGCTTTGGCCCAGACAGGTTTTTTGTTTCTACTGTGATTTTTTATTTTTTTCCTCCAGAAACTAGTTTTATTTGATGTGCCCAAGTCTTAAGTTTCTCAATAAAGAAAAGAGTCACCATTAAAAAAACTTTAGCTTAAATAATTTATGTATTAATATAGTAAGAAAATTGTTAGTACACATGCTATTTTTACATTTGATCTTAGTCAAAGGCTAAGAAACAATACGCATGCTTTTGTGAAAAAGATTTAATCCAAAGATTATGAATTATGTTAGCTTCTTATATTGCACATCAATACAAGCAACAATCACTGAATGTTCTATAATCTCCTACAAAACGCCTAAAATGTCAACTACGCACTGCCATGAGCTGAGGCTTATTTTCTGTTATTAGGAAAGACTATACTGCCTGAGTATGCGGCAACAAGGTTGTGAGAATTTCCTAAGCGAACATCTGAAAGAACAGAAACCACCTCCTGGGCCCCCGCGTACACAGGCACTGAGACAGGCATCTCATGCACTTCTCTGCTCATCCTTACAGGAACCTAGGAGGTGGCAACCGCAGGCTCGGAGAGGGAAAATGTCCGCCCAGCTCTGCACACTGCACAGGACGCTGGATGTAAAGTCAGAGCCATTCGGACTCCGAACCCTGGGGGTAGACTAGACCAGTGTTCTGAAAACAGGTAAATATCACAGGCCTCCAGAAGCTTCTAAAAAACAGCTTCCTGCTTCGGAATGCACCTGCCTGTACCGCTCTGATTCTAACACCATGATGCTTTATATATTTACAAAATAAAAAGGAAACAATACCAGCTTGAACCTATAGCTGAATACACACAATCCTGACTAAAGCACAACCAAATAACATACCCATGCCAAACGGATAGACAAGGGCTAGCTCTGAGCAGCACAGCCTCGCTGTGCGTTCTAAAGCTAGAGGAGAAAAGAAGTGTACACAAATACTCTGTCTGTCAGTGTGTTTCTCACAGTGATACAGACTAGCGACTCTGAGCTGCCTTCTGTCAGGGCTTCTCAGCTCTGCACTCTGGGCACGGTGGACCTACAGTTCCTTGTGATGAGGGCTGTCCACACCCTGCAGGATGCTGAGGAGCACCCCTGGACTCTATCACTAGGTGTCATTTACGTTCTCCCAACCAAGACACAACAATGTTTCCAGACATTGGGAAATGTCCCCCAGGTGAGCAAACTGCCTCCAGTTGAAAACTGATTTGTATGCAGAACCAATTTAACAAGTAGTAAATATGTTGTAGATTTGATCTTGGGATTTCTTAGTGCTGGAGAAAAAGGGAGCTCTGTCCTGTTAGACTGGAATCAGAGGTGGTAACACACAGTGCGTAATTAGATGGACACTGAAACAAATACACATGTGTGCATTTGTTAGAATCGTTTACACACGATTCTTAGCTCTGCTGCTCACTAAAAGCAATGACAGCCACACAGCAAGGATGGCAAGCAGCACAGACAGCACCCAGATCTTGGTTTCTAAGTATCATTCCCCAGTAAAGCTGGGCAGGTAGAACACAGCCTGAGCCTGGTCTACCTGCTGTGCCTCACAGAGAGGGGGGTGCTAGAGGGAAGGACATGCAAAGGACACCGAAGCCAACTCAGGGTGCTCCAATGCCAAAAATGGGACAATCTGAGCAACAAAATAAACTGACAATAGTAACACATTACAACCATGGACTAAAGTCAGTATTCACAAGGCTACACTGACATAAATAAATGAGAGGGCACAGTTCTTCCTTGTAGTAGCTTCCAAGTGATCCAATGTAGAAAGAATGGTGGAAATACAGGAAATCACTACTAGGCAAGTATGGTAGTAAGTATTACAGGAAAGAACCATAAATGGATGCTAAGATTAGTAAGTAAAAGTTTGAGGAAAATAGGCTATTTGCATAGTCTGGCTGTATCTCCCCACATGACACTCAAGAAGGGAAAAGGAGTGACTCTACAGAGTAAAAACTGGGCAGATCCATCACACTTTAATTTCCTTCCTCTTTTGCCATTCTATTAGAGTTCCTCTGACTATCTGCCATTCCCACATTATTGAGGTAGAAAAGGGTCTATGGGAAAGGACGATTGCTAATGGACTGATTACTGATGATCGGCTTTTGATCCCCAGCCATACTGAGTGCACGTGGTGCTGGGTGTGGGAGCCTCGCCCGAGGACGGTTACCATCAGCTGAGAGGCAGAAATGAAAAAGGATAATGAATTTCTCCTGTTGGTCTTAGTTACATTCTTGGTCCTAATAAAAGGCGACTGAGATGAGTGATCGCGGCTTCAGTCCCAGAGGCTGTAAGGCCCCTGATCCCAGAATTTGGCCTCTCTTGTTTTTCTTATCTCTTTGACCTTTTTTTATTCATCTGCGGGCACCTCGTTCTCGGGACCTGTCACTACAGTTAATACCAACATATGGAGCCAGGAACAGGGACTCAAGTACGAAAGTACAACTTGAGTACCGAAGCAAAGTCTTCGAGACTAGGATAAAGAAATTAAGGACTTGAGTACAAAAGTAAGTCTACAAGACTAGAGTACGAGAATAAGTCTTCGAGATAGAGTACAAAAATAAGTCTAAGAGACTAGGATATGGAAATAAGTCTTCAAGACTAGAATATGGAAATAAGTCTTCGAGACTAGGGTATAGAAATAAGTCTTCAAGACTAGGATATGGAAATAAGTCTTCAAGACTAGCATATGGAAATAAGTCTTCAAGACTAGGATATGGAAATAAGTCTTCGAGACTAGGGTATAGAAATAAGTCTTCAAGACTAGGGTATGAAAGTAAGTCTTTGAGACTAGAAGAGGGAATTAAGGAAATTATGTCAGTGCTCGACGGACCGGAAGAGAATCGGTAGGCAGGTAAGCCCCGTCTCCAGGATTGTTCATCAAGGTTATGGGAAATTTTCTGTTTCAGAAAAAATACAAAACAAAACAAGAGATTTTACAGAAGATAGGAAATGAGGATCCGACACAACCCTCAGCCCCCATATATGGTAAGTTTAACCCTTTTAGAGACCCACCTCAGTCAACTGCTCAAAGACCATTACCTATGACTACGGTTATGAAGGCTTTTGCCGAAGCCAGACAGGAAGGAGATCTGGATGCTTGTTAGGCTTTTGCTATGTACCCAGTTACAGTTACTCAACTACCAGGAGATCAGGAAAACCCCAAGGGTATGTGCGGTATAATCATGCTCCCTTATCCTTAAAAACCATAAAAGAGTTGAAGCAGGCATGTGTTTCACATGGAGTGAATTCTCCTTATACTTTTGGGTTGATTTCAGGACTAGCTCAGTCTGACTGTTTAATTCCATGGGACTGGGAGATGATCGGACGTACAGTTCTCAATCCCACTGAATTCCTCCAGTTCAAAACGTGCTGGAGAGATGAAGCAGAACTGATGGCCCGTCGTAATACCATGCTAACCTGCCAGTTCCTATTTCTGTGGACCAACTCATGGGCTCTGGTAATTGGTTTGGGATTGATCAGCAAATAGAATATAATGATGAGGTAGTTATTCAAACTAAAATGTGTTGTCTTCAACCTTGGGAAAAAGATTACTGCTCCTGGCCAGACTGTTCCTTCCGCGACTCAGGTTATTCAAGTGCTAATGAGCCCTACATAGAGTTTATAGCTAGACTAAGAGAAGTACTCCAGAAAGCGGTGTCGCAACCTGCCTTAAGAGAACTATTATGGAAAATGTTATCCTACGACAACTCAGAATGCAAAAAAAGTTTTAAGACCTTTAAAATCTCCGGAAGTTACTTTGGATGAATATAAAAAAGCTTGTCGGGATATAGGATCAGAAACCTTTAAAGCAGGATTGCTTGCAGCTGCTTTAAAGGGAAACAGCCCTTGTACTCAACGGAATGTTAAATGTTTCGAATGCGGTAAAACAGGGCACGGGAGAAAGGAATGTAGATCAGCAAGACCAAGAATGGATGACTGTATAAAATGAAAGGCTAATATTTCAGAAGATTCTTTGCCTGTTAAGGTTTGTCTTAGGTGTCAAAAAGGACGGCACTGGGCTCATCAGTGTCGATCAAAATATCACAAAAATGGTACTCCTCTGAAACTGGCGGAAAACTTCAGCTCGGGGCCCAGCCCGGGGCCCAAGGACAAACAATACGGGAAGCTACCAAGCATCTCTAGCCAGCAGCAGTTACACACACAAGGAGATCAGTGACCTCTTTGCCGCTGGGTGCTGAGCCAGGCAAGGAGCGCATGTGCTTCAGGCAAAAATATGGCTATTATCACTGCAAAAACTGCAACGTTCGCTGGGAGAGTGCATACGTATGTGCAAACAAGGTTTACTTTAAACAGTTTTGCAGAACATGTGAGAAACCTTACAACCCTTATCGAGTGGAGGATATCACCTGTCGCAGCTGTAAAAGAACTAGATGTTCCCGCTCAGTAAGACTTCGCCCTGTGGGCCCCACACACTCTCACCGTGAAGACTGGTGTGAGAGATGCAGGGGCAGGCGCCTGTCCTGTGCCGGCGCTGGTACTTGGAATCCAGACAGGAACAAAATATGTGGTGGCCAGAACGAAAGCGATGGCCAGCGTGCACAGAGGCCGGGCACATCCCCTGTGGCTACAGAGGCAGTAACCACAGAGCCGCTTGTGGGGGGTACACAGGCAGTGGATCCCGTTCCTGAAAGTCTATGTTATAGGATCACTTTCCTCTGTGGTCCCATAATCTCCTTGATCAGAAAATTAGGGACTCAACAGAGTTATAGGATGTCATAGTGGAGGTTCTCTTATGTGCTGAGTCTATACTGACCTCAGAGGGCATAGCCAAAATATTGGCTGTGTTTTTAGCCCAAATTATCTTTCTGATATTTAGTCTCCAGATCTCAGTTGTTAAACATCCAGCAGAGAAGATTAATGATATAACATCATAATAAAGGCAACAAGCTTAACATTATAATATAATCTAAATAGCACACACCTTGGAACATACAAATGGAACCATAATTTTTTAACAACCATAGATTTTCCAGTATTTAAATCTTAATAGAATATTAACAAACAACAATTACATATATCCATCCAGAAATTTAACAATCAAAACCTTATATGACATTGCTACATGACAATTATGACATTGTGTAACATACTTAAATTTTCATTTTGACATAACATAACCCTTTCAACCAATCATCTCTATCTTATACTAATCTGTTATCATTTAACAAAATACACATATGTTTTTCAATGGCAAAGGTGTGAATTTGAACAAAAGTCTTATCATAAGCAACTCTTGCTTTACAGTTTGAAGACCTATATGTATGAATCATGAATACATTTCAATACACTATGAAATTAACAATAATAAATTGCCATACACATATGAAAACTTTTGTTTCTTTAGTTTTGTATAAGAACATCTTTCATGAGAACACCTTATTTTTTATTTTTTCTGAAACACTTTTAACCATGACCAAATTATTGGGGGTATCTTCCAAGAGACTCTGGAGATCATTGGGGGTTCCTTATTAATGAACAAAGGTTGGCCACTCCTTTATTCATCGATTGGAGTCCTACCCAACAATTTTTCTGCTCAGGGATTATAGTTAAATATCTTTATTTAAATATCTTTGTTTAGACCATCTAACCATTGATAATTTCCTACTATTTCATCTGTAATTTGGTAAGCCCCCCTATTATTATGTTATCCTTCTTTTACTCTTTAAAATAAAAAAAAAAGATACAATTGCAGTGCAAATATAAAAGCATGCTTTCTCCTAAACTATTAGATGGTCTAAAACTAAAGAAACAAAAGTTTTCATATGTGTATGGCAATTTATTATTGTTAATTTCATAGTGTATTGAAATGTATTCATGATTCATACATATAGGTCTTCAAACTGTAAAGCAAGAGTTGCTTATGATAAGACTTTTGTTCAAATCTTTACTCATCAACGAGGAAGTTACCAATTGTCTTCCTTTTCTCAGCGTTTCCTGGATGAACTTCACTAGACTAAGGGGATGAGGCAAAGTACAATGATAATATCGCAAGAAATGACAATGGGTGTTTGTAAAAATAAGAACATAGTTCAGAGTCCATAACAATGATTAGCCTTCAATGTATATCTTGTGATCACACTTTTCGTTGATGCTTCAAAGGACTGCATTAAAACAAAAAGGGGGACATGTGGGGAAAGGACGGCGATTGCTAATGGACTGATTACTGATGATCGGCTTTTGATCCCCAGCCATACTGAGTGCACGTGGTGCTGGGTGTGGGAGCCTCGCCCGAGGACGGTTACCATCAGCTGAGAGGCAGAAATGGAAAGGGATAATGAATTTCTCCTGTTGGCCTTAGTTACATTCTTGGTCCTAATAAAAGGCGACTGAGATGAGTGATCGCGGCTTCAGTCCCAGAGGCTGTAAGGCCCCTGATCCCAGAATTTGGCCTCTCTTGTTTTTCTTATCTCTTTGACCTTTTCTTATTCATCCGAGAGCACCTCATTCTCAGGACCTGTCACTACAGTTAATACAAACAAGGGTCCACTTCTTTGTAGGGCAGATGGCCAGGACACCCCAGGAGCGAAGCAGAAACTCCTATGCCTCCCAGGAGGAATTTAACTGAGAACCTGAACCTTATAAGATGAGACCATATTATTGAAAAATAATACGATTCTTTTTAATCTGTAATTATTTTATTCTTGATTATCTCACAACTTAAAAGCACATGGTAAATAGACAATAAAAAAAATTGAGATAGAAATCAAGTAACTCTTTACATGTTTATGGACTATTTCTTTAAAGATCTGTCAAATTTTCAATTCAATAGAAAATATCCACTACCCTTACAAATGTTAATTGTTAATATCCATACCTCTCCCACCTCAAAATTGCCCTTTTGGGGCTCCTTACTTCACGACTGTTTTAAATGTTTTGACTCAAGAAAACAGTCTAATGTTACATGTTCATACTGGATACACAAACACATACATAAATACGTATGCAGATATTTACTCAAAAATTTGTTCCACTCTGTTCTTTTTGAAATAGAAGTATATCTTATGTCTCTTTCAAATTGTCCGATTAAAGACTCGTAAGGCAAGGATCTTCCTTTAAACCAAAGCTACTGGTATAAATGGCTACAAAAACCTTCAAGAAACCATAACAACTGAAAATGATCTGTTGCTGACTTTACAACTGCAAACTCCACCTACTGCGAACAGGGCTTTGCCAGTGAGTCTGTGAGGAAGCCACGCACGGGAGGGAACAGAAACCAACATTTGCCTGCAAAATCCACGTGGCAGGCACTACGTGCCACTTCAACCGTCCAGAGGGCACTGGCAAAGTCAGCCTGGTTTCTAGGCCTGAAAGGGTTTCACAGAACAAGTTAAACTGATCTCAACAAAGTTCTCAAAGAAGAACTGATTTTCCTACATACCAAACATGTTCTCTGTAACTCTTCCAGACGCTGTATTCGGGGTGACTGCCCACCAAGTTACACGCGGTCTTCGTTCTCTACACAAGAAAGCCACAATTTCTGCCAAACCACCTTCATTCTCAAGTAGTTCAGTGAAAAAGGGAAATGCTGCCCTCCTCAAAACCCCTAAGATAAACAGTCTTCCCACGGAAAAAGAACCTGCCACAAAGGCCTGAGCAGACTGCCTTCGCCAGAACTGAAAGGTCACTGAAGAAGTGACTCTGACGAAACAATGGTCCCTCACTGCTTTCTGCTTACAAAAGCAGCACACGCGTACTGAAGGGAAGCTGGAGCACACAGGAAAGCACAAACCATGAAACACCACCTGTGATCACCCGTGACCCCAAAGCCCCAACACCCTCTTCCCCTTCGGGGTCTGCGCTGCATTTCGTCTTTTTTATGCCCCGCCGTCAGACCTTAAGTCGGCATGCGGGCAAGCACATGTCCGCTCGCGCACACCTCACTCCAGGGCTCAGAGCTTGCGCACCCGAACAGCACAGAAACTACTCTAAGTCAGCTATTTGTTGCTGACAACACACTAGGGAGAGACACTGTCACCCCACCTCGGAGACAGGTATCAAGCCCAGGGAGGGAAACTGACTCAGTCCACAGCCAGAGCCAGGAAGAAGCCGGCGCAGCACACGCTCACGGCCCTCTGACTGCAGGGCCTCGCACTCCCCCCATCTCTCTCTGCCCTTCTGTAAAAGGGTGTTCATGTAGCTGTCCTGTGTGCAGCATTTCAAATGTAAAGGAAATAAACAGACTAGTATGAATACCCACGTGCCTGCCCCAGGGTGACAAAATCTTAACGTTCTGCTTTGCTTTTTAATAAAGTACTGCACACAGAATGCAGTCAGTCCCCTGTGGAACGTTCTGGGATCCTATTCTTCATCCTTCCAAAGACGTAACCACGGTCTCGGACTTGCGGGTTCTGCCCGTGCGTGTCTGACAACAACTGCTACACAGGTATCCATGAACAGCGCGTGTACTGCTCTGCAATGTCTTCCAGCTTTATGTGAACACCATCCGGTCCTAGCTATCACTCTGCTGTTTCTTTTTCACTCAGTGCTGTTTTGAGGAGTTGGCTGGTACACAGCTCTATTCTATTCTTATTAACTGCCACACTGGATGCCACAGCATGAGGACACTCGGATGCTTTCGCTGGCCTTTTCAGATGAACATGCAGGCAGCCCCACTGCGGGCACCTGTGATGCCCACCTCTGCACCCATCTGTGGGAATCACCCTCGAGTGGCTCATGAGGAAGACGCCCTGCTGGAAGAAGACTCCGTGCATAGAAAATGACAGCTGCTCACCACAATTCTCTCCCATTTCCTCTCCTCTCCTTACCAACTCCACAGAAGCAATAAAGTGTCACAGTTTCCTTTGTCCTGAAAACTACCTAATTTTCTCTTAAGAGTTATAATAGTAGTAAGTTAAAGAGACGGCCACCATTATTCATGAAAGGTGAACTTCAACAGTTTCATTATAAAAAGCTAGAAAAGACTGACAAGAGAATAAAACCCCTCTGGTTTCCTCAGTTTCATCACCTACAATTTATCTTATTCATTTGGGAATTGTTTATAGTAATGGGGCTGCGACTCACAGCCGGGTGCTCCAGCACTGAGCCACCCCAAGCGCCACCCTGCCGCTCCGCAGCCCGATCAGCTCATCTCCACACTGCGGTTGCTTTCACACTAGACGCGCCAGGGCTTCTGCAGCTTTCCCAGCGCCTCACAGTAAAGAACTCCCTTGTCAACCGCAGTCTTGGTTACAGAACAGAAATATGAATTTGGTACCACTTTAATAATGAAACAGTGAGAGCTTATAACAGGAGGGGCTGGTTATAACACACATATCTTAACCAGAAGAGGGGTTAGTACTTGTTTTCTCCATTCCAAATACGTACGTTCAAACTGTTACTGTGTTTTTCTCAGAGTTTAGCTTGCCTAGATTTTAAGTTTTATATGAAGAACACCTTTGTTAGTGCTATGTAAAACCTATGACCAACACATTCCCAGCAAATATTTACATCCAAAAATATTTTTCTTTTATTAGTACCTATGATTTAAAACAAATCACCTCTTAGGACCAGAGGCATCCCTAATGTTGGAAAATTACAAGAGCATTTACACTTACTTGAAGTTACTGAAGGCTTGAGAGTGTTAGAATTTATAAAAACTCATAAAATTCACAGAGTTTATTTCTGTCCTTTTAAATAAAAACAATAACTACACTAATCAGTTCATCTCTAGGCAAAAGAACGGTTCAAGTCTTACTAAATCAAAGGGATTATGAGAATTATTAGCCTTGCTTTTTCTATGGAAACAATGTTCCTCTCTCACTGGTGAATATCCTAATTTTAATCAGCTCACTGTTAAATACAGGAGATTTCAGAAGTAAAATGTTAACATTATGTGAATCAAAACTACGGGTAAATGAAAACTTTCATGCTAGGGAAAACACACATAAATTTATCTTTAAACTGCTCCTTCCTGTACACATGTTATTGCCAAGAGTTCCAGTGTCCTGGAAATTAGCAGAATGGAGTCAATCTGTAGCCAGATTATTTGTCCATTTCCTCCTTTGGGAAATTCTGTTAGGTGATATTATTGTTTTAAGCTCATTTTTTAAAAGCATAACAAAACTACAAATGGATTTTAATTTTTTATTATGTTTCTTTAATAACAAAAGTAATAGATGCTTACTGTTACATATTAAATAGTACAGTGACTAATGGAAAAAAATGGAGTAAAAATTCTCTCCCAAATCCCACTTCATGAATAACTTATGTAACTAGCCTGATTCGCCCAGGCTCATTCAAATATATACAAACATAACATCTACAACATATACATCTGTATGCATATATAAACACATACATATGCATACATATGTGCTGGGTTTTATTTTTCACAGGATAACAACTTACTACTCTGCAACTTGGCTTTTTTGTCATGGTTATGCTTTCTCATAAGCAGACACAGAGCTAACTCAGAGTTCTTACTATCTGCAAAGCCATCACACATAGGAATATACCATCACTTACTTTCCTCCTAATGATTCTCCTTGCTTCTGAGAGGGGCCAGGCCCTTCCGAATGTCTGCTTCAGTGGTAACACCTTGAAATTCTCCTTTCGTTTTAGATCTCCTTTTCACAACTCCCTCTGCAACAGGCACACGGGCCTAGCAGGAGCGAAGAGAGAAAAGCTTATTTTAAGCATTTCACGTGAAAAGCTAAATGACCTATATATTTTAACATACACCACCATCTAGATAAACCTGTACCAAGATACTAACACTTCATGTTACACGGCAGGAGAAGTCAACTATCACAGCAAAAGTCCCCTGGAAAGAAGACTGAAAGGCCCAGCTCCAACTCTGGCTTTGCCACTCACACAGTGCTGCGGCACTGACAGGTCACCGAGCTGCCTGGAGTCCACTTCCTTTCTGCTTCATGAACTGCTTGAGCCAGATAATTTCTCAAGGCCCTTCACACTGAAGTCAAGGACTCCTTCCTCCTGGTTGAACAAATGCTCTTTTATGATGGCCCGCAGAGGGGGAGATGACTAAAAGAGCCTTTGTTTAGCTTGTACAAAGAGCTTACTAACAAATTAACTGTAAGAGCAACATAAAATTAAAAATATGTGAACAACTGGAGAAGGCAAGCTGTTTAAGTACGTCCACAAGAGCAGGATAATAGACTATTTACCAACAAAGACTATGTTAATCACAACTACAAAGGTCAGTAGTGTAGCTAAAAATCCCCTATATTATTACATATCTTGAAAATAATTAATTTTCTTTTAAAAATATAGTAAGTAGGCCAGGGATATAGCTCAGTGGTACAAGCGTCTGCCTGGCAAGCGTAAGGTCTTGAGTTCGATTCCCAGTACCAAAAAAAAAAAAATATATATATATATATATATATATATATAGTAAGTGATGAGTGGCTATACAGTACTTTGTGCTCTAATCTGCTTTAGCTCAGATCTAGATTAAGCTTCTTCTGTAAAATGAAGAAGTAAACCAAAAGCTTTTAAGTCAGATCTTTCCTGAGCATGTGCAATAAGCAGCAGACACTGCTTTGTTCCAGGGATACAACTGCAGAAAGGGGCCCGTGATCTGCGCCCCACAGACAGTGTAACTCTACGGTTCTGCACCTCAGATTGCTTTCTAGTTTAAACTGGCCGTCTCCCTACAACCCAACTGAATTTAGTCAAATTTTATTATGTATCTTTTAAAAGATTCATATAGTATTTCTCAAACTATTTCACTACTTTTTTTTAAAGACAAGATCTCGCTATGCAGTCAGGATGGCCTTGGACTCACTGTGTAGCCCAGACTGGCCTCAAACTTGAACAAGTCCTCCTCAGCCTCCCAAGTGCTGGGACTACAGGTGGCACCACTTAATGACTGGAAAGAATTAGTTTTTACTTCAATTGGCAAAGAAGCTGGGCAAATTGCAAAATTTATAGGAAAAGAATGAAAGTGAGCTAGCTGATATCCGTAAGTATTCATAAGTGATTTTAAAACACACCTGCATTTTAGTTTGCCTACTCTCCACCTTAAAAGTATACAAAGAGGAATGGAATTTTAAATTTAATTTTCTATCTATTTGTCCCGAGAATACCACGCACTGATCCTACTGCAGAGGCCCAATCCTCCGATGGAAGGAAGGAGTGAGGGGAAGGATGCCTGGGTAAGGATGCCTGGGAAAGGGCGAGCCTGGGAGCAGGCAGCGGCGCGCAGACAGGAGCGGTGCTGACTCCGGCCGGAAGCGCCGGGAGAAGACCTCCTACTCAGCTGCCTCCGACCATCCTTCTTCCAAGGGATGATGAGGCAGCAGGGAGTCAGGAACCCACTGAGTCTCATGGACCCCGGGGGTCCCTTGGTGATTTTCACCAGTCCTCCCCTGGCCACGGTCCTGGGTCCTGGGTCCTGGGTCCTGGGTCCTGCATCCCGGGTCCCGGGTCCTGGGTCTTGGGTCCCGGGTCCTGGGTACTGCGTCCCAGGTCCTGGGTCCTGCATCCCGGGTCCCGGGTCCTGGGTCTTGGGTCCCGGGTCCTGGGTCCTGCGTCCCAGGTCCCAGGTCCCAGGCCAGCACTCCTGGAAGATGCTGCTGCTGCTTCATAAAGCCCAACATTGGGCCTCGCTGAAGATTCCAGAAAAACAAAACCCCACCCAGCTTTGGTTCAAAGTACAAAGGTGTGTCTGGAACTAGGCCAAGGTAAGTGTGTGTGGAAAAATCAGTGACCTGAGGCTGATGCCTGAACACTTTCTATTTACGGAGACACCAGAATAAGGCATAGGGAATCCATGATATGGCACCACCGCCGTGGCCCACACAAAAGTAGCTTTAATAATATTCAATGGATTTTAACTTTAAATGTCTATACTTAAAAGACATTAATGTATACAACTTTGTTCTCAAATCTAATCTAGGAAAAGGCTATTTATACAAACTACCATTTTAGTTTTTTCTTTAGACAGAGAAAGGCTTTTAAACTGACATGCTTTATATGTTTTGATTTTTCTACGCATTTTCAAAAGACCTGCTCCCTCTTATAAGTATGAAGATGAAAATTGAAAATGTTTCTGTACAGAGTTTAAAAAAACTGCTGGAGAAAATTGTCTGCTGGAGAAAATTTCTCTGCTGGAGAAAACTGTCCTTGAAACAAAAAATAATTCCCAGCCAATTTTGTGGAAAAAAATCTTACTAAATATAAGACTAACTCCCTTTCCTACTTTTCCTACTTTTCTGGTAGTACAGAAATTATATATTGTGAATTCTATACTAGAAGCTATATGTACTATGTTTAACATATTTTAGGTTATAAACAGAAAAAGCAAACTCAGAAAACTATACTTTTATGTACGAAATAAGTGCTTAGATTTAATTATAGCAGAAAGAAAAATAGATTACATTTCCTGAAGATTTAAGGAAAAAAAAAAAATCTGCTTCAAGAGGTACCGTCATTAACAGCTATACAAAACTGTAAATCTGTAACCTTTGAGGTCATAGGGGGATGAAACCCTGCTGTTTCTCCCTAGACTGCTCACAGAGCCAATGTAATATAACTTGGGAATGAGTCTTAAGGTTATCAGACATTTCTCATCACTGCCTCATAAGCTACCTTCAGGCATTCTTGTTTACAGCAGCTTAATAACAAGCAGCAGGGAAGTGGAAATTCTTTCTGTCTGGCAGCAGGAGGCCTAGGAAAAGAACTCAGATGAAGAACATATTTCACATCACCAGAGCTGACAAATGTGAAAAATATGCCAGACAAACTCTGCAAGCTACAGTTTTTGTAATTAGAAACGCTGGAATCTTTTCAGTAGTGCTGCCCAAATCGGAGGGGTTTTTTTTTGAAACAAAAACAAAGGGACTATTTTTCTTATTGAGCACTGTTGTTCTTATTATTTTTTTTCTTATTGGTAAAAGGCTACACTGCTCAAATTAATTGAATAATTTTTCAGACTCATGCTTTAACTGGTAAAAAGCAAGAGTATTTCATATAAAGTCGTATTTCATATTGTTCAAAAGTAAAAACTGGGGACCAGGTATGTAGCTCGAATAGTAGAGTGCTTACTGAGCATGCTCCAGGCCTGAAGCTCAGTCTCCAGCACCTCCCCCAAAAAAGGTAAAATGAAAATACTGCTAAAAAAAGAACCATCTGGTCAACCGAGTTGTCCTCGGCCGCTGCTCTGTGCCAAGCACTGGTCACACAGTGAGAACACACAACCCCACACCGACGCACTCGCTCATCCTTCCAAATGCTTAAACATGCATTTACCACTTAGTGCAACGGCTTGGGATAGACAGTAAAGACACAAAACAACACTACAGAACCACGTTTCTCACTGCTGGCAGGAGAAGTTATAAATACTACGGGAAAAGCTTAAATGAGTCCTAGGATGCTGCTTGAAACTGGAATAATCACTAGGAAGTCTTAGTCCAGGCAGAGATGGAGCTACAGGTGTACACACCCATACCCTCAAACAGATTTCCTAGCTCGGTCCCTGAAGACCTCCTAAGACCTGAGAGGCACCACACTAACCACACATCACAGGCAATGCACACGCCAAGCGCCAGGCACCTGGCTGTAAAATACCAAGGCACCAGAGCACCTGGAAAAAGGGCTGAGCCCAGGCTGGTGCCAAATGAACTCAGAACACCCCGTTACACCAATGAAGGTAAGATGTCCTCAGATAAATGGAAAGACACAGGAAAAGGACAAGGGGGCATTCCACAAGGGCCCCAGGGCCAAGGCTGAATTTAAGCATCAAAATACCTGACGACAGAAACAGAATGAACTGTAACTTGTTAAGTAAGAATCTACGCATTCAGATAAATACACTAAAAAGCAAGGAAGAAAAAAAGGAAGAGCTTCCATACAGTCAAATGCCAGCTAATAAATACGGAAGAGAAAAGTGGACGAGGAACAAGGTATTATTTACAGGTCCAAAGCAACTCCCTATAAACCACACACAAATCACAAAGGAGCAGGCAGCACAGACGAGGGCAAACCTGGGGGCACGCAGCGGGGGGCACACTGCGGGTCTCGGTACAGACGCGTCGCAGGCTCCCGGGCTGCCCTTCCTTCCCCGCTCTGCCTGCCGAGCCCACACAGCGCCATGAGGGAGTGGCCCTGCTACGCCAGCCAAATGGACGATCCTCATCCAGACACGGGACCCAAGTTCTTCAAACGATACTAAAGTCAAGGACAAAAAGAGACTAAAGAGCTGCCCCAGACTGAAAAAGCAAGTACCATATTGAAATTTATTCTCAAATGGCTCAGAAATATAGTACACACATCTAAACACAGTAAACAAGAAGTAAACCTTGGTGAATGGTCTGTAGAATTTCTTTGTACTGGTCTGGTAACTCTTAAATTTGAAATTATACCAAAACAAAAAATATATAAACAAAACAATGCAATGGTTAACCTTCATGGATCCTGTCCTTCTGTCCACAGTTACGATTTTACTCCTTACCGGGCAGTAAACAGAGAGGTAAGAAGAACACAGACTCCTTCATGGATGCCAGCCCCAAAGAGCTGCTTGACCTCTCAGCAAACGGAATGCCCAGCTGCCCACCGCCCCCTCCAAACACAGCTCGACCACTGCAGGAGGGCTTGTACTGTGAAGAACACAGACATCGCTCCGCTGGACTAGGAGTTATACAGTAAACACTCTTTAAAGCACATCTCCTGGGAAAAAGAATTTTTCCTTTAGAAATATGTGAGTTATTAGATGATCCGGGGAAGAAATGTAACATGCTTTATTAACATCAAATGTTACTTAATGCAACATTAATCGTTTATTATAGTGATTTAAAGAACACTAAGATGATATGAGAAATAACGAACGAGAGAGCCTGTAGGTGTTAGCTGGAGACAAAGGGTGGTAACGGAGAGGCAGGCGCACACTCAGTCAAGGGCAAAACCGAACACACATACTACGTGTTACTATCACTTGTTGAATCTTATAAACAAGAAAGTTCTCACATTACCCCAACTGTATTTTTGAAAGGAAACGGCAGCATCACTCAAAAACAAGGTAGAAGCAACACCAGTGAATGTATTACGGGGCGCTTCCTGGGTTCTGAGTACTGCACCTGCCGCACCCGTTAAGCTGCACAACCATGGGCCAAATGCACTCACACGCCGCAGACCCGAGACAGACTGGCTGAGGGGTGCAGTGGAGTGGCAGCTCGTCCGAGACGAGGAAGGCGGCTTCGTCTAACGCAGAAGCCATGCTCTGACACACTGGTCTCCCCAGCAGTGCACAGCGAGGGTAATGTCCTCAAGCTTCAGAGACAGCCACTGCAAGAGCAGTAAACACCACCAGTAATCTTTACCTTCACAGACAGCATCTAGGGTCCACACCTGGGACAGCACGGGAGCATTCACAGCTTCGTCACAGTGCAATGTGTTACCAGTACTCTCCTGGTGACAAAGGGAAGTCACCACAACACAAACGAGAGGCTAACACAGAGGCAGCACGCTCCTGTGCCGAGCTGTGACCACACGCACTGTGTGAACATGTCTGAAGCGTAGATCAACACACAGCAGAGCTGAGTCACCAGCAGAAGCAGCTAAAACAGAGAAGCCAGGCCCCTGGGGGCGCATGCTTGCAATCCCAGCACCCGGGAGGCTGAGACAGGAGGATCGCTGTAAGTTCGAGGCCAGCTTGGGCTACAAAGTGAGTTTAAGGCCAGCCTGAACTACATACCAAAACCCTGTCTCAAAAAAAAGAGAAGCCCTGTCCCAGGGAGAGGGCCCGGCCTGGGGCCAGCCAAGTGTGATGCCATGCGTGGCCTCAGGTAGAGAAGGACATGGCCGGTGCCATGAAGTGCCTCAGGTTTCTGCTTTTATAAAAGCAACACAGCTAGAGATTAAAAGCACACAGTGGAGGAAAAGTGGTCCCTGCCCAACCTTTCTGCGCAGTCACCTCTTCAGTGACCTTCTCTGCTTTCCCCCTGCAGACATCAACTCCCAGCTTCCAAACTTCTGTTCAACTTTCTTCTCCCATTTTTACCTTCTACCACAAGACACTCACTTCATGGGGTTTCAAAGAAGAGCAGGAAGGGAGGATGAGGTCGGCCAGCACACTCACCAGCTCTGCTGCGCGTTCAAGCCCGTAACTGCCTCCCCCACTACACACCCCTCCACCCCAGGACGCTTCCTCGTGACTACCGCCATCCCCAGGCAGCACCGCTAAGCTCTGCACACACCGGCCTGCGAGCCTGGCAGACCCAGTCTCCCCAAAGCGACAGCAACTCTCGGAACACTGACGCGCCCGCCATCGGGCTCGAAGTCACACTAAGTTAATGGGTCTCAGAAGCCTGCTGGAAGAGCACCAGCAAACCTTTTGTTTTTTATTCATTTTCCCATTATGCTGAGTATGCTCATATTTTAATTTTCAACATAACAGAACTGAACTAAAAAAAAGGAGGCCTAAAAAATAACTAGAAGATCAGTATAAGTAAACAGCAAATATGCAGAAGGTAAACAGATCTGACAGTAGATAGGCTACCACTTGCTGAGTACCAAGTATGTCCCAGGCACTTCAATCATGCTATAGTGTATCATTCATCTGCACACCAACTCTGGATGTACTTCCCATCTATAAACTAAGTTTTTAAGCTGAGACCCAGAGATCTACTACTGATGTAAGCTCACAGAGCTAGCTGACACAGAAAGCCAGAACCGTCTAAATCCAAATTCCACGGTCTTTATTCTAAAGCACGCTGTGCTTACGTATCAATTGAGACAAATTAAAATGTGAAATGAATCTGTTTTGGTAAACAGAATGTAACTACTAATAACATTTTGGAAGTTTCTAAAAGTTCCACTATTAACCATAAGAATTCAACAGACATAAAAACCTACTGCCCACTTAATCTAACACTGTCCCAAAATGGCAAGTGGCATCAGTGGATATTTTATAGTAGGCAACAGCTGCTTTCTGCAACACTGACTTTCAAAACTTAAACACAAATATCTAATATCTTGTTTTTCCTTAATTCTCCATTGTGTGCCTGTCCTTTGCTGTATTATGTCCATCATCAAGCTCCCATCTCTGCTGGCCCTAAAACAAAGCTTCACTGTGTCATGCAGAAAAGCCGCTGTCCCCAGATGCCGGAGTCTCGGGCATATTATCACTGACTTCTCATGGGAAAGGGCAAGCGCTGCCCTTCAGTTCAGAGCAAGAAAATTAAAAACAGTACGCAGCCGTACCTGGATTAGTAATGTCTGACAGCAGCACAGCCTGGAACTATTAGTTTCATCTGGACCGGAAGGAATCTCAACAGAGGAATTTCTGGCTGCAGCTCTACTTGCTGAGCATTTTGAAAAATTAGGCATGCAGGCCCTGCAGCTAATAAAGGCCTAAATGTCAGAATAAAGTCTTTCCATTCTTCCTTTGCATGAGAGACAAAATAAATGACAATGGTGGGGCTCAGAATATTCACATCCTGAAGCTGCCAAACTAAATAATTTAGTATCTTTTTGAACAGATAAATCTTTTCCCCTAGGACATATTTTTCAAATAGTAAATGTTCTGTTAGTTTACTCTCCTCTTCAAGCAGCTGTCACTTTTTTTGAAACTGGAGAATGATGGTCTTGCTGCTCTTGTAATTGGAAAAAAATTCCAGTTGCATTAGGTAGGAAGCTTTCAAATCACGTACCTCTGTAGGCTATAAATTATGGTATTCTTAACCTTACCTTATATGAAATTTGAATTAACCAAAATACCTTCAAAAGTAGAGAGAAAAAAATGTTTGGAAATAAAAGCATTTCATGCTACAAAATTAAGCTGGTCTTCTCTTCAAATTTTGTTCCATTAAGTGTGGAAAACATTTAGTAGCCGAATAAGATTAATTGTAAAAATCAGGATGCCCTGTTCTAATGAAGGCCTTTGACTTATGGTGACACAAGTCTACATACTGGCACGTAATAACGAGGTCCATGTGGTAACCTGGCAAAGGTTAGGGCCCTCGGTACTGGCTAAAATGTTAGTTTCTACATGGTTCTGTGTGCTGTTTACTTCCACGCATATTCTTCTTCGTGACGCTAGCATATATTTTTTTCATTTAGGTAGAAGATTTAAAATCTTGAGGGTTTTCAAATATTAATCAATTGTTCAAACTTATCATTTCTGCAAGTATTTTTTTTTTTTGCTACCGGGAATTGAACTCATGACTTCAGGTGTACCAGGCAAGCACTTATGCCACTGAACTATATCCCCGGACCATTTCTGCAAGTCTTGAATAGCTTCCAAAGCCTGGAACTCAGGAATTACATACCCTTTCTGCAAAGGACTGTGCAGAAAGGGACAGAGAGGGGGACCAAAGCGAGAGATCTCAGTGCGGCTCCCTGTTAGGACCTCAGAAGTTGGTCCACACTCTAGCTCAGGAAACCTGTAGAACAGTTTATTGTTTCAAAGTCCTTGCTTTATTTGCATCTAACAGAAGCTACCAGGCCCAGTGTCTGGGCCACAGGACCCCTCTTCTCTGCAACACTACACCATTCTGCTGAGGAGCCTCGAGGGTCCCCTGACAAGGACATAAATGATTCAGACCAAACCAGCCCACTGCTCCAAGACATAAAAAGATGGTCAGGAATCTAGAGAAGCCACTCTCTTTAGTCCCCAAAATCTTATTTGTCCCAAGCCGACAGGCATAGGCACTTATCTCCCGGCCTCTCCAGTTCTAATGCTGAGTAGGCTTAATATCAGCCATTTAAGGAAAGAACAGAAAACAATGAATCGAAACTTTAGGGTTCAACTACAGGACTCCCCACTCACAAACTGAAAGGAGGGCACAAAACCCTCCATCTCATCCTCTTTAAAGTAAGAGTCAGACTAAGCTGGTTGTATTGAAACTAATTTTGGAGAATCCCAAGGTCACAGCTACCTCCACGGGTCTGGAGCCCTGCTTGCTGTGATTCTGCATTAATAAGCAGGCATCTACAAGTCTGGGAAACAGTTCACTCCCTCTTATAGGTGTGGCCAACATCTCTTGCCACGTGTTTTCATTCCCTTAGCAAATCTTTTGTTTCAAGGAAGCAAAACATCTCAATTTGGAGAACTAATTCTTTTCTGAAGACATAAACCTTAGCCTACCACCAACTTCACTATCAACACAGGGAAAAGATTAACAGGTCTAAATGACAGGTTTCTTTTTTTCCCACCAAATAACTACTGGTAGTAGCACTCTGAAGCAGAATGTACTGTCCCCTCTTATCTTCTTTTTCCTTGTACCTGTTACTATTTGTGTAGTTTATATAAATGGATGCGTTTGTTTTTCTCCAGGGTAAAGATCTTTGGTAGAGGGAGGGCTTACTAGTTATGCCCAAAGCTTGGCACAGCCCACCCATCTGTGTTACACATGTGCACGCCATTGTACTATCTATGCTCCGCACTAACTGGAGTGGATCGCAGGCAGGCTCTGATTGCTACCTAGTAGAGTCCAGGCCTTTGGAAATGTGTTTTATTTCTGAGGCCACAAGGATCAGTGCAGAGTTGATGCAGTACTTTCCCGGTTCCCTCTCTAGACCCCCACATGTGGCAAGATGGATAAAGAATGCCTTACTTGGTTATCTCCTCCTCTTAGAAGAATTCTAAATTCTTCAGGTTGTCATGATGATTCATGTGGAGGATGATGTTAGTTAAAAAAACAACTTTGGCTCTTTGGCCAACTGGAACGTCTCCTCGGCTCTCATGCTTGATAGGCCTGCCTTCAAAACTTCAAGGAACTCAAAATGCTGCCAATCTGGATTGTTTTTCCCAGTGAACTTAAAACTAATTCCAAAACATTCATTTTTCACTAGACAATTAGCTTGTAAATACTAGATGCTTTGGTTCCAGATTGGCTTGGGCATTTCACATAAAAAAGGGAAAACAAAATCAAAATGAGAAATATCTACCTTGTTTTAATCTGTGCTGGGCATTTGTTATGAATATCTAAAGCTGAGAAAAATGACTTTCTGAGAATGCACAATGTCGTATCTCTGAAGCTGAAAATGTTTTTAGGAAACAAAGCCGCTGCACACCCAGTGGCGCACAGTGACCGAATGGCCGGGGGGAAGCCCTGCCTAACACACGGTGTGCAGCTCCCTGGTGCTGAGTGAAGGCAGCAGGGAGCAGCACCTGTGAGTGAGTAATGTGCTTCCTAATTCCAGGGAGGCTCGAGGCCAAGAGGCCTCCCACCACCTTCGGGAAGGGCGGCTCCTACCTGGGGACCAATGATCAACCTTGCAGAATTCGGGAAACTCACTGACACCGAAGAAATTCTGGAATCATTCCCTACAAAAACACCATTGTCAAAATTTTGTGTACAGTTTCAGAGGTCTTGAGGCCCTCTAAAGGACACTAAAGAACTCCGGTTAGGAGTCCACAAGGCAAGTTTCTCAAAGCAAGGTAAAAGGCAGGGAAGTTTACAGAGTAAAATGGGACAGTGTGAGGATGTGTGTGTGTGTGTGTGTGTGTGTGTGTGTGTGTGTGTGTAGTACGGAGCTAGAGAAATAGAAAAACAGTGGAAAGATCATAAAACTACATGGAGGTGAACACAGAAATAATGAGAGAACTTCTGCGCGTGCTATTTCTCCACGCTGGCACTGAGAGTTTCCCACGTATCCAACTGCTCAAGTGCATCACACGCCGCGCGGCCCGGATGGAAACAAAGCTGTCTCCCCACCTCCAGCAGCAACGCCTGCTGCCCTCTGCAGTTTAGTTCCCTCTGAGGACAATTCCCTAATAATCAAAGAGACACTAAGTATATCACCGTTCTTAATGGACACTTCCAGATTCTCAATTGTATTCTCAAGTGAGGTCTGAAATTCTGATCTGCATTCAAACTGAAATGGAACCTTTTTCTAGGCCCTTGACTTTTGCAAACTCTGTAATTTTACTTGCCGAAATACTTCACGCACTTTAGCATATTCCCAAGAGCAGGCAGAACCCAGCCTGCAACTGCCTGGGCCCTGGCTCGCCCTCCCCCAGGGCCCTGGAGACTACTCTGCCACAGCGCTGCGCCCAGACTGCTGCAGCGCCTCACTGGCGTTGTTTTGAACAATACTGTTTTGTTAAAGCTGCCTTCCCCAATCAGAAATACATGCTTTAGCTACATTGATCTTGAAAGGTTTATGCTTTACAGATTTGGTCTATTGCATTTCAGTATGGTTTTCATTTAATGTACCTCTTTCGTATGAATGCTGGGTTTACGAGTAACCTCATTCTCCAAGTTTCAGGAATTGATATCTTTCACATGGTTAAGGGCAAAAGACAGAACGTGTGTTTCAAAACTAGGTTTCTCTAAGTGAATGGCCAAAGAGATCTTGTCACAGTATGGAACGAACACAGCCTACCTTGTAAATCATACGTATATGTGATATGGAATTTTTGAGTCTAGTGAACTCCAGCTGATACGCTGTGATGTCACGTGTATTAAAACTATTCCATAATGCCAGACCAGTGCTCACCGGCACTGGTGTAAGAAGGGAGACTGGTGGGAGGGGCGGCAGCTCAGCGGCACACCTCTTGCCTAGCAGGTGTGAGGCTCTGGGTGTGAGCGCCACACCCAACAAATGGGAGGGGCTGAGGAGCCCAGGTAGAAGGGCCTTCTGGGTAATGGAAATGTTCC
This sequence comes from Chinchilla lanigera, assembly GCF_000276665.1. NCBI lineage: Eukaryota > Metazoa > Chordata > Mammalia > Rodentia > Chinchillidae > Chinchilla > Chinchilla lanigera. The sequence continues at coordinate 1,719,406 of NW_004955520.1, forward strand.
GTTTCTTGACTGTGGTGGTAGCCACATGGCTGTAAAGAATTTTCAAAATGCCTACACCTGTACACTTAAAATGAGCACACTTTATTATACACAAAGTATGTCCTAACAAAGTTGATGTGGGAAGAAGCTAAACTCGAGCGGCACGAGAGTGCTCCCAGACACAGGCTGCCAGGACGTCAGTGTGTATGCTCCCCTCCCACCGTCCCCGGAAGGTGCCTGGACCCAGGATGTCGGCATGTGTGGCACCCCCGCTGCCCTGCGAACGCGCCTGGACCGCTGCGAAATGCCGCCTGGTAGTGCAGAACCGAGACGCCCGTCATCGGTTCTCCCTGTTCAGAGCCGTCAGGCTTCAACAATCTTCAAAACTACTTTTAAAAATTTTCAACAAGATGTGTATGTAAGGGCTTTTTACTGTAGCTTTGTTTACAAAATCCAAAGACCGAGAAATGATGTAAAGGCCCGTGAGAGGGGACTAAGTGAATAACACACTGTCCACACATGCAACAGGACGTGAAGCACTGGACAGACACGCTGAGCACCAGTCAGAGCAGCCGGAGGAACCTCTTCAGAACCTGAGAGATACCACTCTCTTGAGACAGCAGGGAAACAAGCCAATCCTCCAGCGGCCTCTCATCTCCTAAGAAAGAAGCCCAAACTGTACCCTGGCCCCACATGACCCAGGCCCTGCCCTCTAGCCCTCTGCCTACTCCTCTTGGCCAACTGAACTGGCCAGCAGGTCCCATGGCCTCTTTCCTCAGATGCTCACTGGGCTTGGCCCTTCTTGCCACTCCAGCCTCCACTGCAAAGTCAAGACGTGGTGAGACCAAGTCTCAAAATAAAATGAAAACTGTTAAGGGCTGTGGAGGTAGGTCAGTGTAAAGGCCCTGAGCTCAATTCCCTATACTGAGAGCAGGGGACAGTTATCAATGTGACACAAAGTACAGATACTGTTTCATTCTGTCTCCTTGCCACATGGCATGGTGCCACATAATGTATATTTTATATTCAGAAAAACTCAAAGTCTTACTTAGAAACAGCTTTGAAAGTTGGCTCACGGCCTATTTGCAACAGATACTAAAGCTTAAATACCTTTCCAGCAAGGTTACACTAACTTCAAAATACTCTGGGGTCAGTCATTAAAATGTTTTTGTTTCAGTTACAACACTAATGAACACCAAATGCTGGAATTTGTTTTAACGGTTTAGTACACCCAGGATTTTCTGAAAGGAAAGGCTAGATCAGCTATCCATTATATAACTAAAGACAGATTAGTCAGTACTGATATAGATATACTTGAAAGATTTAATACTTAAGCGTACAATCAAGCATTAACAAGCTTAATTCAGAAAGCCTGCTCAATTAGCCATAATATTCCTTCCTATAAAAATACCAAACTCCAGTTTCTGAGCTACACTTGAAAGCCACCTCCTCCTCATTCCTTGCACAAGCCACTTACGCTTCACCTTGCCTTCCCATCCCCGCAAAATGAGGGGACACTGCTCTGCTTTTCATCACAAAGGAACAAAAAGTACCAAAGGAAGCCAGAAGGGGGAGAGAGGAACTTCTGCTCACCAGCTCTGTTACCCTCTGGGAAGGACTACTGAAATGCTGGGATTTTAGGGACCAAATTACAGGCTATTTCACAAATAGGAAAGCAAAGGCTAGAGAATGAGCTACTCTGGACACAGTCCAGAGGCACACGCTTGGGATGGAAAAAGGTGCCCCTTGGGGCATTGCAATCCTGCAGGAACCCTTCCTGGCCCCACACACCCGCCTGCTCCTGCTACCCCTTTGCTTCTATACCAACTCGTGGAGTAACTTCTGCTTCAGCCCACCTAGCAGTGTAAACAAATACAAATACAAATGAAAGCTAAAACTTCTCACAGAAATGCTCTTAAGTAATTTCAATTATTTCAGAAGTATCTCCATATTTGCTACCTGAACTAATTACAAGTTACTGTTATTTATCCTTCAAATAATTTCCAACCAGAATCATCTGATTGTTAGTATAATTTTAGATACAGTATTTACAGTGATAAAATTATATTTCTTTAAAAACTCTTTGTTTTAGCCAGGCACAGTGGCATATGCTTATAATCCCAGCTACTCAGGAGGCTGAGGCAAGAGAACAACTTGAGGCCAGCCCAGGCAATTTAAAGATCCTAGTCTCAAAATATAAAGAGAGCTGGAGCTGCAGCTCAGTGGTAAGAATGCTTGCCTGGCAATCACAAAGCGCGCTCTCTCTCTCTCTCTCTCTCTCTCTCACACACACACACACACACGATTTTTACACTAAGTTGGATTTGCATGACTCTCTCACTAGCTAGAATTAATGAAACTTAGCATTCTATCATTACATATCAAGTAGAGACATTAACAGTCCTTTATAAATAGGATGTCTACAAGCGCAAGGTTCTGTGTTACACAGATTCATTGCACCTTAACTTTCTAACCATTTCAAATGTCATTCCCTAAAGTCCATTTATTACCTATGAGTGAACCAATACTGGTACATTCTTAATGGGCTATTATACTGAAATCTCATCAAAATAATAGATTCACTGTGACAGAATTTAGCTTTATTACCCAAAAAGTAGTGTGTAGCACTAAAGTTAATTACATAACTAAAATATTAAGCAAAAAGAAAAAGTTCAGAGTTTAAAAAAAAATGTAAGGCTGAGCATGGTGGCACATGCCTGTAATCCCAGCACTTAAGAGAATGAGGCAGGAGAATTGCTGCAAGTTTGAGGTCAGCCTGGGCAACACAGTGAGACTGTCTCAAAAACCTTAAAAAAACAAAGTAGGGAAAAAAAAACCAGTTTTTATTACTAGAGGTTTCTTAGCACCATTTATAAATTAATGTGCACTTCATCTCTTTGTTGTGTATGGATCGAGACTACCCCGCAAAGGCCTCATGCACGCACAGACAGGGCTACAGATGCTTCAGCTGACTTGCTGTCAGAAGGCAGGGCCTGAGATGTGGCCGGGAAGGGTGCGGCTCCCTTTCTGCCCTCTATTTCCGGCTGCCCTGCTGTGAGCAGCTCTCCAACACTGCGCTCCTTGGCCACACTCTCCACTCTGGAGCCGGCTGGCCTGGACTGTAACTGTGAGCCAAAATAAACCAACAAGAGTGAGTAAGACACTCTCCAAAGCACGTGTGCTGACAAACGTGTGTATGTGTTTTGGAAAGTATTTATGAAACTGTTTCTCGGTTTATGACTATAAAACTATGTTCTACCTAGGTATTTCCCAAGACTAGAGCTCCATGGGATACACTTCATAGTAAACATACTACAGTATATGAGAACACTGCCACAATTACTGGCCGCTGTCTTCAATCTTTAATATCAACCCATTTCCACCAATCCTCTGTGTAAAAGTACCAGCCCCTTCTACAACGAGGGAAGGCACAGGTTGAAAGAGCAGTTATGCCTCCCTCTACACCTGGACACCTGAAGGACACAGTGTTCTGTCCATGATGAACCCTTCTGCTGCAGGACAGACAACACAGTGGACCCGTCTTTTTTCGTTTGTTTGGGTTGGTTTGTTTGTCACTGTTTACTAGATGTCTCAGTGCTTTTAGATATTATATGTCCTTTTTTTTCATTAGCTCTCTGGGGTCTCTAGACAACCAAAGAATCAATAAATACCCTAAGAGCACTTTAAAGAAGGACTGCAGACAACAGTAAATAAAATGTGATTCTGAGTGTCTTGATGTGTAAAATATCAAACAAACTAAACTAGACTCTGAGTCTTCACAGCTGCTCCTGGACCACAGAATTGGAGAAGAGGCAAAAATTCCTCAAGTACGAAAACAGCAGAACAAGGGCATTATTAGATTCAAAATTTGTTTATGTTTCTAATAGAAATGTAAAGATAAGGGCTGGGGACGTAGCTCAGTGGTAGAGCACTTGCCTCGCATGTACAAGGCCCTGAGTTCAATCCCCAGTACCACACACACAAAAGTAATAATAATAACAATTGGCTCCATAGCTCAGGGCTTAGAGCACTGGTTTAGTAATAATAATAATAATAATAATAATAATAATAATAATAAAAATAGTGGAATTTCAGTCTAAAACAGACCAGTCCTTCTGGATCTTACCCCCATTTCTCTTGTGAAACTTATGTTTCACACACAAAGAGCATTTTACTAACTCCAAGAAGTGAAAGCACCCAAGAATTGCATATACTACACCATTACATTTTGAAATAATGCCAAACTTCACCAATATCAACACTTTATCAATATATTACCATATAAATATCAAATATGCTTATAATAATTATAATTTGGAATATGCATAATCATTAAATAGTTTGAGTTTGAGTAAGGAAATTCCATTTTTTAAAAATGCACTGTAAATAATAAAATAAGCCCTCGTAGTTAGGGCAGGCTTCCAGAGATGGAAGTAAGTTTCAGAACGAGCACTTGTTTAAAGCAGGAGTCTGCCTACTCTATCGGTGAAGCAGATAAACTCTGCAATCCAGACACAGGTTCAAATCCCAGCTGTGATGGTAAAAGGAGCAAATATGTAGGAAAGCAAATAAAACACTGTTCAAAAAAGAAAGATTTACCAATGGAAATGGTATTCATCTTACATCATAAATTGGTACCTACTCCTCCATTCACTCATTCACCCAACATTTATTAATAGTATTTTACATATTTCTAGCACTGTGCTGCATAATAATGTCACAATGATAAATAAGATAAAATTTCTGTCCATGACTGACCAGGAACTCTGCCAACTTTTCATTACACTTACTGATAATGTGCTGAAAACACATTATGTGTATGATTTACTTAACTAAATATAGTATTTACTGTTACATATAACTATATATAGTATTTAACTATATACAGAAATAGGGTTTTGCTGCTGTCCTCGTTTTTGTTTTTAAAAACCTGCCTAAACATGATGCAAAACCCAGCTGACAGAGGCAATAAAAAGGTACAAGGACGTCCGTCACATTTCCTTCCCACCCATCTCAGAACTCACACATCAGCTAACGAATGTGTGGAATGATAGCCTCACTGTGGTGGCTGACCTTGAAAGAAGCTAACACTGTTTTCGGATATCAAATAATTCAGTCATCACTCTGTGAAAAGAGACGTAATTTTAAGCAAGCAGCTTGTCTCCTTCCTCCCTGGGAAATCTGTGGTTGCCCTCACATCCTCAGACTTCAGCAGTGGTCAGACACTCTTTCAACCCATCTCAGACTCTGACACTCACATCTTCTCTAACATGACCACTTTTATCTGCCTGGCCAAGAAGAAAGTTTTACACCTTTAAGCCTCTGAAGAACAATCCATAATGATCAACTAGGTATCTCCCTCTTCACGCTCTGAGCAGCTGACACAAGCAGGAGATGAGTTAACCATCTAAGAACGTGCTTCTTCTGAGGGCTAATAATATTCCTTTGTGTATAAGCAGATCACCTTTTGTGTATCTGGTCATCCCTTGATAAACACTTGGGTGCCTTCTGCCTTTTGGCTATGACGAAAAATGATGCTATGGATAACGAATTTTTAAAGGTTTCATCTAAAGTTTTTACTACCATAATAATTCAATAATCCATATAACAGGCAAAAAAAATACAGAAGTTAAAAAAACAATTTTATAACATGGTTATCTAATAAAGCGTGCTATCTTCCAGGCAATTAAAAAGACGGAAAATAGCAAATAGATAGCTTAATTGTATTTGAGTTGTTACTAACTTTTACTCTTGTTTTTTTAAAAGAGAGGAAAAAGACAATAAAAATAATACAGAATTTTAAAACAAGATGATAGGAAATTAACAATGGTTATTATATTGCATATTGTTATCTTAAAGTAGTTGCTCAGATTACAAGATATAGGCATGCAAAATTGATAAACGATATAAGCACTGTTCCTTTAGTTTTATTCTTTTACAATTAGACCTATAAGTCTCACAAGCCAATTAAATAATTATTTCTAAAATGAGTATGTATCAATAATTTATCATGTAGGAATCTCCAGAAATACTTTTCTATATATAGTTTTATGGCAAAGCTTAAATCAATGCCCCTTACAACATTACTGAGTGATTCACATTTCTTCAAACTCCACTTTTTAAAGAGAAACGTATCTGTTTTTAGAAGTACTTAATTACATAATAAAAGTTTCTTTAAGGTTTTTTAAAATATCAAGGATGAGAAATTATTAAGTCTCATGTAATACTAAATAAAAGCTTTTCTATTAGGACAAAGGTACTTATGAAATGAACTTAATACATTTATTCACATGTTGGAGCATTCGCTTTATCTTCTAGTTAACAGTATCTTATTACATGTTCAATAACTCTAAAAGCTTAAATTATATGGCACGACACTCAACTTCCATACTGAAGCCTGACTACTGTATAGCATTAGACAGGCTACCTCGTGGCATTGTTTTCTTACATTGGTCAACAAGAAATCCATTGTGGATTGGTCCTCACCTTTACCTAGTAATCCCTTCCTTAAGAACTTTCAAGATTGTTATCACTGGAAAAGCATGATAAATACGAAAAACACCTACTTGTATTTATAAGGAAAGAAACCTAAAATTCTTTGTTTCATTAAGTAGCCAAACTCCAAGACAATGCTGAAGTCAAGAAAGTGGTTCCTCAGAAAGGTCAGGAAGGAAAGGCTAGGACAAAAAGACATCTTCACTTCAAAAGCCAACAGGGGATTTTTAAGGCAATAATGATGTTAATATAGGGGATAAAACAGGAATGTAAGACCCTGTCTATAAAAGTAAAATGTCCCATAAAAGAAACATCATAATTTTTCCACATTCTCAATTTAAATTTATCATCATTTTAACAAATCAATGTGTAAAAAAAAGACGTAAGAATTTAAGGCATATATTCTTTAAGGTGAAAAATGACAAGGATGACAATTTGGGGGGAAGGGCTCTCTATATTTTTGGCTAGCTAATTTTTGACTCTAAATAATCACAATTAATATACCGATTTGGGAGATGAAATTCACATCGGCTATGTAACTGCAGAGTTTAATCCAGCGAGCTCTTCTGCCAGGTAAAGCAGGGCAGCAGCAGGAGTACAGGAGGGCAGCCAGTCTACAGGAGGGGAGAGACGACCAGTGTGGGCGCTCGTGCCTCACCGTCCCCCACACACTAGACACCACGCTGGCACATCCACCCCGAGATCACTGCCTCCCACGTCTCAGCACCGCCTCCCTACCGTGTCTCCCTAAACCTTTCTTCCCTAAGTATGCTCACCCATGAAATTGTACTAGTTATACTCACTGTTATTTTATATTATGAAGGTACTCTACACAGACTTTTTCTGAATCTTAAGGACCAAAAAGATGAACTCAATCTAATCCATCCTTCTAAAATATAAGGGTTCAAAGAAAGGCTACTAAACGTTTGGGTCCCAAATCACTCATGAAAGATTCTATTCTAAAGCTCAGTGTATCTAAAACATGCAAGACAAATGGGGAGGAGAGGAGGGATTGAAGGGAGGGGAATGGGGAAAAAAAGTTCTGTCATGTACAAGTAGAAATTCTCTATGATGAATGTGATCATTATGTATATCTAAAATGTACCAATAAAATCTAATGTAAAATATGCAAGAATTATTTCAGGAAAAAGAAATGGACAATACGTCAAATACAACTTTTCGATGTAGTAATAGGTTTCAGTGCTCCCTTCTGGCTTCAGCAGATGCTCCTTTTGCACAGAAAACTATTTATAATAATGGAATAATACCTTCCATGTTTCCTTACTAAAACATAACTGCTCAACCCAGCACTCTGTCGAGACTGAGAAGACAAGTGGCAAGAAGACGGCCTGGCCATGGCGAGAAGCTCAAGATCACCAAGACAAGTCAAGCTGACCGCGTCGGCGTTCAGGAGCAGACAGCCGCCGCAGCACAGCACTGTACAGTGCGGGCTCAGGAACTGGAATCCGAGAGTTCAAATCTCAACTCTGCCTGCTCCACTTACACAACGCGGGGTAAATACGTAAGCCTCTCGGATTCGGCTACTTACTCCGGAAAATGAGCACATTCAAAGCTACTCTCGCACAGGTTCAGTGACCAAATGAGTTAATGCCTTGTGTACAGAGGCTGACACATCATAAACACCCAGTAAACGTCAGCTTAAAAACAGAGACCATGTCATTAACATGTGGCAATAAGTTGGGCCACGGAGCTCTCAGAACAGCCCCAAGCTGGACACGGCTGCTGAGCCACAGGGCGCAGCACACAGCTCCGCTGGCTCCCAGGAAGACTGCCTCTGCCTCGAGGCCGGCTCAGGCACAGCAGCTGCTCAGGAGGCAGAGGTGAGCACCGAACACAGAGGGACGCCAGGGACAGGCTCAGCTGGGCGTGAATGTGCAACTGCACGAGCGGCAAGGCCAGCACGGATCTGAACCTGAACGCCACTCGTCAGGCACCGATACGCCACCCAGCCTCTGGGTTTCCCCTTCCTGATCTCTGCAATGGGGACAACACCTTCACCCTAAAGTGGGGCTACTGCCTCACCGTACCTGTCACATCACGTGCAACACACTGTCCACAACCAACTAACGGTGACGACGGGCACGTCTCTGCTTTCTCAATAAAATGACAACAGGATTATTGGAATGTAATTCTTCCTAAGAACTCTTAGAAATGTATAAAACCCATGCTCACCCTTCCAAAGTCAATCTGAATGGGTGAGCAGATGAGTGAATAAAAAAACACCCAAATCACTTCATCTACCACTGTTTAACTCAGCTACTGAAACGGGGTCACCTCACCCGTAGGAGGCGGAAACTCCTCACAGCCAGAATCATGGAACAACAGCGGCAGGAAGCAGAGACGGTACTGGAAGAGCTTTACCTTTACCCTCTGCACGTTCTAACTACCTGTAGGGTTAATACAAAGTACAACAGAAATACATCAGCTGGAGATGAAAGAGGCCAGCCACAGAAGGTCATATCTGATATGATCCTACCTATGAAATGTCCAGAATAGGAGAATCCACGCACTGGATGGTCGGTAGTTACTGAGGGGGTGTGCAAACAGGGACTCACTATGGAAGGATAAGGTGCATTACCAGGATTCTAAAATCAGAATTGTGCTGAGGGCAACACAGTTCAGTGAATACACTGAAAATTATGAAACTGTAACGCCTACAATGGGTACATTTTTCGTGGCGTGTGAAATATATCTCATAAAGTTGTAAAAAAATCTGTATTAATTTTAAGCATGTGCACAGGCTCTTTAAAATAGATTCATTAGGCCAGGCGTGGCGGCACACACCTGTAATCCCAGCACTCGGGAGGCTGAGGCAGGAGGAACATTGTGAGTTCAAGACCAGCCTGGGCTACAAAGTGAGCTCAAGGCCAGCCTGAACTGCATAGCGAGACCCTGTCTCAAAAAGACAAAAAGAAAAAAAAAAAAAAAAAAAATAGATTCATTAAGTAAGCTGGTAATGTGACACTTTATTACAAAACTTCCTAAAAACATATTACCACTACCAAAAACTCGTATCTATCCCATACACTAATAAATCAATGATGTCTAAATTTACCGGATTATTTTATAATATTCACCCAAACAGTCAAATGCAAAAGAGTCCAGGAGATCTGTCCACATACCAGAGACCCAAAGAATAGAGCTGAGGGCCTGGCTTCCACAGCAATGTTCTCCACGAGTCCAGCCAGAGGCCTAGAACCCACAACCATGTTTCTTGCAAGTCTGTACCAAGGATTTGCACTGGGAAGGCCCAAAGCTCAGTGGTGGAAGCTAGAAAGTCTGCACCAGCGGGATGAAGAATCTGCGGCAGCAGGCTGAGAGATCTGCACTGGAGCCAGGAAGCGATGCTCAAGGTAAGGACCAGAGCTCCCCGAAAAGAACCACAGCCACCCTCAGCAATAGTGAGCTCCTCTGATGATGAGAACAGCCAATTCGTATCAGGAAAACCAGTGTGACAAGCTTCTCCAGGAGAATCAACAGCACACCATCTTCCTCTCTAGTTCTCCTTTTATGCTGCTGGCAACACTCCAGGTGGCCCACACACCCAGCATGTGCTACAAGTTGACTATTAGTTAATCTACCACAACACCTCAACCAAAAAGAAGCATGTAGATCAAAAGCCAACAGATAGAAAATGGGTGCCTCTTGAGTCCTTAGAGAGTAATGAAACAAATCAGACATGGGAGGTTAAATGCTGCATGGTTTCTCTTCTATGAAAAACCCAAATTACAAATAAAGAGCAAAATAAAAGAAAGACAACAGAAAACAAGGAGACGGACTCTGTGGAGACGGGAAGCGGACTGGGGGATAGAGAGCTGGAAGGAGTGAGAGGGAGGGAGAGGAACACAAAGGATAAAGATGCACGTGTGTGTACCAATTACCTGTGAAGAATGTATTTATCACACAGCGCAAACATATAGTAACAAAAAACGCAGAACAAGAGAGACTGGGATGAGAAGACCCAAGAGAAGATGGAAAATGAGAAGAAATATCTGAAAAACATTTCTTGCTCAGGGTGACACAAACAATAAGAGAAGGAGCCAAAATCCAAGACCAGGTCTTCAAGTTCTAAACCTACTACATCAAAAGTCGGAAGGAAAATGAGTCTAGCTTCTGTCAAGTGAACTTAGAGCTCAGTTTGTAACACCTCATAACCTGTATTCCATACTCGAGTCCCACACTATCCGCAAAGCAGTGGCCACGTGAGGAAAGCGGTCAGCACTAAAGAGACACCCACTCTCAGGCGGGAGGCACAGTGACGGCCGCCGCCCCGCCCCGCCTGTGCAACTCTCCGACAGGAGAGCAGGACCGGGCTTCCCCCACCCTCCGGCTAGGGACGGGCTCTGGGGGCTGGAGTAACTGCCATTCCTCTGGAGAGCTTTAGATTTTAACTTATTTAAACTGAAAATGTTTAATATAACACATTCACTCAAATTTAGCTAACATTAAACCCAACAGTATCCAAAAGGCATCAAATTAGATTTTTAAAAAATCCTACATTTTTAAAAATATCAACTGAAAAAACATCTTTTTTCCTTTATTTCTGTGCTGGGGTTTGAGCTCAGATTTGTCTCACACACAAGCACCTGCTCAACCACCGAGCAACACTTCCAGACCCTCAGACGAAAACCTGCTATGTGAAATACCGGAACTTCTGTCAGTGATAAGATAGTTCTCTATCATCTTATGATCATAACCGAAACTGAAAGTTTTTATAAAAGCTTCTTAGACCTTAAACATTAGAAGTGTGTTGAAAATCAATGGTTTGGTGATTTGAAAAATTTATCATCACAGACAGACCTATTCCTATAAAAGCATCAACACACTCACGCAGGTCATTGAGCCACCACGCAGTCAAGCAGGACTCCAACCGGGAAGTTTAGGACCCCAGGCCTGGGCTCTTATCTGCGCACCACTGTGCTTTGTCAGCACCTGGCACACTTGATTCTGAGGTGAATGAGTGATCGATCATTCGCTTCAGTCTCTGGAGTCTCCTCGGGATGGTGCTCAGTAGCCTACAGGTCCACCCCAGTCCTACTTACCTTGTCCCCTTTCTAACGCATGTGCCGGACTCTACAACCACACCAGGCCCTTGGGCACATTCTGTAACGTCACACCTTCTGTGAGGCTCCCTCTACTGGTTGTCCCCTCCACACCGCTGTGCAGCTCCAAACCACTCTGTCCTGAAGTTGGCTCCAACACTTTTCTCCAGGGTCAGTCTCCCTCTCGTTTGAACTACAACACTTACAATCAGCAACTGCAGGCGAAACAGGAACTCAAAAGCCCATCATTCACACACAGCTTGCACAACCTTCTTTGCACTGGAATGACCCTTCCAAAAACTGATCTTACAAAAAATACACCTACGTTGAAACAGCTGCTTGATTTCGTGGACAAGTTCTAAAGACTTGAAGCCCGAGCTGGCAACAGCGCCAAACCACACGGCTCCCTCCGGCAGGAGGAGGGCAGTCCCGGCCGGACGCACACTGGCTCCTGAATGCGCACCCGGCCACGGCTCAGCACCACCACAAAGCAAGCGCCTGGCTCCCCGGAGCGCTCACGACCTCCATCGGCACTAACTGAGAACTACGGCCACGGCGCCCAACACTGCCACCTGCTCCAAAACCCCAACTCAGAGCGTTATTCTAACCACCTTTAAAATGGGGCTTATGCACCTTTTCAACTAAAATATTACTTTTAACATGTTTAGTAAGCAAGGCAAAACACGTGTCCTATGTAGGTAATACCGGAGGTAAAGATTATATGAAAGAAAGAATACAGAAACACTGCTCTCCAGTTACCTGCTACTTCTGGATGTCCCACAATGTACTGCTAAATGAGGAAGAGAAGGAAAAAATAGTAGGACCATCATTCTTCATAACAAGTAAGAGTTTCTTCACTTACAATGAATTAAAACACTCAAAGAAAACCTCTGGTAGGGCTGGGGATTTAGCTCAGCAGCACAGCGCCTGCCTGGCAAGCGCAAGGTCGTGAGTTCAATTCCTGGTACCAGGGGAAAAAAAAAAAAAAAGAAAACCTCTGGTAAAAAAATTTTATAGAAAAGAAAACTATTCTTAAATCTAAGATTCCTCTAGAAACACATTAAAAAGCTAACTTACAGAAAACTAGTGAACTAAGGTTATCATCTTTTTAAAGCTTCTGTAAGAAGCTAAATTCTCACACATTTATAATCACAGCTACTCAGGAAGCTGAGGCAGGAGGATCACAAATTCAAAGGCACCCTGGACAAATCAGTGAGATATTGTCCCAAAATAAAAAGGAATACAGAAGTAGCTTAATGGCAGAGCATTTGTCTAGCATGCTCAAGACCTGGGTTCCATTCCCCCTACTGAGAAAAAAAGTCAAGCTAAGACCTCAGAACAACCTCTGCAAAATTCCAATACAAGTAAGTTTTGGCGGGGCTGGGGATTTAGCTCAGCGGCAAAAGCGCCTGCCTGGCAAGCGCAAGGTCGTGAGTTCGGTTCCCGGTATCGGAGAAAAACCAAAAAAAAAAAAAAAAAAACAAGTAAGTTTTGGCATGTTCATTATAATCTTAGTTTTAAAGCCATAAATCTTCTGAGAGCACTTACTCCCACCTGAGCTTCACAACATGGCATCCCACGCACAGAACACGATGTCCTAGAGCCTGATTACCTTAAAATAAGGTGAGAGGGAACAGCACTTCATGTCCCACTAAGAGGTTTGCTCTTGGGTAGTCCTTTCCTTCCGTGAGAAGGCAGTGAATCTGAGGCTCTGGCATGGCAGTTTTCCAAAGTTCTCCTGGAAGTCATCTGAACTTCTTCAAACAAATGTTTCTTTCTAGGACTCCCCAGGAAAGAGCTCTGCCAGTTATAGGAGTGGGCACACTAGACTGCACTAAATCAAGTCTCCGCCAGTCTCCACCCCACAGTCCAATGCAAGACACTCCAGGAGAGCAAAATGACAACGTGGACTTACGGCTAGAGATCACTTAAAAATGCTGGGATACATGGTTTTAATCTTTTTTTAAAAAAATGTACGGCAGAGCCAATATTTCAGTAAGAGAAATGTTCCAAGGGCAAAAATAGTAAGAAAGAAAAACCCTAAAGAGTGTTGCTGAAGCCATTGTGGCCCAGGGCACTTGCACAGTCCTCTGACAGGACTCAGAGCGAGTGTGGAAATGGGAAAAGGAGGCAAAACGCCCCAAAGGGGGTCTGCACAGGTGGAGAGGCAGAGCAGGGAGCACCCCACAGAACATCCTGGAGCTCAGTAAGGAACCCGTGAACCCTCAGCTGCTGGGAGGGAAAGAACAGACTGGGGCCGGTGCTACCCACCGGTAAAGCGAAGCGCGGTATTATTTCTGGGATTACAAGATCGAGGCTCAACAACTGTAACAGTTTAGGTTAGAAAGAGGAGATTTTATTTTTCAAAAAGAAGGTAGAGACAGTATTTATATTTAATTGTAAGTATGCGTTATAACATTTTTTGGGTAAGCACTAAAAAAAAAAAGGAAAAGAAAGAAAGAGAAATTTTCCAACATAGGTGAAGGGGAGAAAAACGAAATAATAAAGGAAAAAGAAAAAAAAACAGGAGGCAAGAAAGCACATGATGTGGTAGGAGTACAGGCCTTGGGGTCAGGACGTCACTGAACGGGAAGCCTAGATTTGCAGAGAGGACTTACAGCTCCAGACAAGTCATCTTCTTTTAACATCTCATCTTTCCATGTTTAGAAACAGAGCTAAACACAAAGCTCTCAGCCTCAGGTTGAGGTCAACCTGCAAGCATACAAAAGCTGGCACAGAGATGCAACACTGCTCTCTTCCTCTTTGCCGGGACGCTGAGCTCTGTTCACCCACAACAGGGCTGTCTTCCGGGGAGCTGGGCCGGACCCTAACCCGAACATCACAGTCAAGCCCGCCTCGCAGGCAGCAGTGCCTCCCTCGGGAGAGATTTCACAGCCTCTGAACACAATTATCTGATGCGCAGACCCTCAAGTTTACTTGTTCCAAAACTAAGTTTAAATATGTTTAGGTTCTCAGGCTAAGTTCAGTGTAAGGCAAATGCCCCCCATACAACAAAATGCAGAGATTAACACTGCACATGAGATCAAGAAACCAGGTGCTGACTTAGTGCTCTGCAACTCCTCTTTCTGGATAGAGAATGAGCACTGCTCACGTCACCTAAAGACTGACTAACTCACCTCAGCTCATTAAAATTTGTCAAAATTAAGAATGAGCTCGGAATTCCAAATAACAGGTAACAAAGTAACTTTGTTGTATGAAGATTATTTTACGGATTAAAAATTGTATCCTAAAAAGTAAAGCGTTCAGTTAAAAAATCAGTATGTCAAGTACTTCCCAATAGCAGTATTATAAAGGTTGATGATAAAGAAAAAAAAAATGAAAAATGTTTAATTCAACATCCATGTACGCATTACCCTTGCTTTTGATTCTCAAATTCCTATTTGATTCTCAATTCCAATTTTAGATTGATATTTTTTCTCATCTACACAGGATGCTTCCAAAATCCCACCATCTGTACAAAGTAAAAATGTCGTATGTTGAGCCAGGCATGTTTGTATTTCTAAGACAAACTTTGAATGGCAAATCTAAACAAAAAAGTGTCACTCCCCTAAGCCTGCTTTATCAATTGGTACAGACAATGACCTCCAACTTGAAAGCATAAATACTTATCAAAATGACACAATCCTCTCACCAGGAATAAAAATACTAAATGCTAAAAACATTTCAAGAAACCAACTGGCAAACCCTTAAAGTAATGCAGAAAGTCTTATTACAATAGAAATGGAAAATCCTGAAAGTGTACTCAGATACTAATAGAAAATGACATGGAGAAATTTTACAAATGGAAATTTTAAGTGAGGTTGTGCTATCTATAAAACAGAAGGCACCAGCTTGACGAATAGCAGAGTACTCAAGGGCTCCATCTCTGAAGTCGGCGGCCTGACTCAAACTCCAGCTCCAGTGATTTCTGCAACTTGGGCAAGCACTTGGTCCCCAACACTTCAGTTTCTATATCTGCAAAACTGATCTAATGGCCCTTGATAGGATTGTAGTGAGATGGAACTTGTAACAGATGTAAGCACTTAGCACAGTGATTAACACACAGCATTTCGCGGTTCCTAGAAGTCCTGTAATTACTATTCTCTAAAAAATTTTTACAAGACACTAGCAGAAGCGTCAAAAGCACCTTACTGTGGTTAAATAAACTGTACTTTAGCTACTCACCCCCCAGTAGATAATCCTCTGCCTACCATACAGCATTCACCAAACACCACAACGAGAACCCAATAACAAACATCCACAAATTAAACCATTAAAAATGATTAGTGTAAGGTCACTAGTAATCTCGTCAGTGGAATCCAGGACTCTAATTACTAATAACCAGGTTACAATCTTGAGGGACTAATGAAATATTTTGGTAATACACAGCTGCTAACGTGAGCTTGAGGCACATCCACCAGGGTTAATCCACCATAGTTTCTCAAAAAGAAACTAAACCATCAACTATTTGGTAAGCACAGTATTCAAACTGCCCCTCAAACAGCGTAACTGCCAGAAGGAACACAGAACAAGGTGACAGCACGTGAGAGACACAGGCAGTCCAAACAGGCTTAGCTCTCTAAGTTTCCAGTGAGAGAAACAAGGGTCTACTGCAGATAATGCGTAACTTCAACTTGCATCTTCCTCTTTAAAGTTAACTTTTAAACTAACAAATGAAAGCTGTATATATTTATAGTACACAACATGGTGTTTTCATTCACACATACATTATGGATTGGTTAAATCAACACATTTGCCCTTGACGGCATTAAATCTAAGCAGTCTCTGGGAATGTGGCACCTATGTCTAAAAACGAAGAGTTGAGACTGAAAAGGAAAAGCTCCCAAGGATGGCTGGATTCTTACGCCACCCCACCCCTGGGAGAAAGTATTTGGAACTCAACTGTGAACTGGAGCTGTGCCACTGCACCTCCTGGACAGACTTCCAAGGCAGGAACCCAAGGACCACCGTACCGCCGGGACTCTTTCCGTCCAGGTCTGAAGACAGCGAGGCTGCCTCCTAACACTTGCTCCTGCAGCAGATGGGAATGAGTTCATCATTACTCTCCATTATCCCTTTCAGCGGGCAGTCATTTGTGGTCACAAAGCAAAGGAAAAGGAGCTGAGATTGCAATCACTGCTTGGCTTCTACGCCACAGCACACTGTAATATGAGACACCCCAGCCTCACATTCCAACAGAAATGCACGTTCCTGTGAACAGCCCCCACCTCCACTGCCACCCTGCATCCTGCTATTGTTTGTATCCATGCGGCCAATACTTCCTAAGCATATACTACTTCAACTCTACTAGACGCTACATTAATTACATTACCACCCTTGAAAAAACAGGATCAGTACTAAAGTGACTGTATAACAGAAATTTAAAGTGGAACGTGAAGTAAAACAAGCGGAATAAGACATCTCTAGAAGTGCACAGATACACACGCAAAAAAACCACAATAAACATGCTGCAAATACTCTTTAAAAACTACGTGAGGAACGACATCAACTCATCTAAGGCGCCTTTGAGATGGAGAAGAAAAGTGTGCACTCAGAAAAAGGACTTGACTCAGCTCTGCTATTTACAAGAACAAATTTACACAAATTACTTAATCTCCCTGGAAGCAGTATGTATCTGCCTTAGTTAAGGATTCTTATGGAAACTCAAGAGTGTATCAAATGCCCAGTACAGTGCCTGGCATATAGTATATGACCAATAAATATGAGCTAGTAATAGAGACACGTTTATTAAGGAGGACATTCACTGGTGACTTTTATTCCTCAATAGAGAAAATTCATCATGTCAATAAAACATACTACCGCTAAAAAACAAAGCAAAATCATGAGTTTCACAGAAAAACATGTGACTTAACCGTATATAAATTAGGATCTTTTTAATGGCATCATGAAAGATAGTAACCTGCAACTAACTGGTGAGTAGTATTTCTCAAGGCAAGTGTTTAGACAAGTATCCACACACATGCACATATCCATATGTGTAGTGAGATTACTAAAGAACAGGACATGGAAAACAACCCAGAGAAGCTACAGCTATTTGTCAAGTTGAAAAGACCCTGTCTCTTATTATTCTTTGTCCTCTTCTCAAAACCTCTGAAGAAGAAACACGTTCTCTTAGCTACTGGGGGTCTAAACAAAGGTCTGACATAACAAGTAATCTAAACACACTCAACCCCTTGCTAATTCTTTGGGTTAACAGTTTTTGGCTCTCGTTTCTTAGTTTTACATACTTCACTTTAAAATATACACCATTTGTATCTGTCAGTCATTCCACCCTGTCTTAACTTAATCAAACCATTTCAGCCTTGGAGATTTCATGAGAGATGGTGTTAATCACTTACCTGTCCAGTTATTTAAACACAGGATGTCCAAAAATGGCATATTTCCCATTAATTTTTATAAGATAATATAACAGGAAATATGAAAGAAATTTTGTCAAATTTATTCAATATAAGAATCGACTGGTTGAAATGACCCTGCCCAAACAACGCTCAGGACAGTCAGTGCGTAAACAAACGCACTGCCCACGTGCCGCCCAGGATAAACTGTTAAGTGGTTAAGGCACCAACGAGAGAGAATGGGTGATTCTAACATATGGGGCACAGGAGAGAAGAGAGAGCATTCTCCCATGAGGAAGTCAGCGGGCAGGGGAAAGCAGGAAACGGCAAGGTGTGTGCACCAAGCACCACAGAATAAATACAGTGACGAGCTACACACCCTCATTTCCTAGAGGCAGAAACTGCCAACATCGCTCACTGAAAATCCAATGTTGCTTTAAATCACCAAAACTTAGCAGCTCTAGGACTATGAAACAAAATCCTTACCATCTGAAACACTGGTCTGTAAATTCAAAGTTGTTATATCTTATAAATACACTGTATTAAATCATTTTTTAGAAACTATTATTGCTCAAATCTAATGTTTAGCCAGAGGTGGTGGCACATGCCTATCCTCCCACCACTCTGTGAGGCTGAGGAAGGAGAATCACAAGTTCAAGTCCAGCCTGGACAACTTTGAAGACCCTGTCTCCATATAAAAAATAAAAAAGGACAGAGGATGTTAGTTCAATGTGAAGGTCCTGGGCTCAACCCCCAGTGCTGGAAAAAAAAATATGTTTAATTATATTATTTTTTTTAAATGCAGGTACGATTTTTAAAAGGCATTCAAATTTATCCCTTTACTCCTAAAAGTCTTTTTGCAATTTTACTAAACTCCTGTTTACAAATGCAGAAATACACAAATTTCTCAAATATAAAAGCTACCACACAGAATTATGCTGAGACTCTGTTTCAAAACCCAGCACGGCAAACACTAAATCCTACAGCTCCGTGCCCAGCACCCAGGACAAGGGGTGGCAAGACGGGAACTCTGAACAGTCTGGGCAGCCGCCCCAGCAGCATGTCTCTCCCCTCGCCCCCAGGTTCCCATACACTTTCAGCCTCACTCTCACCAACCGCTTTGGTCTAACTCCTTTCTGTCCCCGACTCCTCTCTGTTGGGATGGGAATACTTCCTCCATCCCCTTGTATGTCTGCAGTGTTTAGCTTTCTTTTTGATATTTACAAGGGTTTAGAGCTAAGATTTCGTCAGTCTCAGAGACTTCAGACTTGGTCTTTTCAGCAGCACTAAAATCATTATGACAGTGGCAACTTGTAGAGGTGGCCTGAATGCATTTTGCACTAAG
Source organism: Chinchilla lanigera (assembly GCF_000276665.1). Lineage (NCBI taxonomy): Eukaryota > Metazoa > Chordata > Mammalia > Rodentia > Chinchillidae > Chinchilla > Chinchilla lanigera. The sequence continues at coordinate 1,738,644 of NW_004955520.1, forward strand.
GGATGAGCATGAGCCTTGTGGGGGCCAGGGCAGAGTATTATGGTTTACGGCCAGATGTCCCCCCAAAACCTCACGTGCTCAGAGGCAGGGGCTTGGGAAGGTGACTCGATTATGGGGCTTAGAGCAGACTTGCTCTTAGGAGATGGGGTCTAATCAAACGGCGTCACTGGGGTCACGGCCTGGAAGAGTGCATCTCCCTCCCAACTGCTCCCTTCGCACTCTGCACGATTTCCCCCACCATTTCCCTGTGCCATCCACCCCACCTTGGACCCAGTTTACTAGGGACTCAAACCTCTACAAACTGTGAACCCAAAGAAAACTTTCTGTCTTTAAGTTGTGAGTGCTACGTATTGTGTCTCAGCAATGAGGAAAGTGACTAAGAAAAGAATGTAGGTGGGATCACCTCATCAATTGAAGGTATGACCAGCAAAAATTGAGATTTCCCAAAGCAAGCATTTTGTTTCGAGACTGCAGAATACTTGCTGCTTGAATTTCCAGCCCCATGGCCTGACCTACAAATTTTATACCTGCCAACCCCCACAAATTCCTGAGCCGAGTCCTTATAACAAAAGTCTTTTTAAAAAATACACACATGTGCACGTGCATATGGAATATGACATATTGGTTTTGTTTCTCCGGAGAACGCTGGCTGATACACTAATACAGTGAAACTCAAACTGGTAATTTTCCTTCTTAAATAAGGATTAACAGGTATATGTATCCCATAACCTCTTTAAATGTTACAGTTTTGTTTTGGGGGGGGTGTCTTTTTGAGACAGGGTCTCACTAGGCTGTTTAGGCTCGCCTTGAGCTCACTTTGCAGCCCAGGCTGGTCTCCAACTCCCAACAATCCTCCTGCCTCAGCCTCCCTGGTGCTGGGATTACACCACGCTGACCAACAGCATTTTAAAATAATTGCCTGCCTGTTATTTTTCTAGTTCTACACAATGCCAACAAACTAGCAATGCCATTATCTCACCATAACCATTAATTATTAATCACAATCATCAACCCAAAATCAAAACCAACCCTGACTCACATCAAGCCTTACGGGATTAGTGCTATAAATAGAGAAGACAAAGCTAAAAAGAACTGCCAATGAATGAGTAAGAAAATTGGCATCAAATATAAATGTCTGTACGAGATGAAACACTGAACTTCTAAAATACAGGAAGGACAAAACTTAACAAAAATACATGTAAAAGTCCTAGATTTCAATTTAAAAGTCAGGTGCACCAGTATGCGGGTCAGACTATCAGAAAGTTCCTACAGAAGTTGTGAAAGTCTCTGCTCAGGAAACAACACAGAGGCACCCAACAATGAACTAAAAAAGAAACATCTCAGTCCACTTTCTGCTGCTGTAACAGAATACCACAGCTGGTGATTTGTAACAGGAGTTTACTTGGCTCATGCTTCTAGGTGCCGGGATGTCTAAGGGCAGGGTGCTGCAGCTAGCAAAGGCCTGAGACCGAGTCACAGCGGGGGCACAGGGGTGCAAACTCCAGATGCGGAGAGCCAGACCTGCTTGTACTGGAAACTCGGTGCGCAACACTCACCACTTCCTCCAGTAACTACATGAACCCTCGAGTGGCCTCCTCACCTTCTGAGGGCAACTACATTTCTACGTAACTTGGAGAGGACACACCCCAAAGCACCGTGATTGCTCCGGAAAGGAACACCCTGCTTCTGGGCGGGAACTTATATGAAGGTATCCACCTAAACCAGCCACTGAATTGGATTAAGGGATGATACAGGTTCACTCCAGTTACGCAATGACACCACCTGCAGAAGAAAAAGAGCGGCGCCAATGAACACTGTAATCTGTTCTCCCTAGAGCAAGGTGGGTCAGTGACCAGAAAGAGAAATGAGAGAATGGAAGAGCCTGCACGGGACGTTTAAAGACATCTGACAGAGAAGGGCCCGAGAGAGAGCTGCAGTGGGGCTTGGCGGCAGAGCTGGCGCAGAGTCAGAAGAGGTGAGGTCACACCTCACTTCCACACACGCTGGCTCTCAGGCCCCCGGCAGTTCACCTGGCCTTCCTGGCACTGCTTCCCACTCCTGACAGAATCACCACCTGTCCTGCCCTAAAGATCGAGAGAAGCACATAAACTGTCTGTGCTAGTACTCTATAGTAGTCAGGCTCTTCCAAAGTGTGCTCATCACAGTTGGAAAAGGTGTGACAAACCCCAAATCCTGAAAGCTCAACCAAAATAAAGCCCTGCAGACTGACTAAACACCCAGAAATGATGCCTTAGGTGGAAATCCTAAAGGAATAAACATAGTCTTACTGAGTGAAGTGAACAAGATACTTATTACAGATTAAGTGTTCTAAAAAGGTATGTTACTCCATTATTTTCCATAGTCAGAGACTGGAGATTAAGAGGTAGACTCTTTTTTTTTCCTTGTGTGGTACTGTGAATGGAACAGTACTCTACGAGCTACACCCCAGACCTTCATTTTCTTGTTCTGAGACACAGTCTGCTAAGTTGCCCAGGCTGGCCTTGAACTTTGGAACCTCCTGCCAAGCAGCTGGGAAGAGGTGGACTTCTTAGTGAATGTAAGTGCGATTTCAAGTAGGTCTCTGGAAGAGTATTTACATACTTGTTCTGAGGTCAAACCGAAACAGTTCCTGACTCTGCTTTCACTTCTGCACCATTATTCACCTAGGTTGAAACAGTTATCACTGAGGTTTAAAGTATGAGCTCACGCTGATATCGCGGGTGTGGGCAGTACTTGCGGGAAATCTAGAGCTGATTTTTCACTATCTTCCACGCCTGTCTCCCTTCCCTGCGGGGTGAGACAGTTCACACAGTGTATGGTTCTCTCCCCACCACCATGTTTTCATCCCTCTCCCTGCCTTCATCCTCTCCACTGAAAACACCAGCGCTAAAATGAGCTACTCCTCTCTCTCCCTCACTCAAACCTCTCCACCATCCCTAATTACCACATCGACTCCAAGAGGCTCTGGTCAATCTCAGAAGAAGCGAAAGGGCCTGCCTTCCTGGTCCCTGCAGGCAATAAGGCAGCACATATCTGTAGGATATTAAAAACTCTAATAAAACCAGCTGGGAGAGGTTGAGCGTGCCTGTAATTCCAGCACTTTGAGGCTGAGGCAGGCACTCAAGAGTTCAAGGCCAACCTGGGCTATGCAGTGAGACTGTCCCAAAACAAAATAAAAACAACTAAAAGTCCGCTGCATTATCAGCAGGAGCTGGCAATTCTAAAATACTCCTGACAACCCCAGAAGGCAGCTCCTTCCTTCACTACTTAGTATATCACTGCTTAACAGCCAACTCTTCCACTCCCACCCAAATCTTTTATCCAATAATTCTTTTTTTCTTAGGATCACAAAACAAAAATAATAATAGCAACAAAGTGTAGAGCCAAGTGGTATATGTTCTACAGCACTTGCAATTGTGAGGCCTACTCTGTTATTATTTAGATCTAAAATGTCCCCCAAAGCCCCAGATGTGTGGACCGGGACGGGATAGTGCTGCTGCTGTACTCATCTGTGGATTCGGACACGGATGAGTCCACAGTCGACTGTGCTGTTAGCAGCTGGGGCCTGGTGGGAGGAGGTCACAGGTGAGACCCGGGAGAGTGGGTTCTGGTCCCCTGCTCCTCCTCTCCTTCTGCTCCCTGGCTGCCTGAGGTAAGCAGCTTTTCCTCCACCATGCCCTTCTCCTTCCTTGGAGCCAGCCAACCAGGGGCTGAAACCAGGGGAAAGTGACTAGGATACTACCACTTTAACAGGCAAGTTCATGCAGAATTTCATGTGATGCCTCACCTCAGCCACCATGAAAGAGCAGGGTCCACTCAGCAAAGGAAAAGGAACAGGATGCAGTTGTAACACTCTGATCTCCCTGTCCAGAGCAGGGTCCTCAGCTGCTTCCAATTCTCTTGACTTTCTGATGAGGACATGCAGGTAACTGAGAATGTACCGTATAAGAATAAAATCGATAACCAGAGGGCACGGAAAACCACAGAACTCAATACAGCAAACTGCTTGATGTAGTATAAGCTTGTGACTATGGAAAAGACAACCTGTCAGTGCGTGTGTACGAAGGGAGCGCTTTGGCACTTCTGCCTATGCAGGAACACACTTCACTGAGCAGAAACAGACAGAGTCGTCCACACGAGTAACTAGAAACTTCCTGAACCTAATCAAACAGTGCCGCTCACTTCTACAGAACAGCACAAAGACTTTACCTAAATAAAGGCTAAGAAATGTACTCAACGATTAAAACAAAGAGCAAACGCTGCAGTTTCCAAAACAGGGCAATCAGACTTCACAATACCACTCGGACGCACAACTACACTTGCCGCAGAAGGCTGGAGCCTGTGACTCGCCGTGCGCGAAGGCAGCCGAGCTTCCGCAGAATCGATCTCTCAGAACAAAGGAAAGGGGCAAAGGGGAGACACGGGTTCTAATCCGAGGCTGGAGGCACAGCGAGACTCAGCAGATAGAATAGCGTCTATTTAGTAAGATACTTAGAGTAATCAACATAGCGGTTACTTCCACTGACTTCAGAGGTGAGTGTTAGCTGTTCATTTTCTCATTTGAAAAATTACTCCACACGCTCACTTACATGCGAAAGCGCCGTTTACGGTCGGACAGTTTAGACCCACTGTGCCCCGAAACCTAAAGGCACTCCAAAGGCGCGTTCCGCACAGCGCAGCTCTCCAGGGCCCTGAGGAAGGGCCCGGCCAGCAAGACACCAAGGCGCCAGGACACATGAAATGTTCTGGCTTACTTGACTGGTTCAAGTCAGATCTAAAAGTTACTGTAGCATACACAGGAATTTTTAAAAGAAGAAGTTTTAAGCCTTAAAATCTGAAACAACCCGAACAGTCATCGGACGTCACCCTCCGGCGATCACCGTCCTGCGGCTTTCCCCAGCCACCTCGCCCCCTTGGTGCTGCCGGGGAGCACGGGCGCTGCGGGACGCGACCTCCCCGCGGCGCGGGCCGGATGCGGCGGCGGAGCCCGCTCT